>NC_064877.1:48795000-48827500 GCF_943734665.1 Anopheles aquasalis
TAGCGTGCTGCCGACCAGAAGAGACTCGCGGCAAGGATAGGGAATTGTTTACGGCGCAATACATTTCCATATGCACGCTGTCATATAACAAGCATGCGTTTAAATGAATGAATAATTTTTAAATCTGTTAATCAAACATTTAGACGTCGTTGAATGAATGATGAGTTTAGAAAATTTCTTACAGCACTACTTTTTGTTGGTGCCTCTAGTGAAAGGAGATTTGTTGAAAGTGTGGTTCATATCGTGGAATATGCCGATGAGTTGCTGGCGAGTTTGAACAATTGAAGTACAGTACATGATCGCATTTGTAAGCTCTCCTCTCAATGGTATTTAAAACTAACGCTTGCACCGATCTTTGGCGCCTCCTTGTGGGCAAGATAAACTATCTACTCATTCAGCACCGATAATCGAATCCTGTGTACCACTCCCCGCAGAGTCCTCTCTATCGGTGACGGACGGATGAACGTGGCGTTTTATTTCCGCCTTAACCCACCGCGTTGTTGTGTCCATCGTTTGCTGTTTTTTTTTTTTGTTTGCTATTTTTAAAGCGAAGAAGAACAAGGCGATGCGCCACCACGAGATTACAAGCTGACACGCTCGCGCCACGGCAGTGTGGCCCAACCAACCAACCAACCGACCGACCAACCAGATGACCCACTCTGGCCCACAGACCTGGTGCTGCTGCTGCACGCCATACGAGCGATAAAACGTTTTGACCAAATGCCAACAAACGTGACCAACGTGGCCATATTACGGATGCCAACCGCTGACAGACAGGCAAGAAGAACTCGATGTGTGCTCTGAACGCAGTAAGCAGCGCAAGTAGTAGTGCTCATGGTCGTTTGGCGCTGCAGTGAACTCGATTCACTGTTGGCATGGTTACATCCTAGACGCATGCTTTCTTTTTTTTTTGACGCCCAACGGAAACGATCCTGAAACACGAGATTTTTGTTGTGCTTTACTGCCGCTAACCTTAGTTCACTGTGATCGACCACGTATTGCAGCATCGCCGTCGTATAATAGTGAGCAGGAGGATAAGATACTGTTGTGAAGCAAAGTCGGTTTTGCCTCATTCTTTTTTTTTTGTTCTTGTTCCTTTCTCGCCCCCAGCTTAAAACTCCCCGTCATCGCGGTTCTTAAAATATTCTCAATCGTGGCGTGGCAACCGAAAATAGAAAATACGCAACAGAGAACATGCTAGAGAAGACAACGGTAAAGTTCCCTCTCGCCCACCCCCTCATCATCACACGGGCTAATGATTCGCCATTTTCAATGTTTTTAAAAGCAGTTTTTTTCGTCTGACTCTAATATAGTGAAACAGGAAGGCAGCCAGGCAGGCAGGCAACCGTAGCGAGCACCATGATCTTCGAAAGGTGGTGGTTCTCTTCGCTGTTAAAGCTCGACACGCACGTGACACATTAGCGGCCAACGACAGAGCGGAATATCATCGCAAATGCTACCCACCTCCGCCGTCACAAGTCGCTTGACATTGCCCCTTTTTGCTCGATGCAGAAGGGGAGATAGGGGGAGGACGACCACGACGACGACGACGATGGCGAACGACGAGCCGAGAAGTGAAGATAGACACGCAGACACGAACCAGCGCAACCTGTTGCTGAGGCGTAACGCGCGACGTGTCCCCGACGTTCACTGGCAACAACAACAACAACAACCGCACATCGTATTGGCTGGTGTGCCCTTCCGCCATTCGATGGAAAATGAAAATAGAAGAAGGGTTTAAGCCACCGACACCCATCGACGCAACGTGTGGGATTCTCAATTCCAACAGGCATCGTCGTAGTTGTCGCTCAACGGGCGATCCGGAAGCGCAACTGCTCACTCAGAGACAATCGTGCCGCCCGGCCCGGCGGCAGTGCACGCTGCAATCATTCAAATTTCTAAAGAGTAGCGCATCGTCTTACGACGAGCCATCAGAGCGTGGGTTAACGGTGGGCTGGATTGGTGGTGGTGGTGGTGATGTGGGGTGGACCCGCTGCATACCACACACGGATCGACCGACGTCAATAAACTCGCAGAAGGTTGCACACACGAGTGGCCGGAGTCAGCACAAGTGTCGACTACGATGCACGGTGGTGGACGGTAACGACGGCGACGATCACGGATCGCAACGATGCGAGGAGGGCAACAACCAACTGCACACAGTTACTTTGTTTACATCTTGCTGCTGGTGACTGTTCGCACATCGGCTCAAGGCACGCCCGCCCGCCCGCCCAGCAGGCGCTGCATCAGATTTCCGCATCCACAAGCGGGCGTGCGAAACGATGAAACGCATTCTCGAGTTCCCCCTCGAGTCTTGGGAACTATAAGGGGAGTTGTTGTGCGCGC
Organism: Anopheles aquasalis; assembly: GCF_943734665.1. NCBI lineage: Eukaryota > Metazoa > Arthropoda > Insecta > Diptera > Culicidae > Anopheles > Anopheles aquasalis. The sequence continues at coordinate 48,797,347 of NC_064877.1, forward strand.
TGGTTCTTAGTAGTCTGTATTTTAGAATGGCGTAAAGAATTGCAGTTACATACAGGGTGCGCCATGAGGATGTATCCTATTTTAAAGTTGAATAACTCTGCCATTTTTCAGCCCATTTTGACAAATAGGACAGTTTCTGAAACTTCAGTCTATGCCATTTTAGTAATGCATCACTCCACGTTAAAAGAGCGGACTGAAATTGTCGCACTTTACATTGAAAATAATCGGTCAATAGTGAAAGCTGGATGGTGAATCCTCGATCGCCGCATATGACGGCGCTGGGCTTTTTTCTGTGGGTCTATTTGAAAATTAAGGTTTATGTCAACAAAACGAAGACTATGAAACAACTTTAAGGAAATATTGGAGCTGAAATTGCCAAAATAACTCCCTCAATGTTGTGAAAACAATGTAAAATGTCCGAAAAAGAGCCTCTTTTTTGTATGTCGAATGAAGGCGGTAATTTGATCGATATCATATTTTGAGTATGGCACAATAAATGGCATAGAATAACCTAAATAAAACTGCTTTATTATTTTAAAATCGGCTGAAAAATGGCAGAGTTATTCAAATTTAAAATAGGATACATCCTGATGGCGCACCCTGTATGAAAGTGAAGAGAATTCCAAATCAAAAGAAAAAAACTATACTACTCGATGCGAGCGAAAATAATGGATATCGATCGGTTAGTAAAATTGAGACACTGAAACTGAAAATGGATCGAGGATCAAAGTAGGAGTGATTGGAATTCATACTTTCCGCACAATCACATCGATTTGTCCGACAATACACAACGACCGAGGAGTGGAAGGTATCTAAGTACACACCGCGATAGGTTAGTAAACGATAAGGTTCCTTATCATTTCCCCCAGAATCGCATATTGACCCCGGAAGTGCTCCCACACGATAGCCTAACTAAGCTTCCGACAGAAATACACACGACACACAAAAAAAAATGTGGTGTGGTCGCTGACTTTTACACTTTATGCAAAAGTACAGAACTTTTAACGGGCATCGTAGATCGTTGGCATGCCAAAGGGGCATAGGGCGGAAATGGAGCGCACACCCATTTAATCAAGAGTGTGCTCCGCTCGCTCTCGGTGTGTGTTGGATTCGTCGTCATAGGGATTAATGGTTTAGTCACGCTCGCTCACGTGTTCGCCTCCTATGTCGGGTGTGCAAAAGAAAAAGGAAATCCTGCGCAGCTCCAACCGACCACAGGCCGTCGTCACCATACCATGGCGGCATCGCCCCGTCGTGTGTTTCCGCATTTCGGTGTGCGTTACACCCCCCCAGAAGCCACCCACCTTGCACCCACCGTCCCAGCCGGTGGCCAATGGCGGAAACTAGTGTTTTGCACGCCAGTAGCACCAGCTGCTGCTGCTAGGTGTGCGTGTCCACCTTACCTCGTTCGTTGTTTGGCGCTGGTGATACCGGCACCTCGCACACCTCGTGGCAAAAAAAAAACAGAAGAGAAGCAACAAAAAAAAACCAACCCAACAGACACACGCATATACGATTTAACGGCGCGCAGCAGTGTGAACGTGAAGTCGTTGCTATTGGCACGCCTAGAGCAGAGCTCGCTGACTCGCACGTGATAGCGGCGTGAATGTTCGTTGAATGTTGTTCCGTCCACAGAACGCGGCGCCGCCGTGTGGCGTGGATTTCTTTTTTCTATTTTTTTTCTTTCTTTTATTACCCAGCAGCCGCGTCGACGTCATGGGCGGACAGCGGGGGCCTTAAACGATATGCCAACTGTTGGCCTGTCCGATGGTGGTTGCTGTGGGCCGGTGGTGCTAAACGTACAAGCCATCCCCCCTCCCCGGTAACACCTCGAGCGACACATCTTCTCCTTCAAAAGAAGCGTTTTATCGGCTGCTGGGTGTGAGTCACAGTTCTTGCCATTTTTTTTCTTTCCGTTTGTTTGTTTGGTTTGTTCTAGCACCAACCCACGAACAGGATTCTCTAAGCGTTCTACTAGCTGGATCATACACTGCTGGCCAATAAAATAGGTAATTGTGTGAAGCTGGTATAATTGGAACTATATATTAAAAACTATACATGCAATGTTCACCATCCTTAAACTGTACTAACATACACTAGTTTTCGACATTTATCAGCCCTCTTGGTGATAGTTTACTCAAAAGTCGACAAAAGTTTACAAAAGGATCGACGACTTTGTGAGAAATGCTTTGTTGTGAAAAAAATCTAGGGTTTCCCTAGAGATAAACCGAGAAAAACCAAGCCAACGGCTGATCATCGCATATCACTTTTGGCCAAAATTGATCCGTTTGCTTCATCCAGAACGATTCGCTCACAAATAAACGATAATATTAGCACAAAAACCTTCCGTAAGCGGCTACAAGCGGCTACAAGGATGAATTGCACGAAAAGTGCCACTGTTGAGCTAAAAAAAATTGCAGATAAGGAAACAGTTTGCAGATCACTATCGTTATTGGCAAGGTACTGAAGGTACCAAAAAGTGGCGTAAAATTTTATGTAGCGTCGAAACTAAAATAAATTTGTTTAGTTTGGACTCGCAGCAGATTGTTCGAATACCTGCTGGCAAAAATTTCATCCTCGCTTCACAAAAAAAACTGTAAAACATGGTGGTGAAAGCATCATGATTTAGGGATGTTTTTCGCGGTTTGGTGTAAGTCCCTATTTTCAAAATCAAGGGTACCATGAATGTCCTCGAGTATAAGTCAATTATGGAAGAGGTAATGCTGCAGAAGAAATCATGCCTCTAAGATGCGTATTTACATAGGACAACAATCCAAACCATACATCAAAACTTATGAAATCATGGTTTGTTGGAAATAATGTGTTAGTTTTGCCTTGACCATGTCAATCTCTTGACTTAAACTCGATTGAAAACGTGTGGAATACCTTAAAGAAAAAATTAGCTGGATAAGATTTTTCAAACAGAGTTGAATAGTGGAAAAAAGTGCAGTAGGAATGGTATTCCATTCCGGTAGAAACCAGTCAGGATTTGGTCGATTTTATGCCTAGAAGAGTGCAGAAAGTTCTTCAAAACAACGGTGGATACACTGGATACTGACTAATGTTGAAGTCACATACTGATTTTTGATATAAGCAAATGAAAATCGTGTTAATTAATTAATGTTTGCCCTATTCACTGATTTACCTTATTTATTGGTCAGGTATTTTTAACAAACTTCTTTTCTTTTCTTCTTTGAGATTTCTTTTGCATAGATTTTGAAAAATGACCAAATATTGCTGCTTAAATACTGTTACCTATTGTATTGGCCAGCAGTGTAGATGACGGAGTCATAATTTAGCGCGATTATTGCCAGGCATCGATGAAACAGAATTAACAGAACTCTGATCATCTGATACCGGGACCGGGGTGCGCGCTCAGGGTGTCCACTATAGGGACAGGCTGTGTCGCAACTGCATCAGGTGCCCCCCCCCCCCCCCACCAGGTGAGATGTAATTCATGCAAAATCCGCCGTCTAACCGTTGGGATAGAGAGAACTGTATGCACGCAACAACAGATTGCATTCCATCACGATCGAATAAGTGTTTGCACAAAACCAGGGGCAGAAAGGGGCGTGAAGGGAGTGGGTTATGAAGAGTATAGAACTACAACCGCACACACACATACACCAGATCGCAACCAACCCAAGATTGTTGGCCGGGTTGGAAGCTTTAGGAGCTGCGCTCTGAGCAGCAGCGATCAGAGAGTTGTGGCTCGAACCGGTTTTTTGTTTTTGCTTCCTGAGAATCGTGTTCCAACCACACGATGCTCGAGGATCGTTCTCGATCAGTCGTCACAAGGCGAGTGTCGTCGTGGTGTTGATCGCCTGGAGAAAGGGAAAGAAGAGGCTTGGTTTTCGAAAGGGAAACGAATCATTTTGAATTCTATTTCGTGTCTCCAAAAAATATCAAACGAAAATGAATGCAGATGGTGCAAGAAGAATTGATTCTAAAACGTTCATTTGTCGAGCAATTACCGGTGGCAATACGACAGCGAATCCGATGCACTCTCTCGCAGCAGATTGCTCTCCGCCTTTATTAACGTAAAGATTGTCACCATATTGCATTTGTCACCGCAACGACGTCGAGATCTCGGTAACAAGTAGATCTCGAACTTCCCTGTTTCCTCCGCCACCACCACAACGGCTCAATCTGCTCAGCCAGACCCACGGAATCGACCAGCGATCGTCGTCGTCGTTGTGGGCTAATAATCGGAGGAACGGAAAACGTGTTTTATTTATAGCAGAGTTCAGCCACACATGTCATGTCTCGTCCACACGATCCTCCCAATACACCCCCCCGCCCCCCCCCCCCCCTTTACACCACCACACAAAAAGAAGGTGGCTCTCGAACGCGAATGGATATAACACCTCCTCCCCCCACATTCCGCGCCCGCCTTCTCATCGATAGGTTAATATCGATAAAAACTATCGGAGCCTGGGGGAGGACAGTGTGGTTGATGGACGGGGGGGCAAGTGCAGCCGCGTGCGCTACACCGTCACCATCGGTAGAGTGTCGTGACCGAGCGCGACTGCTGCTGACGGTGCTGGACGACGACGGTTGGTAGAAGCAGTTGACCTTCACTACTTCCCGCTTCTTGCGCAAACCGCTCCTAACCGGCCTGCGGGAGGGGTGAGGGGGGGGCAGGAAAGAGAAGAAAAAGAAGCACAAGTGGGAAGTACTTGCAGAGAGATCCATCGTTGTCGTGCGTAGCACCGTTGGAGCATGCGCCACCTCCTCCTCCTCCTCCTCTTTGGGCGATTCTTGGTGGACAGGGCCGTAATGACGTACCGCGTTACCGGAGAGGTAGGTAGCGGCCTGGAGCATTAGTTAACGCGTTACATTCTACTTGAAATTCGATTCGATGCTGTGTAACTTTGAGGGGGGCATTTTTGGGGACACAAGACCAGAAGAAACGATTGCCACGTTATCAAACTATGGTCAAGCGAAAGCGCATGTTCTCTGGGTGATAATTTGATAAGCAAAGAGCTGCTGAGCTGCACACGATCGCCACCGTCCGCGTCATGTGTGCCACAAAACCACACACCTGACGCACGTTTATCGGGAGCAACCTCGGCCTCGACTGTGTACCTTTGTAATCATCAGGAGTTATATTCGTATCCCATCCACCATCACCATCATCATCATCATCATCATCGGTGGCTGGGGTTAACCTTTCTCAATCAAAGCATTCGCGTGTATTTTCACACCCTATATCTAGTCAGTTGATCGTGAAGGTTCGTGAATTCCCCACCGCGCCACCCCAGATATGCTAATGAGTTTCCTCCCAGCGACGACAGCGTGGCGCGACCACGACGACCACGACGACGACGACGACGACATTGGCAGAAAACCGCAAACCAGCACGCCAAACATAGTGAGAAATGTTGCCGAAGTGGGTTTCCGTTTTGTTTAGTCAGCAGCAGCAGCAGCAGCAGCAACAGCAACAGCATGCCATGGAGCCGGTGCGCGCTGCGCCATCCCCGTTCACGTGATACGTTGAATTCGCTGCGGGCAGAGGGGCTGGGGATGATGATGATGAGGATGGTCAGTGGCCAGTCCAGGGGAAATTCATTTCATTTCACCATTCGTCCCTCATGGCAGCCGGGACTGGGCACAGAGGGGGTGATGTAAACATTTCGCTGTACCGGCTGGCTGACGGATGCAACAATTGGACCACGGACCGGAGCGCGGACGCGGACACACTTCCATCGCGTTAGCGAGGACACTTCCAACGAAATCTCTCACCACCCCACGCTCCCCCTGTTAGATTGACCATCGTGAGGGTTTTTGTTTGTGTAGCAGCAGCAGCAGCAGCAGCTCCCGGAGTGTGGCCATGACGCGCGAGGTTTCACTTGTGAGCATAGGAAATTTGCGTACGCGTTTTGTTCCCAGCGTATGTGATCTCGGGGTGAAGTAAAATGTTTCCCCCATACCTTCCTTCATCACCGCACAGAAAACACACTTCTAGAATGAATCGTCAATGTATCAACGTAGCCATTTGCTCAGTATTGTTTGTCGTATCTGCGAAATCGACACACGGAACACACGGAACAGTTAACTGGGTTCATAACGGAACGTATTTCCACCGTATTTTGCATGAGTCACAGAGCAGCAGCAGGTTCGCCAAGGATAATTAAAGCAGGACACAGCTATGAGTCGAGACGTTAAGTGTGCCGTTAATGTCGGCACTTTTTAGAGTGCAAGTGAAGTTCAAGATTCGAATCGCAAACTGCCCAAACACGACCTCCTTGAATCGATACAGAAGGGGGTGAGACATGGGAGAGGTGGTTGGTTCAGGAATGCGCCAGTCCAACGGTCCTGGGACCGATTTTTGTATTCCTCTACCCCACGGACGCCGAGCAGTGACGTGCGTCGAGCGATTTTAAAATGGCAAAAACGTGCGCCGAGCACGATCGATTCGCGCAAACCTCACCCGCTCCACGCGCGAACACAACCACCAAACTCAGACCAGCGACACAGCAGACAAGCACACATTCCTTCTGACAACCAGTGTCTGATAAGTGCGTAGAATTTAATGTCCGGACAAAAAATCCGGAACGATGTAGAGACGTGGAACTAAACTCCAAAATGCGTATCATTCAACGTTCTGATCGAAAGTAATAATCGTAGTGAGCGCGCTGGGTAGAGCGTAATTAATGCGACAACAAGGCGGTGGCCCTTCCATTCACTCTTCAATCCTCGGCCGTACTACTACTGCCATTCACTTAGCATGCCATGACCGTTCGTGAACGCGGAAATCGATCGTCATGCTGCTGCTGCTGCTGCTGCTGCTGCCCGTGGCTGATGAAGATAGAGCAGCAGGGAATAATAATAAAAATAATGAAAATAACACATCGTCGTGGCCATTCTTTCCCCACCCCCCACGGTGTTCTGTTCACTCCAGAAGCAGCGTGTTGGTCGGCGTTTTGCAAAAATAATCAAGGAAAAAAAAACGCCGGCAGCAAACGACACCACCACCCACTGCCACTGCCACGGGCAACTCCTTCTTTAACCTCCTCCCCCCTCTCCCATTTTGCTTACCAGTCTGGCGGTGTCTCCGTCGGTTTCTCAAACGTTGCGAATCTGCAAGTGGGGAAGGAAGTGGTTTTCGGTCAGAGTGCTTTCAGAGGCTTGCGTGTGCTTTTGCTTTTGCTTTTGTTTTCCGCGAATAACTGGATCGCAGGCACGCGGGTCCGATCCGAAAGGTCGCGAAACGAATTTTGACCCCCCCCCCCCCCCCTCCCCTTCCATCCGACGACGTTACGATCGCAGAAGACGCTCCGAAACAAACCCAAACAAACTGGTTAAATGAATAAATCGCCAATCTTTTGGACGACGACACCGCCTGCTGCCATCGGTCGCGTCTCGTGTGATATTGTTTTTGTGTGCTTCTCGCTCTACCCCCCCCCCCCCCCCCGCATTTCATCTTGGAGTTTCCCCGTCTATTGGTCCCACCATTCGCTCCATGAATTCCTTCTTGACTGCGGCGGCGGCGGCTACTGGCCAAAGAAAGAAAAAAAAGAGGGACAGAAACTCGCGCTATTAATAGCCACCACCACGGCCACGGACACGCATGCGGGCTGGGGATGATTTTTTGTGTGCGCGCTTCTTTGGGGGTTCCTTTGGCTGCCTTTTTTTTTGCACACGAATACGGGCGTAAACCCGTGTCCAGCTATCTCACCAATTTCTGTTCACACCACCATCCACAAACTGACTGGCTGGCAAACGTGCGTGCCACGAATGACGAAATTTTTGGGCCAGTTTGGTTGTTCTCGTCGTCGTTTTCTGGCGCTTACATTTGCGTAAAGTACGTACATGTGCTAATTTCGCCCCGGCAATTTCCAGTTCCCTGTTGCCTCTACGCACACCAGGATGCCGAAGGGACACCGGTTGGTTAGAATGAATTGTTTCGCGATGCAACATGCTTAGCGACAGCGCAGTATCTGTTGCAGTGTGTCTTGTTATTTTAATAAAGCAATTACGACGATGCGACGTATGCTAACTTGATCAACATTTTTCAAATAGCGGACTCGCCTACAGTTGCTGAGTCAGCATAGTTCACGGCACATACCATGGCCACATGCGCAGACCACCACCACCACCAAATTTTTGGGCGGAAATCCAAGACACCAAGAGACGGAAACTCCCCGTTGACGTTTACGGAAAACAGGTGTGCATACCCGCTAGGGCCCGCTGGGAGCTGGCAGCGTGCGCCGCACCGAGTCGCAGTGGTTACCGCATTCGCGTGACGGCAATTGGGTTACAAACACAACCGTGTGACGACCGTACGGAGGAAGGGAGGGTGGGAGGAAGGGAAAACGTCGATACAAAAAGTGCAACTAGACGGTCGCGCTAGGGACGCGAGGGGCATGGGAAAAGACTCCTCGCGTCAACACATGCCGGTGCACGTGACGGAAAATTTCTGCCCACCTTCTCCTCCCATCCCTCCCTCAAAACATACACCGCTCGCAGGCAGGACGAATGCCCCAGAGAGAAGTGGTAGCCACTAAAGCTGAGACTGTGTCGGTTCAGTCAGTGTGTAACCAGGGAAACGAAAAGGTTCCTCGGATGTGTTATGCTGCAACCACTTTGGAATGTACCAGGCACAGTACATCGGGCATTTTTAATCAAACATTTTGTAGTAGCCAAATGAAAGGAAAACAATTGGCCACATACGATCCGCGATACTACAACTAACCCTCCACAGTTCGAAGCAGATTAGGAAGCAAATTATAGCACACATTTAATCCCCATTCCTAATCACTTCAGGCAGCCATTTTTTGACATCCACTCGAAGATCATCTGTTCTCAGATGAGTAGCGTGCGTTTGCGCGGTCCTCTGTTGCTAGGCGAGGGATGATGCCTACAATGAAGTTTAATCTGGAACCACCGCAAACCGGAGAGATGTCATCGTCACGCTGCTTCGCCACACGCTTGGCTTCGGGATTGCGCGGTCCTCCTTTCTTATAGAGCGATATGGCACAGCGGCAAAAGAAAATTGATGTCTTTGCTGTACCATCTCTCTCTCTCCTTCCTATCAGCACCAGTCGCGATAGGGAGGTCACGCTAAGACCCCCAAGGAGCTATAAGAAGGAGCCCCCTTGTGGGATCATGCGCCAACAAGCCGCGGTTCTCGGTGTCGTCGTTTGGTTCGAGATTGTTCGGTGAAAACAAATGAATAAATCTTGGTTCCGCGCAGCTGCAATATTATCAGCGTCTTCTAATGGCTGGTGTGTGTCTTATGGTGCTTGCTTCGGAGTGGAAAAGCAGAAATGTAGGGGATAAGAAATGAAATAAAAATATCGGCAACACCCACATGTTGTATGCTAGGGGGTGGGGGTGCATGAACGTCCAATGCGTACAGAAATAGGATGCACGCTATAAATAAACTCGCCGAGACAGCCGAGGCGATCGTCAGCTGTACGATGATGATGATGATGCTACTAGTGCTGACCAGATCTCAATGCTACACCACATATCCCGTCCCAAAAACACGCGAGCCCGCCTCAACAAGAAAGCCCACCAAGACACCACCGTGCGGATGATATTTTGAGAATGAGACATTCTTATTCTACCGATGTTGTCGCCATTCGTAGCATAACCTTTTCACGAGAGGGATTTCACGTCGCCCCTCCCCAATTCGCGTTGACAGTGGTCGACGAATCGGTGAAAATGGTGACTGAAAACGGCTGACATTGAAAATTCCGAACGGAGGTTAAAACAACAACACGCGCCCGTTACGCACCGAGCTGATCATCGTGTGGCGTTTCATCGAGCAAACGGATGCGGAGACACTCCGACCAACCAATGAATCATCGTATAAACCTGGCAATAACCCATCCAAGTAAGCGATTATTGTCACAGGAGATGCCAATACTAATGCCAAACAATAGAAATTGCGCTTGCGCTGTTAATCTGCATCACTTGTCCAGACGTTGTTGTGAATCGGGCGGAGACAGATCGTAAGTTCGAGGAGCGAAAACGTTGACCATCATCCGTCCACGCACTGAAGCCGCGAACACGCGATATTGGCGTGACAGCATCGGTGGGCGAGTGTGTTTGCGTCTCCGCCGCCGATTGTACACGTCTAAGTAAACGATGAAAAGTGCAAACAACTGCGCTAATAGGTTGAACGTTTGACCGAAAAGCAGCAGCAGCAGCAGCAGCACGGCTATCAATCAGATCTCTGTTGATGGTAAGTCTCCCTTGACCGATCACCTGACACACAGGCCCCATCAATTCATTCCGGAATCGAGAGAGTGTGAGTGCGTCCCATCACTTGTTAGAAAGGAAGTCAGCAGTCCAGCCACACGTGATGGCGTCGTAAATGGGTATATGTGTACGACAGCAGACGGCAGACGTTGATGGCGGCGTATAGCTGCTGTTTGTGGTCAATGTTCTGATCTTTCGCTTCTTTCCTTGCTCCGTGATTCTCTTCTTATCAGTGACAGAAATAGCATCAGCTTCACCAAACGTCGTGGCTTACGGATCAGGAGGGAGAGCGGCCGTTGCGCGAGGATCCGTTCCCCCATGGCTTGCTGGCTGGCTTGCTGGAAGACACAGCCGTCAGCGAAATTCTTGAGCGAAGCCTACGTGACCAAGTGATTTCATTGTGTGTTCGACTCTCTCGCCGCCGTTGTCCTTATCATCTATTCTCCACCCATTTCACTCCACATTCGGTAGAGTGCACGCCACCTAGAGGTCAACAGATAGTGTGTATGCGTGGCACGAGATTGTGTTTGGCTGTATAGCGGAGGATGCCGTGAGTTTTGTTGTCTCGTACTGGCAGGGCGTGTAACGTGCACGTAGAGCTCCCTTCTCGTTGGCCACATTTTGCGCGGTGCAAACGATCGACAAGACGGTTGTGTCTTGCTTGTGTTTGTGTGGCTGTGTTGTGACCGTGTGGTTATCGGCCACCGTCCGTCCCTTATAGCCCCGGTAAACTCTGTTGATAACCGTTGAGCCGTCATCGTCGTTGTCGTGCTCATCGCTGGATGTGATGGCGCGTTGCCTGGCCTGCCTGGCTTGCTACTAGGCGGCCAATGAGCCGTCCACGCACTCGGGGTGCTGTGGCTGTGTGGGGGTTTTCAAATGTACTGTTATCACTGTTGTTTATTTGCTCTCCAATGAAGAATTGTTTCCTTTTCTCTTGTTCACTCTCTTCCTATCTCTCTCCCTCTCTCTCTCTCTCTCTCTCTCTCTCTCTCTCTCTCTCTCTCTCTCTCTCTCTCTGTGTCGATCCCATTGTGTTGATTGCTTGCTGCTAGCACCGCTTATCCGATCCGAGCAGCTCTCCAGAACAGAAACGCGATGATGTCTGCCAACTGGGTGTATCAGCGACATAAGTCACACTACTTAGCAGCAGGGATCAGTAGTCGCAGGGAGAAGGGGGTTCGAGGTAATAAAATCCCCCTGAGCGCACACTGACGTCATACGCCGTGGATCATATTGTCCCTAGCTTCAAGCGAGACTTTACGGCAGCACAGGAAGGCGGGGGGAAGGGGGCCCGGGACATCAGCAATCAGGTTGAACAAACAGGGAAGCAACGGACTTTGGGCGACTACGGGCGGAATGAGCATGAGTTTAATCCCTTCGCCCGCAACCAACACTCAAGAGGCCAACGCACACACGTGACACTTCCCCCTTGTTATGTGGGCTTACTCTGGGCATTAGAGTGGAACCGATAATTGAGTGAAGTAGCTACTGGTAGGGTGTACAAACTAGCACTACGCTTTGCTGCTCTGTGTGCACCAGAAGGAAGATCGTCTTCTTCCAAACCAAGCAAATCATCCTAAACATGATCAAAGGGGGCCAATATCACAGCTCAAGTTGCAACAAACTTTATGAGATCGTTGGGGCACACCAGGGGAAAGGTACGGGGCCATGCTCTACTATTGCTAACCTTGGTAGAGGTCAAGAAATTATCGAATCTCGCTCGCACTTAGTGGCCCCCCCCTTAATCGGCGGTGTGGTGCGCCGCATATGTGGGCACAAACGTAGGGAAGGAGATTGTTGCTTCACGCGCCATCATGGCGCCGGTGGCCGCGTGGATGGATGGTCGAAATAAATTCTTGAAATGTCGTGTCGTGCCGCTCAACGAGGAATGCGGTGGCCGTTCTCCCTCCTCCACAATCCCGTCCCACGGGAGTTCGCGGACTTACCTTTCGTATTTTAAAGAATGTGGTGCATGCCCATTCGCTGCCTCCCAGTATGCATCCATTATGCGCGGCGTGTCTCTCTGGCCCCTCTCTCGGGTACAGGTGATCCGGAAAACAGCTCTGTGCTTGTTCCTATTTCCTTCGGCACACACTCGGTATCTCAGTAGCCTTGTGCTGCTGCTGCTGCTGCTGCTGCTGCACTACCGCGTGTTGTTATGGCAACCTGACAGAACCCTTACTATCTCGGTGGACACTTGTTTCCGCGATTCCTCGCGACTAACGGACTGACCGCCGGCGCTACACTTGACCGCGGTGAGAGGACACACAACACACGCCACGCGGGGTCGTGAAACGGTGCCACAGATCCTTCGGATCTTACGCGCACATTATCACTCACGATGACAAAGCTGGAAGCTGGACTGTTTTCGGTAACACCGTTTTCAGGTCTTCTTCTGCTTCTTCCTTCTCCTCCTCCTCTTCTGCCGCTCTGTTCTCCGAACTTAATTTCACGCGCACGGTATGGGGGGGAGGCGGCCAACACTCTAGCTAACCGAAACGCCGGAACCGATACGCCCGTGGAGTAATGGTGATCTGTTTCCGGGGTCGATGGTGATCGTCGATCGTGGTGTCGTCGTCGTCGTCGTCGTGCCGTGCGGTACTGTTTTGCGCGTACCGGACCGTCCCTCTATGATATACCAGACGGAGCAAAAGTGAGTGTAGCGTGGTTTACGGAAAAACGAGCGGACGCGCTTATTGTTATCGAGCAGAAGCGAGTTGTTGCCGATGGCCGCCACCTTCTTACACATCAAATCCGCTGTTGGAGGAATTTTCGAAAAGGAAACAAAACGACAAAGGCGGGCGCGGAATCGGTCCTTTGGAGGGGGCCCGCGTCTGCACCGGAAACGTCTAGAACTGCGGGGGGTGGGGCGGGGGCCTCTGTTTCACCCGACTACTAATTGGCCACGTGCACCACCTTCTTCTGTTCGCGGTGCCGGAACCACGCGTCCACTACACACAACACCAACAACACACAGAAAAAAAACGGGCCGCAGCCTACTATTTCTCGAATCGCCTATAGTCGCACCCCCGGCTTGGTGGATGCCTCACTCTACCTGGCAACTAGTATTTTCCCACCTCTCTTCTCAAGCACACACAAATACACGCTCTCTCTCTCTCTCTCCGCTTTGGCACACTCGTCGTGCACTACTATTTTATGATGTACTTGACACTGGAATTCACGAAAAACTTATACATGAAGACGGTGTTTTCGGGGTTGCAATTGGGGGGTGGGAGCAGAGGACTGAGGGCCGGGAATTCCGCCGGCGTTTGCTTATCACACACTCTGATTTGCACTAAATGCACTTCTCGATCCGTTTCACTGTTGGCTAATTTGCAACAACAACGACGTTCACCGCGCACTGGCTGGCCCGCTGGTTTTGCTGGTATCAAAAATGGATTACTCTGGCTGCTACGTCGACGGCTGGCTTGCTGGGATGGCACCACCGGCGGTAGAGATGATGCTGCTCGTCAATGCTCGATATGTGCGAGAGAAGCAGCGTCTGAGGTTGCTGTGTTTGTGTTTCTCTTTGCTGCTGTCTGCGTTGTTTTGTGCCCACAAAACTGCCGCTCTTTGGCGCTCGGCGCGCTTGTTGCCACTTGGTTGATTCGATTCGGCCAAAAATAGCCCGAGAAAACGCACACACAATCACACGCGCCGCGTCAGCCTGCCGATGGTGATGATGACGATGATGATACCACCTTTTAGAGCTTCAGCAATCAATAATCTCACATTTAGCTGCTGGTAGCTTTTATTTGCTGGTCAACTGCTCAACTGCTGCTGTTGGTGCTGCTACTGGCGATGCCGCTGTTACTGAAACTGCAACTCCGGAAGCGATGATCTCACACCGTAGAACGGATATGCATAGCACACGATTGGCGTCGACGGGTAGTGGCAACTAAAGTGTTAACGGTACTCCCAGGAGCAACACGTGCACGTACTCTGCTGAATGCGACCGAACAGCTTGAAATCCAAAGATCGAAAGAGGCGTGCGCCCGCGATTGCCACTACTAAAATACCTTGCCACCAACAGACGCATGCTCTCTGCTCCGTCCACGAGAGAGCGAGAGCGAAACCGGACCCAAACCGAACGGGACAGTGTCGCCCTACACAACCCCCCTCCGGCATTCGGTGGAGTCGGAGGATGGTGGTGGTGGCGACCGCCACCGGCGAACCGAGAGAGAAGATAAAGCGATGCGTCTGTAGTGGTGTCACTCTTGGTGGGAATTCAGAGGAAGGGAAGCGGCCGCCCCTTTGCATCGTTTCGTTGTTGGTGGAAAATGTGGAAAATAACGTGACTTCCGCTACGTAAGCGCCACCTCGCCGTCACGTTCCTGTCCGCGCTTCCGGCGGCGCACGTTTCTGGTACCGATGATATGTTGTCGGCGGCGTCGGCGGCGTCGGCGGCGGTTGCCCCAACTGCTCACTCACACCGGGGAGCGGCATGGCAGAATCATTCACTTCTCGCATGTGACCGCGTGTACGCCACGCCAGACAGATGGAGGAGGAGGCCGCGGGCCCTGGTATGGCATGCGAGCAAACGCAGACGGTGGAGCAAGAGTTAGGGAGGACTGATAAGAAAACAGATTGTGAATTGTGTGGAGCAAAATAGCAGGCAGCAGGAGTTGGAGAATGTTAGCTGTTTTCCAATAGATCCTATCCGCGGATCCACTTGTTGTTGGTTTTCCTTTGTGATAGCACTCCGATCACGGTGATGTGCTCATCGTCGTTACGCGATAAAAGGTCACAGGGGTGCCTGCTGTAGGCTTTGCAGAAACACTCCTTTCTATTGTTCGTTTGATGACCTTTCTTGTGGTGGCTATGATGCATCGACGGAATGCGCTTCGATTACCCCTCCAATCATCCATTAAACCCCTCAACGGTGTTGATAACACGTGCACTTATTGCCATAAGTACCACCATTCGCTTCAACCGAGTTGCCGAAACGTGGATCCAAAGGGCAGGTTGGCAGCCCCCCTCCCCCCCTAGAGAACACGTGCACAATCCATGCTTTACAATGTCGCTGCCCTTAAGGACCGTTGGCATTGCCAAGCGTAGGACGCTTCCAGTGCTTGATCCCGCAATCCCGCGGTAAATAGAAAAACGAAACCAAACAAAAAACATATCTCAGTAAACATCGTCGGCTGAGTGCTGATTGGGCCGCTGAGTAAGCGAATCTATTGCGCGGTTTTCTTTCGGTTTTTCTTTTTCAATAAATGTCGCATTTCCACAGAGGCTCCACGATAAAAACCAGTGAACCGGCAGTGTAGTGCGAATGGGCAGAATGATCTCATGTGCATTCCAAGCAAGTTGCCATCGACGATAACACGCAAAACAGTGATTAACGGAGTCTATACTCTCGAGCACACGAGCGTGCTCATCGTTCGCAACGTGGCCTCATCGCCGCGAGGTCGACGCTCTCACGCCCGTTCCGATGAGTCAAACAACGTTCCATGTCAATATCGATATGCTGTCCGGCGGAAGAATGGCATGGAATTGATACTGTAACGGTAGCTCTAGAGATGAGTAACTGAAATGGACGTGATGCTATTTGCTTAGAGCATTGTAGCTGCAGTGCGCTGATGGGTCATCGATGGTAGCGATGGCGTAGTAGGCCTGCCAACTCCCTTGTTGCTTAGATCCGATTCAGCTTCGAACGGCACTTTACACGGACCACTGTATAGGAATTTCAAAAGAGGTGGGAACGGGTCTGTGATGCGGTAGATGGGGTGCTTTATCATCAGGCTCAGCAACGTCATCAGCCAGATTGGAAGATAGTTGATCAAATGAGCCCAAATGTCACATGAGTCAAATGTGCCCCCTTCACGTGCCCTCGTGATCTCCGATAGCCAGTTGATAATTACAGCCAACGATAAGAGGGCTACTGCGGCACACTAGGAATTCCCAGAGATGATAAGTGTGTCTACCTATCTCCTCGGTTGAAGTGAATGATTGCCAGGTGCTAGTATGTCTGTGTGTCCACGGTACCTTATCAGCTGCTAACACACTAGTAGCTTTAAGTAAAATCGATTTTCTGCTTTTGAAGTTAAAGATAAAAAAAAGTAGCAAAGAATTTGTTGAGCAAATTTGAGAGAAAAACCTGATATTACATCGGCGATCAAATATCATCCTGATGTTAATTTTCCACCTGCGGCAACACAAGCGGCTCCTTTTGCTGCGACTTCATATTCTGCTCCTTTATCCGCACCAAGCGCAACATTGTACTCCCGATATGCTGATCCCTTAGCACCGCTACCACGAACCGGCGTCTTGTGACGCCCCCCCCCCCCCCCCCCGGGCCGTACTCTCCCCCTTAATGCTGGTACACATTAAAAGCTTAGCCTACACGGTGCCTCCGCCGCCGAGAACGTGACGCGCGAAACGAGGAAATCGGATATCTGTTCAAAAAAAATCAAAAGAAAAATAAAAACAAAACAAAAACCGAGAAACGATGGAAAGATAAACCCCAGACACCGGACTATAATGCCCGGCACAATGCACGTGCTCGCAACGCGTTCCCGGCATTGTTGTTGTGTGTGGGGCCCGCTTGGGGTGCTAGCCACCAGCGATTGGCACGACACATCATCGATGGGTTTGTTGGAAGAGAAGAGGAAGAAAAAAATCCGCTCACAGAAATACAAAACACGTTCTTTCAATGTCACGTAAAGTCATTTACCTTTGCTGCTGTGCAAAAGTGGTTTCTACCGTTTCGATCGGAAGCAGTAGTCAGCAGTAGACTCCAGCCGCTGATATTAAACGCGCGATCACCACAAGAAACTTGCTAGCCATTCATAGCGGTTAAAAATGGCAAACGATGTCTACTATAACTACTGATTGACTGAACAGGATAAAGAATATTTATCCTCAACAAATCAGTGGATGCTTCAGCACTAAAAATATTACATGGACAGAAAACGAATAACTTAATGTTGTTTAAGTGGGACTTGGCTTTTTTTTAACATCGTTTTCCATGTGATTGGTTCAGACTTTAATCATAAAAACCAACGTTGTTGAAGGTGTGGCCGACACGTCCAAGTAGCCTGATTTCAGTGGCTCGTGTCCAACAACGTTTCGCAGGTTGGCAGCGGTGATTCACCTAACCTCGCATCGGTCAGCAGGAAGCCAGTCGCAACATTTTATTCAGCCATTTATTTTTTTAACTGCATTTTCCATGCTTTCAGCAACGTGAGCAACCCAGACCGCGCAAATGGCAAATGTCAAATGGCCAGATAAAGGTGGTTTGTTGCGTAGTCGCACCTGCTGCCCTGGGACTGCCTCGGTAACAATGCTCGAATTGTGCACTGCCACGTGCACGTGACGTCAGTATCGATCTCTCTATCATAGGATGGGTTGGTCTGGCGGGGGGTATCAGTTACCGGGTATAAGTAAATTTCTCTCTTTCCTGTCGCAGGTCTCCTTCTCGGGTGTCGGCAGCCACTTGGCGCTGTGAGAAACGTGGTTTAGCATGTGGCTCAAGTCGTTGCGACACAAAATTACGCCCGGCTAGAGCTGATCCGAAGCTTTAGATTTGAAGAGTTCGCCCTCACACGGGAGTGCCACGTGTGCAGCAAGAACGGTAATAGAATCGCTTCACCGCTGGTGCTTCACCGATGCCGGTGCTGGCCGTTATCAAGCGGTTGCGGTGTGAGGTTTGTTTTTTTTCAAATCGTTTTCGTTGGCCGGAGCATTGTTTTACAACAGCTGCTCCGCGGCTTCTCCCCTCTACGATAAGGCAAGCCGCGCCTCTTGTCTCGAAAAAGTATTATTGAAAATCAGGTGTATTTTTTTTCGATAACGACCACCACTGCCGCTGATTGCTACTGGATTTATCGGAGTGACTAACTCAACTCGCAACAAGAGCTTTACTCCTTTGTCAGCGGTATAGGGACTCGCTGTTTATCGAATCACCAGCTCTGGCAGACAAGCTTAGCGAACCTACATCAACGTTGGTCGCTATCAGTTATCAGGGAAAACACACCGTTTCGACGACCTTCGTGAAGGTTGTCGGTAGCAACAGGACGAACACATTTGTGACTCGTGAATCACGTGATCAATCACGGTCGATTATTCTCGTCTAATTATGTGTTGTATTATTAATTTGAATTTTAAAAAAGTTCATTATTCGATAAGCTTAAGACTCGCCGAAATGTTTGCCCTTTGTACCTATTGTTAAAGCAAAAATGAGATTTCTTTTCTGTTACTGTAGCCATAAGAAAAGCAAATTGATTTTGCACACGGACACGGACAAGGGCTGTTGATCGTGGTCCAATTGAAATAAAAATCGATCCACGTGCTTGGCTACAATTAGGCGATGGTCGAAATTGGGCAAAAAGCTCCCACCCATATCAGTGCCCGACATGTGCACACTATCTAGCTTCTTATCAGACAAACATGGACCGCCGGATGACTGGGCGAAATCTTGCGTTGAGATTCGATGCTGAAAATACGGCCAGACGTGTTACACAATGCGTGGCGGCAACTAAATGAAGCCAAATTATTTGATGTATTTTAGTCGTTTACGTAAATGAAGAAAGAGATTAAATATTGCAACTTCTGTTCTACAGCGTACAGTTGTTTTACTCTGCCACGATTTGGCAACTCCTCAAACACGATCCTGAAGATAAGAAATGTAAATTGGATCAATAAGAAAGACAATTCACGTCAGTAGCTGGCACGAACGAGATATACAAGCCAACAGTAGGCCATGAAACCAAATCCTTCATTTGTATACGGCAGTGGTCACGTGTAGATCCGCGTTAGAATGCGCATAACGACCAACAATGTGAACCATCACCAGCCTCGTTTTACTTGGCAATTTTCACCCACGGCCCCTTGCCTAGGGGCGATTACCTGCATCGGTTCGCTGTGGTTAGCACCCGGCACCCATATGCTTCTTAACGTGATGTTACGGAAAAAGCGAAATCCGTCGCTTTCGTGCTACCATGCGTTCTTTTGCATGCTCCCATGCTGTAGCCAGGGATACAGTCTCCGTCGGGTTAAGCAATGTGTGCTAGTACTACTGTGATTACGACGACGATATGGGGCCCATCACGCAGTTACGATCAAACAAATAACACATAATGAAACAAACTTCCTCCCGTAGTAAACGTTCTACTTTTATAGTTGCAAAGAAGTTTTAACACAAACTACCAATGAAGAATACCCACGTGCTATGTCACTGCAAGGCAGATAATTCAAACATTCCTACTCTAATAATCGACTGTTATTGATGGCAATTATCAGTTTCAATTATTTGGACAGAAGAAGACGAGAAGAGATTGTGAGACCGCACCGCCAAGTAAACCGAGACAAGACAGCTTTGATGCGTCTTAGTAACCTGTGCGATCACTGAAAAAATGCGTGAAGAATCTTGTTTCTCTTGAATTATCAGCTTAGCTTAGAGATAGCCACTATCAGGGCTCGATTCTTGGTGCGTTTATTTTAGCTACAGACGTCCGATAAGAATTGTAGAAAAGTAGATCAACTGAGACATGTTCAAAGGAATTTACTATCGTTGCAGAGCACGGCTAAGATGAAAGAAACTTTCGTTAAACAGTTGATTTCCAACCTAGGACTCCCACCTTGGTGCGTTGTTGGTTTTTGCTTGAGAGTTGCAAAACGAAGTTGCTAAATAAATTAATTTAGCTAAGGAAGTTGCTATCATGGCGAGTGCCTTAACGTTTGGCTAACCACTGTAATTATGGCTCTTTGCTATAAAATGTTTTGTACTTACGAGGCCGAAAGGTTTTGAATCATCTTTTGCTCAACGAACATGAATTGAAACATCAGAAAATGAAATAAAACAAAAAGATATGTGGGTAATTAACCGTTTTTATTCGATAATCGCTACCCGCAAGTAACATAAATTATTCAAAAGGTTCTTTAAGTTCTTTAACGACTTTATTTGATCGGGATTCTTTATTCCTATTGTTCATACTTTACTTTCATGGTCAATAACTTAAAAAGCAAAAGTGTGTCTACGTTTATTTCGAATATCGAACATGCATCTGTTTAATCCGGTTTCATAGTCCTTAAAATAGCAAGGGAGTAAATTTAAAGTTAGGCGAAAGGTAAATCCACAAAACTATGGCGTACTTAAAGAAGCGTTAATTCTTCAGCTCTTTGATTTTGTCTTCCAGCTCAAACTTCCATCTCATGTAGGCCACCTTCATGCGATCCCATACATTTTCAAACGAATCCATCGCCGGTCTGACATCGAGCAGTGCGAATTTGTACTTCTCGTCAACCATTCCGCCATCGTAGTAATCGATGATATACCGCACATCCTTTCCACAGCGATCGATGATCCAATCGTGTCGATCAAACGGCAGTTCGTATCCCATCATGTTCCGGATTTTCGCTCTCGGACTGTAATCCGTCGCTTTTCCTCCGAAACTCTTCAAGCGAGGATTGCCGCATTCTCGCGCATGCAGCGCTTCCCATTTCAACACTTCCTGCCAAGCTTGCTCGTTGTTGGCGTTGTGTATCTTGATAATATCGTCCATATCCTTCTGGGCGATATCGTCCTTTTCCCAGCGCCAGCCTTTACGGAGCATCGCATTCCAGAACATTTGCTGGCTGGGATACACCCAGAACTCCTGCTTTCCGTCGGTGGTGGCTTTCGGAATCGTCGATACCTGTCGATCGGTCGGTAGCGGGAACGGTTGCCCCGGCGAAGGGTTCTGGTTTGCGGGAGGCATCATGTTCAAGGGGTTCACATCTCCACCTCCATCATGCTTAACCGGGCATTCTGATACCAGCACCGGCTGTTCTTTGACCTCTTGCTTCTGGTGCATCGGACACTCGGGAGGGGGATTACCCATCATGCCATGTTTATCGCCAACGGGCGGATGGCCTTTCGGTAGTGCCGGTTCTTCGCCCTTTACCGCCGTGTTTGGAACAATGTTCGAAGCGACAATCTCCGCTGCCGATACCGTATTACCCATATCTGCGGTAGAAGAAAACTCCATTAGTTCGCAAGCGCGCACCTCGGGGTCTCGTGTTGGTTACATAACTCATCGAGCATGTAAGCGGAGGTCCAGCGAATGTTTAGCATTAATGTTACTTTACCTGCGATCTACGGTCCACCGTCTTCAGCTGCAGTTTGGCTTTTTTCAATCTGTGTTAAGTAAGAAAAGTTTCTCAACTTTTCGCAACTCCTCTTCGTTCTTCGATTCCTGAATGTTGTGACAGCTGTGAGTTGGATTTTGACAGTTATTATCACGTGCGAGTTGGCTTAGCGTCTTACCCCCCGACAGTTTGCCGGCGCACGTTTCGGTACTTTTTTGGTGGTTTTTTCTTTTCGGTGAAGCTCAAAAGAACGGGCACGTTTGGTTTGCATTCACCATGGAGGGTGTAGGACAAATCCTCAACCCAATCGTACACGCCGGAAACGCTAGTTTGCTGTCCCTGTTTCTGAAAAATCTGGATGAGCATCAAACTTTTTGGGCAGATGTAAGTACTGGTACAGCCAACCGCGGATGCTTGGTGTCTGATTTTCGATGCGTTTTCTTACAGCCTAAAAGTGACCTGGAAACTATCTTTTCTAAAATAAGTGCTCTGTTGGGCAATGCTGCCACGCGAAATCATGCCCTCAGAACCCTGCACTTCATGCTGCCGCACTGTCCGCTGGAAATCGTCGAAGAGAAAGCGCAACACTACATCAACGTTTGCGAAAAGGTGTGCAATCTGCACAAATCGCCGGAATCGATTACGCTGGTGTACGCGGTATTGAAGCAGCTTTTGCTGCATTCCATCAATTCGGCCGAACTTCGCAAGCTGCTCAGTAGCAACTTGTCCACCTTCATCTTGCATCCGCTCGAAACTGGCTTCGAGACGTCCTGCATTCCCCACTTCCTGACCGTTCTGGAACTGGCGATGCGCCATTACACGGGCATTTGTGGCGCGCTTAAATCACGGATTGAGCAATTCCTCTGCGGTTTAGTGGATGCGACCGATTCGCAAACGGTGCTCGGTACGGCCACGTGCATGCTGCTGCTGCAACAGATCCGTGGCGGTGGACAACACGGTACTTTGCACAAGAAAACCTGGGAAGAGTACTACGGAAAGCTGGTGGATACCATTCACGATCTGCTGAACAAAGTATTTGCCCATACGCCGGAAACATTTGATGAGCAGACGAATCTGGAGTGTCTGAAGCTGCCAGCACTCCCGTCAACGGACGATCCGCTACGTACAGCTCAGCTTGTGGTCGTTCGTGCTAACAACTTAATTATTTGGCTGGAGCATGCCATCGTCGGTGCTTATGCTGTACCGAAACCGATCGCACCGTTCAAGGCACTGAATTTGGTGCTACGTGGCCTATCGGTCACATGTGGAGCGATGAGCAAGAATGTGATTACGGAAAACGTTGCCTTTGGAACATTTCTGCCCACGATTCAGCGCTCATTGCTTGGTGTCCTGGATGGGTTGATAAACACGCTTGGCTCACATATGCTTATCTTTGCGGAATTGATTTGTGATGCATACGTAAAGTGTCTGAGGGCTACGCAAAACGTACGACATGGGGCTACGGGCCAAAAAAAGAGCTTCACCCAACTACGAGCCAAGGTATACGAAAGTATTGCGGTGTGGTGTGAGAGAATGAATTATGGCAGTAGCATCGAGAATGTAAACGAACAGATCCTGGAGCATGTTGTACGGGACATCACACCCTTTGTCGGTGAGGTAACGCTCAAGATGGATGCCAACAGCCTGAAGCGATTGTCTTCGAAAGCAAAGAAGAAGCTGCAAAAGGAAAGGAATGCAGCGACGGCACTGAATCAGGCGCATTCCAATGGAGCGGTCTATGCGGAGAGAAAAGAGCAGCTGGTCGATACAGGAAACGAGGAACTCTGTCATGAAGCTTTGAAATGCTTGACCATCGTCTTGCAATCTGCCGGATGCTTCATCAAACCCGTTACCCATAAGCTGCTGCAGGAAAGAATTGTTCCGTTGTGCTTTTCACTCGTTACTACCAATCAAAGCACTCGCGGCTTGTACCGAGATCCCAATACACGCGTAGGATTGTTACGCTGCTTTGCTGCACTGATCACCAATCCGCATCACCGTTGCCCACCGCCGTTACAATATGCCATGCACATATTTACCTCACTTCGGACAGCGGATCCGAGCCTAGAAGTTCGTTCAGTTGCGGGCGAACTCGCACGTTCGGCGGAACTGATCGTTCATCCTTGGAAGGAAACGTTGTACTTCCCGGTGGAGCAGGCTAGCATCAAGAAGGCATTGACGCACAAGGAGCGACAACCTCTAGCGAAGGTTTTGCAGGAAACCGAAGCTCCAATCACTACCGAAACCGAGAAAGTGGCCAAGCCTTCGCCATCGAAACAATCCCCTGGGCAAGTGATTGAAGTAGATGACGTGGTAGACGACAGTGAGGGAGAAATAAACGAGTCGCTTGCTGTGACGGAAGATTCGGACGACCACGGACAGGTGGATGAGATTGCCGATGTTGAACCAGAAGGATGGGTTGAAGAAGTTAGCAACGCATCGAGCCACCAGATCGAGAAGACGAATGGAACCACTGTCGTGCTGAACGAAACGGGATCTTACAATGATGGCATTATACGTGCTTCAACGCCGGAAGACAAACTCGCTGAACCTACAATCGTGTCCATAGAAGATAGCGATGAGGAGCAGAAACCAACCGCCAACATTGCTGACGACGGCGACAATGATGATGATGATGTGGTGGAAGTACCACTGGACAAAGAATCGGGAACTGGTAGCGCTCAGTCTGGGGGCAAAAAGCATTCGTTAACCCATGAGACGAATGGTACTCCTACTAAAATGGCCAGACTTTCACAGGTTGAGAACGCTAGCGACAAAACTAAAAACGTTGACGATATCGTCGCAGAAATGGTTGCCGAGTTTGTCGATGAGCCGTAATATGTAGAAGAGCATGGAATTAAATAAATGAATTTTGTAGCCAAATAAGAGCTACCAAGCCAGAGGAGTTGTGATAGACCGTTCTTTTTAACACCATAAACTTCGGATCATCTCGTCCACCGGATTCGTGTAGGAATCCGTAACCGCTTAGTTGAATCCTTTTGAGTGCTAGTTGGGCTTATGAAAAACGTATAAAAAGTCTTAAGACCTGTTTACGGCCTGCTTTTGTCGTAAGCTGTGCCGTTCGTTAAGGGGGTGGGGGTTCCGTTTCGGGAAATTTGTGTTTTGGAAAAGATAAACAAATCAGTGAATTTCGGATTGAGTAGGTTTTTTTTAGCGTTTCTTTGATATGGATGGCCATATCAATATAGATCAGCCGTCGGGTACGGGCCTCGATGCGCCCGATGGTCGGGGATCTCGCAAACGCTGGACAAAGATGCCGCCGGAGCAGTCGGGGAGTACAAACCACCCTTCATATGGGGTAAGAGCCAGCTGCTGTGCCAACTTTCGCAGCCAATCCGATGACTCATGCTTAATTCTACGCGGAAATCTATCCGATCACTTTCAACAGACAACCGATTCCATCCCGCAAGTAACAATACGTGATACGAGCAGCCGGGGGCGAGCTGACCCGTCCGCCAGGGGCCCACCAGGGGCAGGCAGCAGCTCTAGCCAACGGCAGCAGCGGCAACGGGAGCAGGAGCAGGCGCTGAACGAAGAGGAAGGACTCAAGTACGGAGCACAGCATGTGATAAAACTGTTTGTTCCCGTTACGCTGTGCATGCTGGTTGTCGTGGCCACGATCAGTTCGATCAACTTTTACACCATCAAGGATGTCTATCTGTAGGTGTCGACCGATTACCCCGTTACGCCGGTGGCCCACGTTCGCTGAGATTTGTGATGCCTTGCGTGTTTTGTTTTCAGCGTTTACACACCCTTCCACGAGCTGGCCGATGATACGGGGACAAAAATCTGGAATGCACTGGCCAACTCCCTCATCCTAATGACGGTTATCGTCATCATGACGATACTGTTGATAGTCCTCTACAAACACCGCTGCTACAAGGTGATCCACGGTTGGCTCATCCTGTCCTCGCTACTCCTGCTGTTCCTGTTCAGTGGGCTGTATCTGTTTGAGATTCTCCGGGCGTACAACGTGCCGATGGATTGGTTCACCGCTGGCCTGCTGGTGTGGAACTTTGGTGTGGTCGGTATGATATCGATCCACTGGCAGGGTCCGCTTCGGTTGCAACAAGGCTATCTTATCTTTGTGGCCGCCCTTATGGCACTAGTGTTTATCAAATATCTTCCCGAGTGGACCACCTGGGTTGTGCTGGCCGTTATTTCCATTTGGGGTACGTTTCTATCGCCTTCCGCATCTGCTTCCGACAGAGCATTAATGTATTTCATCTCTTCTATGGCTGCTTAGATCTCATTGCCGTACTGACGCCTAAAGGTCCGCTGCGGATATTGGTGGAAACGGCACAGGAACGGAATGAACAAATTTTCCCCGCTCTTATCTACTCATGTAAGTCTACCGAACTCCCCAGGAGGTATCGCCCAGCAGCATCTGTAACGGGGTTCCTTTTTGTTTCCACCCTTTTTAGCCACCATCATGTACTCGTACCTGGGAACACACACTGACCCCGATCGCCCGGCACCACTAAGTGGCGAGCGGGCAATAGGCACGGCCGGGGGTAGCGGTTCGACTGGAGCCACCAATTACGGTGCGGTAGAAGGTACGCCATTGGTCACCTTTGGCAATGATAGAACGCATGAGCTATCCAGGGGTATACAAGTTGCTTCCTAACTTCCTAATCTTCAAAACTAAAAGCTATGTGATGGGAGTGGGATTAGAAGCTTTTGTTTCTGGTGTTTCGAAACAGCTAGAAAGCTGGACCTTCATATCAGTTTCCTCCCCTCTCGCAGATCAAACGGCAGGCTTTACGCAGGATTGGGCAGCCACGGCAAACCAGCGGGTTACCCGGCGACAGATCGAGGTACAGGCCAACATCGCCAACAATCCCTCGCGACCGGAGTACCGGACGGTGACGGCCGAAACGAATCGCACAGGGACGAGCGGTGCTTCACAACCGGCGCTGTATGCTGTCCAGGAGGAGGAGAGTAAGTGCCGCAAATCTGAAGCGATGGTCATATCGGACAATGCTTTAAGACCTATTGTTTTTATGGCTTTACTGTAAAAAGGGGGAATCAAGTTAGGTTTAGGAGACTTCATTTTCTACTCCGTGCTCGTCGGAAAGGCCTCCAGTTACGGCGACTGGAACACAACCATCGCCTGCTTTGTGGCTATCCTGGTGGTAAGTGCGACCGTACATCATCATCATGTACCATCGTTTGCGAAGAAATGTTTTCAAATGTGTTTTCTTCCAATCCATTTTAGGGCCTGTGCCTCACGCTGCTACTGTTGGCCATCTTCCGGAAAGCGTTACCAGCGCTGCCCATTTCCATCTTTTTCGGTTTAATCTTCTGCTTCGTTACGAGCGTCATCGTGAAACCGTACACGGAGGCGCTGGCTTCGGCTCAGGTTTTCATTTAGTTTCGCCGCTGCCGTCGCCGCCGCCGCCGCCAATCACCGTCTCATGATTCCATCGTTTATTTATATCAGCCTATATGAGCGCCGCGTACTAAATGATACTACTTGCGTTTCTCTGGTCAATGTTTGACGTCCAAATTTGCAAAACTCAGAGATTTTTTGGTGGCACCGCAAACGGGACGCTAAGGGCCGATTCGATGTTTTGATTCCCCTCCGGATCAATTTCAGTGTTGTGGAACTAACTTGCTACTTAATGGTGCATTTTATACACTCGAGCACAGTGGACATGCTTTGACACGAGACCGAGAGACGGAGAGAGAGCCACCCATCGTGAAGAAGGCCCCGTTTGGAGTCACCTTCACACCCGTCCCCTCCGGGTGGATGGTGGTAATGGAATACATTTTAGACAGTTTCATTTCTTTACATAACCGTATACACCTTTAAACGCATAATTAACTGAATGGAGAATATAGTAAAAAGTATTTGTGATCCGTACATTTCACACGTATCTATGTGTATTTGCGTACTTATATTTTACAATATTAGTAATCCAACTGAATGGTAGTCAGTAAGGGGGAATTTGAATGTGTAGAGTGTTTTGGTTCCCGACCCTCGCCGCCGTTCAGGACCACCGTTGGACAACGTAAAATGGGGGAGAATGGAATCCCTCCTCCACAAAAGGAAATTCTTTTTAGATGAAATTGTAGAAACTCACACAAATCATGATGTTACTAAGAAGAGTAGGCGAGAGATAGGTGCGTTGCTGTCAGTAGGTTCAGTAGGCCGCGTTCAGTATCTCCCCTTGCGGCCGTTGTCGTTGCGATCGTTTTTCCGGTCTCTGCTTCGCGACCTACGCCGGTCACGGGAACGATCACTACCACCTCCGATACCACCACCACCGCCCCCTCCACCACCACCACGCCGAGGTGATCGAGAGCGAGATCGTGAGCGGCCACGACGGCGCGAGTACAGATAGCGGCGTAGTTCGCGTGAAATCGGCTTCAGGTGCATAAAGTTGCAGAATCCGGAGCGGGTGCATTCACCCATCTCGTACTGGCGGCAGCAAGCCTCGCGGAAATCCGTCACGGGCGACAGCTCCGAGTACACCGGTCGGCCACCGAACCAGCGATTGTTTAGATCTTTGGCCGCGCGCTCTGCGTCCTCCTCGCGGCGGAACTTGATGTACACGTTACCGACCAGATGGTCGCCGAGGTTGTCGCACACGTTCATCTCCTCGATCTCGCCGTACTTGTCCTCGCACTCGACGAACACGTCCTCGAAAAAGTTATCGTAGTGTTCCTGCATCTCCTCGTCCGACACGTTCGCCACCAGGTGACTGCCGTCGGCCGATTTGGCCGAGTTCTGCGGGTTCACGTACAGGTTCTGCAGCAGGCAGGTCTGCGAGAAGGTGGGTTTGTTGTGGATCCGCGAGCATCGGTCCCCGTGCCGGCAGGCTCCGATTTTGAAGTAGAACGAACAGTTTACCCTGCAACGAGAGGGAAGCGCATCAAAACAACGATCCACGCATGGACGGAGTGGCGGTGGCGGCGGCGGGGTAGCTCAACGAGAGAAGCGCGTTCCCTCGTGGGAACCGCGCGATATACGATACTTACTTGTCCTTTTCGGTACCGAAAATCGAGGCCAAGTACTCTGCCATCGTTTTTCGTCACCTCCGGCGGGAATGCAGCGGTATTTTATGCAGAAAATCACTCGGGCAGCAGCGCGACAAACAAACCAGCGACGAGCTTCTTTACCCCACGGAGTCAAATTCACCAAAAGACGAGACGAACTCACCACGAATTAAATTCACCACCAAAATCCAAAATTCAAGCTGCTCAAGCAATTTTTGTGGTGTAAGTTCGAGTAGTCTTTTCCTTTCCGCAGCCCTTACGATGGCCGTTGAAGGGGCAGCCGTTTTGTGTGATTTTAAGCCTAAGCCGGCCTTTGATTTTAATTTTAGAAGTATTTTACACTCCCCTGCTCCCTTCCTAATAGTTTAATTTTCGTTCTAAAGTTTTCTAATAATCCGCCGATTATTGGCCATCGCGGCTCCTATTGTCCTCGTTCTTGACGTCTGTCAACGTTGTTTTTCACCGATTCCTTCATTTCCCTGTTTCGCATCTCAAGTGTTTGGCGTAAGAAAGAGACGGAGCTACAGGGTGGATCAGAAGGGGTTGCGAGGGGCGGAGGCGGGTGAGGAAAAAACGCTGCAGCCGATCACACCGGAGCAGCAGCATCTGCACGGTCGCCGCCACCCTCGTACCGTATCCCCACCCTCACCCAGACCAACAACAAGTACGGTGGGGCATAAAAGTTGCCCCTTCGCTCGGAACCACTTTCAGTTCGGTCGAGGAACAGGGCAGTTCGGTGTTCGGTGCCGTTTTAAGTGAAACAAAATCGAATTGGTCACCGCATAGCAGGCTGCTGTTCAGAGGATTCGCCCCCCTCTCCCCCGCCCCGGCCTTTTTAAGTGGATCAGAATCAGTGATGTGTCCTGGCTGGCTGGTAGCAGTTTGAGAAGATTTGGTGTGATTGGTTCGTGCGTGTCCTCGCCGCCGCCGCCGCCGCCACCGCCGTCGTGAGAAAGTGAGAGTTGCCGTGGAATTGGGTCGGGCAGAAACAGTGCAGAAAACAAATCAGCAAAAGGAAGCAAGGAAAAAAGGCTGGGCATAATACTGCGCCCATTATGCTTCGTCGGTACCGCTAAAGTGGAAGAGAGCAGTGGTCGCTGTTATGGCATAAACGTTCGCAAACGGATATCGGAATAGTGCCAGGTCCGAGAGAGGTAGTAGCTGGCTTTCTAGTATCGCCGCACCGTGTGCACCGTCGACTACGATTTGTTATCCTGCGCCGTGGTGCGAATAACGTCTGGAAATGTCAGCCCCATCGATGGAGGCGCTGGTTCGCGGGAAGCGGAAGTGGCTGGTGCCGGACGTGGTGGGATGCAGTGAAATCAATAACCACGAGAATTGGCGAAGGAAACGCAACCGTAAAGCGGGGGGTCCGTCCTCTGCCTATTCCACCCCGTGGTCCATCGGTATCGGAATCGTGTGTTTATTTTCGATCGTTTGTGGTGCGCTGGCGTTTACCGGTTCCCTGCACGATGGCCACTGCAAGCATCAACATCCCAAGGCCCATGAGGTGAGTCTGATAATATTCGGGATGGTATCCCGAATTTACAAAGGTTTACAATCACTTGGGACCGGATTCTTTGGACAGTTCCTTCATCCAGATTGATCACAAATTGCCATAAGCCACCTTGGGGGCAATCAGAGTCATTCTGTTTCGCTTAGCAAGCGTGTTGATGGCACGACACGGCCAATTGAGCTTCATTGTGATAATGGTTATTTATGATGCATTACCTATGGGTCGCCAGGGAAAAGCATGGCTTGCTTGTATGTACCAAATTGTGGCCCAGACTATTGATTAGCATCCTCATTAAAACGCCATTTTGTTCCATGCAATCTGTTTTAGCTT
>NC_064877.1:48830000-48852500 GCF_943734665.1 Anopheles aquasalis
ATACCGGGCGGCGTACGTTCTCGAATTAGATTGTTAGTTAATTCAGCCGCAGGCGTAAAGGCGTGTATTCTCTTCACCAGTGGTCGTGGTTACGCGGAAAGCGTAGTGTGTCCGCCGGGCGTGACTGACGATCACGAACCGAAATGCCGCCGACAACAGAGAGAAGGACACTTGGTAGTCGACCGGTTAGTAACATACTGACTCATGCTTCGTCGTAGCGCCTGTAGCATAATGTTGGCAAAATTGCTACACATAGCCGCGGCGTACCCGATTGCCGTCACTAAATGACCTTATAGCGTTTGTAAATGTGTTAGTTTAACAGTATTTAGCAGGACTTGTGGCAGCTTTGTTATATCACACATCAGAGTATTTGTAACGTTTTGTTCAAAGAATGTTTAAGAAGAAAAAAATCAAAAAGGATACTCACTGGCCATCTATCTAACCTTTGGAATGCCCATACATAAGGTTATCTCTTTGTATTAGGTCTATAACTTAGTTTTTTCGTGTTTTTGGCTCAACAAAAGCTATTTATTTTCAAAACCAATAGAACTGTTACATCAATCGTAGTATTGCTCATCGCTGGTCACTACTTTTTCCATATTTTGAGCAATTTTTGAAATTTGTGTCGAAAGAACTCCTCATCTTTTGAGGCATTTTGGGCAAATATCAATTTTTCCATAAAGAATGAAGTGCTGTGCAGCCAAACAATTTTTTAAACAACCAAACAAGTATAGAAAGAACAATGATTGGGGAATACAGCGGGGAGGCTAACACATCCCATCAAAAATTTTGTAAATAGTTTTTGAACAAGCTTTGCAATAAATGGCCTAGCGTTATGATGTCGGCAGCTTTTTACCTCGTTCTAGCCGCATTTTACCCGAACACTCTGTGTCTGTAACGTTAAAATATCCTCTTCTAAACTTTTGAAGCCAGCTTTATTTTATATTGTGTCAGAGCATAAGGTTAAACCAGCAAACGATAGTTTTCAGCAGCTGTTTTCTTCAAATGAAAGAAGGTTTTTTATACTTCCCCGCAAAATGATCTTTTCAGGCACCAATCATGACGTTTTCAACTCGAGAAAACATATGTTATAGATCATATTTTAATAAGTTACAAATTACGTTTTAAAGGTATTTAGTTATACTTTAAAACGACATAACATATGGCACTGTGAACCTTCCCCAAACTAAATGGCGTAATTTTGAATTTGAATCGAACGAATTAAGTCATGGACCTAATATCACTCATCAGAATTTTGTTCAACGTTATCTGCAATGATTGTTCAATTATATTCTTCTATTTCATGAAGGATACTCACTGCCCGTCTATCTATCCTTTAGAATGCCCGCAGACAGAAGGTTGTATCTTTTTACAACAAGCTTTGTACAACCGCGGTTTCTCCGTCATCGGTGATCAATTTCTGTCTCGACTACTACCACTACACTACTCCACCCGCTAGGAAACGTGTTCGAAGGAAAGGTTAACGAACGGCTAAACGCGGTTCACTGCTCGAAGGAGCGCTCGTGGAGGGAGCGTATGCAATTCAATACTTTGTGTACGATGCCATGTTGCACCGCTGGGATAGCTACAAACATTACACTCCGCTTTGGGTATCGGAAGCCAAGCCGAGCGGGTGTGCTTGCTTGGTAAATCTTGCCTCTTATCCTGACACTAACACCCAGCACGGTGATGGCGCGATGACTGCGAGTGTCAAGGTTCCGAACGCGCACCGCCACAGGGGGGAACGGATGATGCGAACGGTTAAGTACTGTTCTCTATCATCCATCCCTTGAAATATCGTTCCTTGGACACATTGAGGATGTGTGATCAACCGTGCAGAAATGGCAAACCTTCCTGCGGTTCGGGGTGTGCCATCGGATAATCTTCTCTCTCCGCGCTCGTGTGCTGGATCGTGGCCAATACCGCCATTAGTGAAGGTAACGATGCGCAGGCTGCAGATGCGCAGATCGGATGGAATGAGAACCGTGTGCTGTGGCACCCCCGGGGGAA
Source organism: Anopheles aquasalis (assembly GCF_943734665.1). Classification (NCBI taxonomy): domain Eukaryota; kingdom Metazoa; phylum Arthropoda; class Insecta; order Diptera; family Culicidae; genus Anopheles; species Anopheles aquasalis. The sequence continues at coordinate 48,832,011 of NC_064877.1, forward strand.
AAGTAGGTGATCCATCCATCTTGAGATCGCAGCACACCGTTTGCGTTCCATTCGCTTTCACGGTGCTGCACACGTTGTTGAGTGCGTTGAAGTGCGCGATCGTAAGACGCGATCGTTTGTTGTTGTTCCTCTTCGTTGCGCTCTGTCGATGCTCAGTTCGTCGTGCTCAGACGTCAACACCGTTTGTCCACGATCAAGCTTCCGTTTCCAGTGATGTGACTGGGTGGCTAACCTTTTCCACCGTCTCCAGTTTGGCCAACAGCAATTGCAGACCTTCGCGATCGAGAAGGGCATCGAAAGGAAGACGGAGTGATGGGAAAACGATCGTGTTACCATGACTTTTTGGGGACGAAATTAAGTGTGATTTGGTGAAATGAAATGGCGCGACTTATTACCGTGAAGGTTATGCACGCGTACGATCGATTGATTGCCCCTTTGTGCGATCGATTGTTTTAATTTCATCGACAATCGTTCCGAAGCCGCCCCAGCTTGGTTACCTGGTTCGCAGGTACGTAACTGCGCATTGAAAATCCAATCCTGCCGGCAACACTGATCCTTGCTTGTAGTTCATTTGAATAAAAACCCACCTACTGCACTCTCTGTAGCTCTCCGTGCCACGGTTTATAAGCAAATCATCGGATGCTTGGTGGTGCCAACGTGGGCTAATAAGTATAGCGCCCCACACTCCAGAGGGCACCCCCCTGAGAACGGCCTGCGGTAGCCTTGAGATGGTCGAAAGATGGTTGCACTTGACATTAGCAAACTGGTGGCGATCCGAGTAGAATACACGACGGTGATCGAGCAGAACTCGAGCGCTGTTGGTCGCGCTAGCATGAGCTGGTGAGCATTTAAGTGGCAACAGACTGACCGGAGGACCCTTAACCATCTCAACCAGCGAGCGAGCAAACGATCGATCGATCTCCGGAGCCCTCGACCGAACCGCTAGTGATCTTTCGCTGAAACGAAACTGTCTGTTGGCTGTAAAGGAAACACACCACACCGCGGTGGGCTCTAATTGACACGCGTAACCGCAACCTGTTCTCGGGCAAGAGAATGGATTCGTAACGGCCAATCAAGGTCACGGCGTCTGGCCGTACATTAGAGAAACGTATCCACCGATCTCTGCCCGGTCTAACGCCTGATCCATTCAGGCACCGGTTCGCCTGTTTTTTTTTATGATTCGCCCTGACAGGTGTGGTCGATGGAACAATAAATTAACACGAACCGGGGGGTGCGCGAACGAGAACGAGAGCTTGCGCCATCATGCAAATGTGAAACCTCATTGGACGATTAATTGGTTCTCGGGCACTCGGGCTCCGGTGGTCTCAGATATGTACTGGCCCTTCCGTGTTCTTGCGTCAGAACGGTGGAACATCTATAAAGGACCGTATGTTCTCGATTCTTCGCCTTCTCGAGCTTCGCTTCTTCACCTTCTCGGTAGCGCCACATCAGCAGCCGTCAACCACGGAACGGCACACGGTGGGAGTGTCGCGTTGATGGAGCGCTTTCCGTTTTCACGGACGAAACCAGACGAACCAGATGTTTAGTTCAGCCACGCGTTAGCCTTATGATGATGACCGGCTGGTATTGGTATTGTCCGCGTTCGCGTTCAGCGGTTTTGATGTGGAAAACAAATGGCATTATGCATCCGATGAGGAAATCACGACATTGTGTGCTGTGATGCTACTGTTGGAATCAGGCTCGTGCATCTCGATCGATCGTGGCTTTAGTCGGCTGTATGGTCACGTACAAACCATACCCTTGTGTCTATAGCTGTGATTGCCTGCTTCAACGTGTGCCAGCATAATGAATCTCTTTCTTCCTGTGCCCGACGAAGGGGTGGTATGTCATTAATTAAATCATTTATGGTTCACTTCAATCCGCGTACCGTGGAGCTTGTGGAGTCAGTGAGTATAGAGAGCGTCAATCGTTTCACCACGTGGTTTGTGTGAGATTAAAGTTGTTGCCGGTTGGATCATAAGCGATACATTGAAAAGCATTTTCAACAGGGTTATTTCTTTTTTTGAATGCATGAAACCGGAGCAACATTATCATACGATTTGAGATTAAGTTATCGTCAGGGAACACAATGGCAGCATTGAAAGGGAATCTTCAGAGAGGGTTTTAAATCTGCTTTTGTTAGTATAAAGCGGGCGACAGACGAAGCGTAAACTCTAGTATAAACCCAGAGTGTAATGCCAAAAAGATTATGCTTATGTCAAAAAGATCATAAGCCCGCGGAGCGTTAAACCGAGAGTAAAAGCAAGCGTAAACTTAGCACCAACATGTAGCGTAGCGATATGAAGAATTGAATGTTCTACAATCGCTAATATACAGCAACAACATCTTAAAATATATAAAAAGATGTTCAGAAATCAACTTATCTCGTCGATTTATGTTTTTTGTGGTCAAAAACACATTTAATTGAATGTAATTGCATCATGTAATTGCAGGTGCACGAATGTAATTGCAGCTGACGTTTCGGTATAAACTTTTATGCGATTATGCCTCCCACACGAAGCGTAAACTTTTCGGCATTACATTCTGAGTTTACGCTAGAGTTTAAGCTTCGTCTATCGCAGGCTTAATGCATTGTTTCGTTTTCCTGGTCGTATTTCTACCAACTTATCATTCGCGAAAAGTGAGTTTTATCCTCCAAATTTCGCTCACAAAACAACGCAGCCACGTGATCGCTACTGATCGATCGATTTTTAGTTTGGCAGAGAGTCAAACCGTTCTACCGCTTTGTATGACTTAATCAAATGCACAAAGCTCCAAACACAGTCGGAATGATGAATGAAGCGACGGTTTTCTAACCGAGTAACCGCTAACAGCGAGGTTTGCTGCGATTAGGGGTGTGCTCTATGCTAATCACGATCTCCTCATGACTCACATCGTCGTCATCACGACACACGCGGCACAATCTCTCTAGCCGGCTCTTTGCCCCACTATGCTCATTAGCAGCATAAAACACTTATTATACGGTGCGCTGTGGACGACTGAGTGAGTCAGTGAGTGTCGAGCGAAATGTGTTTCAATGCCAAGCGGACAAAAAGAAAAACGGAACACGAAACAAACACTTTCGCTTTCGGTCACATTCGGATGATGCCGAGGGTGACCCAAAATGTCCGACCCAAAGGTTCGGTTCGGTGTGCGGCTGCTACTACTACTTCTCGAAGTGTGAACCGAGTGGAGCGGAAGGCTAGTGCGTCATAATGAGCATGGGCCCTTTTTTTTGTTGGCCGGAATGACGCCACTGGCTAACGAGACACTTCCAAATTCCACACCGTAGCAAATCCGTTTTCGTGGAAAGCATTGGTTTAAAGCGTATTTGAAGGTTAATGTTTTGCTCACCGCGGTTACGCCAAGTGTGACACAACGGATCAACATTCTAATGCAGCAGCTGCAACGTGGCATCATTAGCTTACAACATGTTAATGCATATGTTGCCGAAAGTATGGTAGAACTCGAACAAAAAGTAGTTATGAAATAAGAATTCTCTAAACAATTTGTATGCACACCTTTACACCTTAGTGAAAGTGTTTATGTGACTAGATATACTCAAAGTCAGGTGATTCTTTGCCCATCATCCCGAAGCAGCGAAACCATTAAAACCAAGGCAAGGGATTGGGCCGCCTCACAAGTTGCCTCACCGCGTTGACATCATATCGTGAGATGCTGCGGTGCATCTGCTACACATTATTATCTCACGGGCAGCGGGCAATAAAGCATCACAATCCAATCGATTGATGCAACCACGCTCCCTCTCCATGTGACTGACAAGGTTCGCTAAGGTTCACGCCACCCTCTCGGCCTCGGGTGCTGGATATGTGAACGTACGCCCGGTGTACCATCTTCGCACCAGGCGGCCACACTCTGACTCCGTTGCAGCAATCTTACGTTCTCAGCAGCTCGTTGCTTTGCTGCCTGAAGAATGGTTAAGCTTTCACATACTTTGTTGCCTGTAAAGAGCAATTTAGATTGACTCCAGTAATCGGGGTGCTAAGCGAAGCCAAAAGAGGCTTATTTCTTGGGTGGTATTTTTAGTTTTTTTCCCGCCTAAAGGGTTTTGAATTTATGGGACATACGCATGTAATGTCTTCATTTCAACTGATAACTTCGTGAAGCTTTTGCGCACTCTCGCTCTGCTTTTTATTTAGGAAAGATGCTCTGGATATCATTGCACATCTCGTTTACGTAACGAACTCTCTTTAACCCTCGATTGGGCACCGAAAGAATGAATGCTCATTTCACGCCGAATTCTCGTTGGAATTGTTTTGATATCTCGTATTTAAAGTTAACTATGGGCCGATGCAATGGACACTAAATAATTGGCTGTGCATATAGGCCATGTTTATAAACACTAAACAACACTTTTTATCAACACTTATCAATGTGTACGTGTTTATCAATGGTTAATTATCGAAAATGCAACATGTTGATGAATATTTCATTATTCGTTGACCACAGAGACAAATGTAGCAAGTGATGTTATCTCCTAGCTCAATCGATCTCTGCTAGAAATGGAAGCCACTGCGATATTTCAGATTCGGGTATATTATTTTAACAAAAATGTTCTAAATTTTCAGTTTAAAACCAAAAATATTTAAAAACTCTCAGATTGTGCATTTTCGAAGTGATTTTCAATTCAGAGAACTACAAAGCCTTTTGCCTTATTGCGGATAACGTATTGCTCGTTCGTCGTGTATTTTTGCACAGCTCTCACGTTGTTTTCTAAAAATTATATGAATGTGACGAAGCAATGAAACGGTGTGTATATTGATAAAAGTAATTCCTGCTTATTGTTTCTCCAAGTACCAACATGTGTAAAGAAAACTTGACAATAGTTTTCTATAAATCAGGAAATGATAGTCCAGTGGAAATCTAACCAGTTAAAGATACATTTTGAAATTCAGAGAACATTTTTTATCATACACTAATAGCTTTAAGGGAATGTATTTTGTAATCGGGATTCTAACTTGATATTTGTTTTATGTTATTTGGCGATTTATAAATTAGTAAGCTTAGGGTCTCACGGCTTATGTTTCACTAAATTGCTATTCAGCATTGTCCATTCTTTTTCTTCTAAAAAAAAATATTTTCATCCTTGCGCTTTCATATTTACTGCAACAATTATTATAAATGGTATGATATTGTGAAAATGTTTGCTGTCTAGGTTACTACGGTTAAGATCACTAGTAAAAATTGTGTGGGTTGTGCATGTGCCTTATGACGATTCGAAACAGATTTATTTGAAGAAACAATTAGCTTCAAAAACATTTTTACTGAAAACTTCCATTCCACTTTACGATCTTAATGCTTGCTTTAAGACGTAGACTCAGTAGAGAATGACCGTACGGAAAGGTGCTAATCACATTGTGTTGCTTGTTTTCATTGTTAGTTTTAGTACACAATTTTTTGCCATAAGACTGATAAAAACGGCGATACAATGCACATAAGTGGAGTAAACGTCGGGTGCTCAATCGAGGGTTAAACAATTAGAGATGCGATGGCGAAATTGAAACCCCTTCCCCTTTTCTCTGTCCAATCAACGGAGATACAATGGGGTGCGTCTTAAGTGAATTCAAGGTATTAATCAATAATATTTTAATTATAAACACAGCCGCAAAAACCCACGACCCAAGCCCTTGGGTAGCAATTTTGCGCTATTTAAACGATCGATTGCATCCTTTCGCGTCCAACATCGCTGCAGTTGATATGTATTGGAAAGCGGACTTCAAATTGCACCTGCACAAATACCGTAATTAACCAAAAGCCACAGAGACTCGCCCCCTTTATTGATCCTTCCTAATCGTTTCAACGCGGTGGACACAAGCGATGAAGCGAATGAACTCGGTGGGGAACCGAGTGGTGGTGGTGGATACGCCTCGTAAACGGTTTTCTCTAAGATGATGATCGTACCAACGATCGTAGCGGGCGCATCGCGGTGAATCATCCGTTCTTCAACCAGCCGGTTCCGGTGCCCGGGTGAAAGTGATCAACGCACCAGCGTATGTTGTGTGGAACGCTGGACGACGACGACGACGACGGTGGTGCTATTGTGAAATCGATTTTGGCGAGCGAGCAAGCGTGCAACCGGGCGGAACTGAAGGGATGCAAGGTCATGCCCGAAAGCGCCAGACGAGATGAGAGGATAAAGTGCGACAGAAACGGAAGCAAGCAACCTCAATAACCGAACAAAAAAAATCTCGCAAAAAAAACGAAATGCAAACGACTGGACGCTGACATTTTAAGTAACATTTCACGCATGCGCGCACTGCTTCCTGGTGGTTGATCGTGATCCTGTTTGGCGAAATGTTATCTACTAAACTTTTGCATCAACCGTGATGGCATGTTGATCGCGTGCGAAATGTCAAAAGGCTCAAACCGGCTCCGGAAAAGTCTTCTTCTCTTAAAGACGCTGGATTTATGTTGTGTTCAAGTGGCGCCTGTCCAGACTTGGTGCCATCTAGCGGGAGCTATCAATGCACTGGAACTTGTGCAATTGAAACGCCTCAACACCATTGTTTTGGTGGTCGATTGCTTCAACCAACGGTACTCATGATTGATTTCCCGCGGCATAGGTCTGGCATAACACACCCGATTAGTATGCCCCCTCTGCACACATTCCAGCCGGGTGTGGCATTTGCATGCTAATGTCCGAAGCGACCACACCGGGGGGACGTATTATGGTCGATCTGTCTGTGGCGTCAGGTGTCGGCAGGCAGGGAGATGATAGCTTAACAGTTGCTAAGTAGAGAGAGAGAGAGAAAGAGAGAGAGAGAGAGAGAGAAGGAGGCGGTGTCGGTCGAGAGTAAAATTAAGGTTATTTCATCACTGGATCACACGTCACTGATCGATCGATCGCTGGCTGCTGTCACTGTCCTTGATTAGGCGACAACGATTAGGCAAACGGTGCGAAGTTACGTTACACGGCGGCAGCGGTGGCGGAAGATTGAATTGAAGGTTGTGGTGGTGTCTACTTACTCCCCCGGGAAGAGCGCCCCCGGGGGTTCCCTTCTTTCCAAAGTTCCTGCTTTGTCCACCACCACGCCATCACGCATGCCACATGCACTTCGAGAAGCATGATAATGGTTTTCGATAGACCGCGTGCCGGGCTGCTCGCGTGGTTGGTCACCTTGAGTGCGTGTGGTTGTGGGAACCGCGAGCCGGAATCCGGTTTCGGATGTTCGTGCACGAAAATGGGATACCGATGGGCGATGGTGGCGGTGACCAATCGAATAGTGTCTGTGCTGTTTTCGGTTCGCTGTTATGTAACTAATGTTGATCAATTGACATCGCTTGGAACTCTCCAATTCCATGTCCGCACGATCTCCTGTAGAGCGGGGATTCAGCTGTGATGGTATTTTTAGATAGATATCCTTGTTAAAGTAAATAGGATCAGCAGATAGTTTAGTTAGGTCTAGCACTTAATTTGGTTGCTTTTAACAAAATGCTGACATTTGCTGGTTTATTGCTCTTTTGGATTTGGAGCATCTTTTTCATTATGTAGCGTAAGGGTGAAGTGCACACAAGAACTTCAAATGAGAATGTGCAGACGCTGATAAGATGTATTGGAGAGTAGGATAGTCTTTTTTGTCGCTTTAGCACGTACCTTGGCAAATTCGCTTTAGCTAAGCGATCGGGACGGAAGTGGCCTTGCAAAACCAAGATAAGTCCTTGTCCGCCAAAACCATGGATAGCAGGAAATGCTCAATCAGGATATTTCTGCCACGAGAAAGACTTTCAGATTGGGTGACAAAAGTTAAGAGAATGAAACGTTGCTGAAAGAAAAAGTATACGTTTTGCTGTTTTAAAGAAAAGACAATATTTTTGGCATCGCTTTAGATTTAGATCTGTACTGGAGTGTTGTGAAAGCGAGATTCTTTACGATGATTCTTAATGAAGAAAGTCCTGAGTAAATCCAAATGAACCGGTTACATCAGAACCAATTTGTTGATGTGAAATGTCTATCCAACAGATAAACTTGTACTAACCTATACCTATACTAAACGATTGGCTAGGAAAACCAAAACATTAACATCAATTCGATTACACGTTTACAAAAACGATCAAAGATCATTTGTTTAATGCCGGAAGCGAAACTGTTACATACTTTGTTTCATATGAAAGTATCAAACAATGTATCTCCAACAAAGGAAGAGGATTTTTTTCAACTCATAACCCATAAACTTTCTGAAAGTGGTTGATGGAATTTTTTTATCCCTTCCTATTTCAATCTAATCTAATCCATTTAACACTCAAATGTAGAGCAAAAAAAACACAACAAGTTAAGTGCTAGATACTGCTACTTTCTTTTGGACGAATCAAGATTTGGATCGTAACATTTCTAACACACAATGCAAAAGGTCGTAAAATGTATCAATTCACCTTTTGAGATGAGAACGTGTTTTTTTTGTTCATTATTTTCTCTTTTTTGCATAGCTTTTTATCACAGCTTCATTATAGATTACGATTCATCTTCAAAAAGGTATTCAAATCTGTTACACCCCTATGCAAACGTTCGCCGAAACGGTCTTCCGTTTACCGTTTCTTTTCGATCGTAAACTTTCTTCCGTGCCATCGTATGCAAATGGCATCATCGTCAGAATGCATCAACCACTGGTCGATGATGGTCGGAGATCGGTTAATGGGATCCCTCGTCCCAATCAATTAAAACACACGACACAGAAGTAGCAACATCTGATCGCCAGTGACGAGAGTTATCAACTCTCTCGTCAAGGAGGTAAAATATGTATTGCAAAACCCTTTTGCGCGCGAGTGATGGTAGCTCTTGGATCTCAACTCCTGATGCGCACCATCAATGTCTTCATCAGTCTGCCGATATTCTGCGCATCGCGTTACAGTACGTGTTACGCTTCGCAAAATCGCTATGCAAAATGGCCATTCACATGGGGTTGGAAAGTGCGCTTGGGGAGGTTTCACCCAAACCCCCGGGGGGTGATGATGACTTAAAGAGACCCATCGACGAGACCGATCGATGAGGAGAGTCCTTTCACTCACCGCGCACCACTTCAGTTCGGGCCGAAGCGATACTACGCTGCGGACTGAGGGTGATTAACTGACACTACTCCGTCCGTGAGCTCGTGGTGCATACTTATTGGGTGCATCATTGGCTGCCGCTATTTGCTGGAGTGATCGATTGGTGGAAACCGTTTCGCAAGTGGCTTTTCTCAGCTCGGTGTAGGCTTTGTGTCATTATCATAAAACACAGTGAGAGCATTGCAGTATGAGGTCTAAATTACACGAACGAAACACAAGCTGTGCAGGTTGGTAAAGGCATTGTGACCACCACCGGGTTGTCTCTTACGCAGCAGTGCCCGGCAGTGCCGATGCGCGTATGCGAAAGTATGTCAAACGTGCATGATGGGGTGAAAACATAAATAATACATTCCGCATCGACGCTGCCGATGCTCAATGATGTCACGATCCTCTGCCCAGATGCGACTGTGTTGGTTAAGCGCAAGGACTAGCCCTTATCTGGAAACATATCATGCCGCCAGACATTCTCGCCGCTCATTTGTTCCCCATGAAACCTCTTGTTGCTAATAACATCATTAACCATTAGTTTGAGGTTTTAGCACGTACCTCCTAGACTTGTGTTGTTTTCCTTTCCTCTTTGCGGATTGCGAAAGATGATCTGTTGGTTCGGTACCTGTGGTGGTACCTTATTCTCGTTCATTCCACACCGAAGGAAGGGTACCTACCCGAGGATCAATTGATCGTGTGATTGTTCGGCTGCATCATCGCCAGGTTCGTGACGTGCCTTGACCGGATCATCCGGTGGCATCACCATTTTCCCTTCTCTCTCTCTTTTAGCGACCACCCGCAGACGCGGTGAATCGGTTTCAATGGTGGCCACCATCTTGCACAGCGCAATTATGTAACCTCCAAACTTGTGCCCAACGCTTTTGAGCACTGCCTGGAGCACTCGACGACGACGTGATGATGACGGATTGCGTTTGTTGCGGGTTTCGGAGTTGAACGAGTGAAACGTGCGGGATTATCGCGAGTTTAGAATCAATCGCCGATCGATTTCCCGCGATTGCTACGCTACGATGAGCGACGATCAATGCCAACGCTTCATAACGCTGATCACTGGCGCTGGCGTGGTGCGCCGAGTCATTTTTGGCGCAAAATTGGTGATCGAATCATCAGCAACAACGCGCACGATGGCGTGACTGTGTTTTTGGTTGAGGATGGCGGTCTTCACCGATGATTTACCAAATTCTTCGGCCAGATCTTGTCCGCCCGTTCCATGGTGTTGTGTTACGAAACACTTGAGTTAGAGATGTCTTGCAATGCTCGCTAACCTGCATGAGGTGTTTGGATTGTAATTTAAGTTTAAAAAGAAAACTGCACAAACAAAAATGAAGATCAACTCTCTAGTGCCGCGTGCAAAGACCTGGCAAGAATTGAAGATGTGGCACTAGAGGTTAAATAAAAACGTCAGATGCGTTACGAGTTCTTCGTGCAGGTGACTCAATTAACGTGTGAAATTAATATGAGTGCCTTTTTGAACAATGCGTCCACAAACAAGGCCCTTCTGCTAGGAAGTGCGTATGACATAAACGAACGGCCGAATGTCGTTTAAAAGTGTGTGACACGGAACAGCAAAAAGAAACCCACGGAGCAGCAGCCTAGGGGGTGGGGGAGGATAAGCAAAGATCATACACAATGTCGCTCGGTGGCTAACGGTGTAGTTGCTTGCTGGTCACGGTAAATATTATTCATGGACAAACATGGCCGGGCGAGCACGAGTAGAAGCCATAAACGAGTCCGCGTGCGGCTACCACTACGATTCGGTAAAAGTGTCCGGTGTTCCGATGGCGCAGTATGTAGTGCGGCAGTTGTACCCTCCAGCTGTTTGGCGTTTGTCTTTTGTGAAGGTGATTCACTTGGCATTCCCATGGTATTTTCATGCAGCATGATACAACGTTTATGTTTCAATAGCAATGACACGTTTTCTTGGTATAGATTTGGTTTTGTTTCAAGAAGCTAACTGGTCTGCTTTATCATACCCGGAAATACAATCAATCCCGGAAACAGTTCATGACAGTTTAGGACACAGGAAAACCACGTCAGACTCGTTGTTTACTGAAAATAAAATATTGGTCATACATAACTCACTGTAAGTTAATAATTGCTTCAATTGAACTTAGTCCTCCATTGCGCGGTCAGTTCAGCAAGCATGCCATTTGAAATTTTATTCATTTTTGTTCACTTTCTACCGTAATTCTATAATATTTTTGAAGCTCTTAACGGTGTACAGGGTGTACCATAAAAAATGAGAAAATCCTTTATCAAAGTTGAAAGCCATTTTTGTAGGTTTTGTACTGTTTTAAAATATCTAAAATGACTCAATATATCCTTGTTTATCAAAAACAATCAAAATTAGTGGATTTGTCGGCCTGCTTTCTCAATTAATTTCTCCAAACGGTTACGAATTCGAGAACACCCTCGGTAACATAGGTGTCCAACTTAGAAGACCAGGGTTTGGTTACAAACAATTTCAGCGAGCCAACCGTTTGGGTGACAATTCACAGGTCTTAGGCCGAACAAACGCCCATATTGAATAGCCCATCCGATTTCATTTAGGACCGCTTGGAGGGCATAAATCATTCGACCAGAAATTCATGTTCTTCTTCACCCAAGTTTTAGTCCATTTAGTATTTAGTTTTTAGACGATTTTAAAAAATAAACCAGTTTTATTTAGGTTATTCCATGCCATTTATTGTGCCATACTCAAAATATGATATCGTTCAAATGACCGCCTTCATTCGCGCATACAAAATGCGGCCTTTTTCGGGCATTTTGTAGTGTTTTGACAGCATTTAGGGAGTTATTTGGCAATTTCAGCTCTAATATTTGCTTTAGGTTGTTTCATAGCCTTCAATTTGTTTGCAAAAATCTTATTTTTCAAACAGACCCACAGAAAAAAGCCTAGCGCCGTGATATGCGCCGAAGGAGGAAATCACCATTTTCTCATCATCCATTGCACGATTGCAGTTTCACCATTGACCGATTATTTTCAATGTAACGTGTGACAATTTCAGTCCGCTCATTTAACGTGAAGTGATCCATTATTCAAATGGCATAGACTGGAGTTTCAGAACCTGTCCTATTTGTCAAAATGGGCTGAAAAATGACAGAGTTATTCAACTTTAAAATAGAGTGCACCCTGATGGCTCATTCTGTATCTACCGAATTTGAGTAAATAAACCAACTGTATTTGAGGCTATATTATTTCCCCCTTTGGGACAGCATTACTGGCTTAGAAAACAGTTAATGTGCGTCTTTTAACTGAAATATTTAAAACTTGTCGCATACCATGATAGTCTATGCTTGTAAGTACGAGTGGCGCATTTCAAACGTAACTAAAATGGGTGGAAAACACGGGAAACGTTTGAATCTTACTGAACCGAACACGCAAACGGCAGATGGTTGGAGGAGTGGGTGAACTACTACTCGGATCGTTTGCTTTCTTTTCTTGTGTCCGCCGAAACGCACGCCAGATGATGATTGAAGATGGACGTCGCGCGTCCGTCAATAAAGCGTCCATTTTGCAGTCACCCGAATGACGTGCTCAGCGTTTATTGGATACTTGCGCAACCACGATGATCCACGTGGGGCACCTCTCTAATAAGCACTAAATCGTTCAGGTCTAGACGCAAAAAAAAAATCAATCAAATCCAAGTACGCAATGCCGCCGCCGCCGCCGCCGGGGGAGCTTTCTCTTTGTTTCCGAAAAGCGGAAAACGGTTAAACGTTTAAGTTTTTTTGTCTCAAATGGAACACGAGATCCCAGTAAGCCCCCATTCAAATGGTGTATGGCAACGGTTGCTGCAGGAGGTGATCCTTCTAATGCTTCTGATCACCGCTACTGCAGCAGCAGCGCATGCAAAGACAATTAGGAAACTGTGTAATTATTGCATAACTCCAGAAGCAATACGACTGTAAGGGTGCTTGTGGGTGGTTGTACTTTAATTGAAAGCTTGATTTCTCAATGGATATGCATGTGCCTTAATAAAGCCGGTTTTCGGGGTGACTGTATGTATTCCGTTCAAATGCATACCAGTGATAAAGCTGGACGAACTGAATCGCCGCACCAAAAGGAGCGCTAGCGAGGGATAAACTTTCGACGATGGTAACCACCTACGCGGACCAACCAACAAAACCGAAGGACTGGTAACGGGGTGAAACGAAAACCGCAAGCTATAATCTCATTCCGGTTGAATTAATAATTCAAAAATTAAGACCAAAAACCAATAGAGAGCCAAGAGCGATTTCACTCGTGGCGGCTTCTCGCATCGCATCTATCGCAGTTTCCTGGTTGCAGCAGCGCGTGGCTGCGGCCCATTGGCATTCGCGTGCACTGGTGCTGCTTATAGAGAGATATATCTTATGCTTTCTTCACTGCTTCAATCCTTGGGTGCCCCGGTTTTTGCGATCGTTTGTGGGGAAAGCACTAAACCGCAAATAAAAAAAGTAACAGTTTGAGGCCACCATGCATCGGTCGCAACGTGAAACGGGGTTCGAATATCTTAATTCTTTCGGGCGACGAATGTGTCTCGCTGGATGAATAAAGACCACACGTGCGACCGGCCCAGTGTTGCCCAGCTAGAATAATCCCACGGTCATGTCATTTTTTTTTACGGCTCTACAGTAGGTCCTAGTGGATTTTGAGACAGCTCAAAGGAACCAGTTCCTACCCTGGCCGACAGCTAGGTTACCGTTACACTACCGTTTTGAGATAAGATAAAAATGAATGTGGAAAGTGCACCACTCGCGATTTGACATTCGCGATCAGGTGCGATCTCTAGTGGGAATCGTAGACCTGGATCCTGGAATCGAGCGTTTGAATGTCAATAGAGAGAGATAAAAAAGCAACAAAAAAGCCTTCTATTCTAAATGAAGCGTCCTTTCCTCGCAAGATGATGAATATGGCAATGAACATTGACACTCGCGAATGGCACCGAGTGGCACCGAGAGCGAAGGTCGTCAATTATACTTGCATCCTATCCGATCTCGTATTTACCGTATCTCGATCGCAGTTGCCAATGTGCATGCAATATTCATTGCCACCGGTGCTTGCTGCGGCCGCGGTATGCGTATCAGCTGAGCGCTATAGTAGTCCCGCGGACGGACGGAGCGCGTAACACAACAACATGATATTTCACTTTCGCTGATCCCGACGCCCAGACGCCGGGGTGCTGCCGGTCATCATCACCTACATCGGTTTTCATTTTCACTTTTATCAGCTTTCTCAATTAAGCTTACAGGAGAAATGTTTGCGGTTTCGCGGTGGGAGCAACGAAAGATAAGATGGTGGCGGCGGACACTTGGTTGCTACCCTGATAGAGTAGAAAGTACACAGCAGCACACCCGTTGCTGAATCAGCGAAGATAGGCTACTGGATGAAACGGGTTCTATCGACTCCTAGCATCCCTGGTCGCTGAACGTGCAAGCGATTAAGGCAAAACCACGGCTTAGTGCAAGCCAAAGTAACGCTGCAGTTGTGATAAGATTTAGCTGCATTCCGAATGCTTCACGGTACTTGCAACGATAACTTCTGTACAATTAATCATACAGGGTTTAGGAAGGTTTACTCATCCTTATATGCGACAAATTGATCTCATCTGAATGATGATTCATTGATCAGTTTCAAAATTGAACAATGAAATTTACTACTAAATATGAATCGATACGAAAAGGTCACTTTAGTATTTGTGGTATTTGTTTTTGTGTCGTTGTTTTCATTCTCCAAAATATAATAATGTCGTCGTTTGTTAACAGCGTTGTTCAGTTATATTTAGTCAATACTTCAAAACTACCATAGTGTTGGTACTACAGACTCTCTATGAATGAAAAAAAAAGCAAATATTAACCCTAAAAATCGTAGTTCACGTGTAACAGTTTCGTTTCATTTGCATATGATGTGTTAATGTCATCAATTCGTACACGATAGAAGCACCAACCAACCGGGTGGTATGGGTGGGGTTGGGGGTGGCTGCCGTTTGGTGGTTGACCAAACACGTTTTGGCTCACCACACCAGCGACGGCCGCGCTTTCACGCGTATTCGCGCGCAAATATTGACATATTTTGCTCGTTGAACAATTCCGATCTCGCTTCCGATGGTTTACCCCGGAGGACCTGGGGGGATGGTTAATTTTAAACGCGATTTTCGTAAACAAAAATACTTTCCCTCAACGACGACGGCTGTGTACAGCTGCGAACGCCGGCGATGATTGCCTGTGAACACGGAGTGGAAACACCGTGACATAATCGAATGTCGGTCACAATGGCGGTGCGCTGGAAGTTCGTATCCCAGCAACACTACTCCCGTGAACGGTGCACTGCGTCGGTCGGGTTGCGGGTCGGCACCGCCGTGGTAAAAACAATGACAGCCCTCTGTGACAGTCTACAAGCCAGCTGCTGCTGCTGCTGTTGCTCGGTGACTATGGCCATGCCGGTTAGCGACCAAAATTACCCTTAAGTGCGGGAAGCCAGCATTTTTTTTGTGTTTTCAACCCAGCTCCAGCTAAAGCTCACTCAAATGGCAGTGTGCCGTGTGCGCGCTGTTGGCACTGTCTGCCAACCCTTCTGACGGCTTCCCATTTTCCCAACGGACAGCGGGCCACTGCCTGGCCTGGCTTGGCCTGGCCGTGTGCATTTGCATAGCTGAAAGAGCATAGCGCATGGGTTTCCCATTCTCGTGCCCGAGTCACCTCTGGCTCTGCAGCCACCGCAGTAGGTTACACGGGCAATCAAAGCAATCTGTTGTCGTTGCCCCGAACACTTGGCACTCTTCTCTCGCCAAGGATTACATCATTAAACATCTTCGGTTGTCATGTCAACCGGGGGGGGGGGATGTTCCGTGGAGTCGCTCAGCCCTTCTAAAGACACTCTGTCTGTCTGGTTGGTGGCACTGTCGGTGCTGTCGCGATCATCACTACTTCCTTGATGCACTTCCTCATTGTTCTGATTGGACTTGGTTCGCAACGCGCAATTGCAGGATCGGTGAATCGATGGTAGCTGCGATGGTGTTGAAACCCACTCATCCCAGTCCGAACAGTCGAGTCGTCTCGAGACCAGTGCCGAGTGCCAGAGGAAGTGGACTGAGCCTTATCCAAACCATGGCGAATGTTTTATTGAACCTAGACCGATCTCCCTTCACCGACGAGCTGTGAGCAGCGCGACAAGAAAAGCCAGCTTCCATCCATTCAACAGTGATCGTCGTCGTTAAAACACAGTGAAGCCAAGGGATTGTGCGGCAACAGTTGTGTAGCTGGCTTGTTTGACTTCCTGCTAACGATGGTCGCCATTCCTTTTATGAGCACCCGATAGTGTGTAACCACTTTCTCACTGCTGATGCATTTCTAATAAATGCGGTACAGTCATCAGAAAACAGTCGTAAGTAGCGATGATTAGTGCTTGTTTTTTTTTCTTCAATATCACCATTTACTAAACCACCGAACAGAAGTACTTGTTGATGCTACTCCCTAAGGCGGAGATTATTGATGTCAGGGTTCGCAATGGTTCACGATCGATATCGCACGCGATGCCCAGATACGCGATGTGCCATTTGTGTCTCTGGAGCAACAAACATACGAATTCATAAGGGGTGCTTCAAGCCCCATTGCACACCAGGAATGCTACCATCGATCGATCGATCGTGATCAATCGACTTGCGATGCTAATACACTGGCGTACGATTGTTTGGATCATCGTCTCCCGGTGTGCGGATTTGAATAACTGCAGATCGGTCCGTTTTTGCCTTACGCCTGCATCTGCTGTTGCTGTTACTGCTGCACCGTTAACCATCGACGTTTTGCTCTCATAAACTTGGCCAGAAACCGGTTAAGAGTCGGCGCAAACGGCCGGCCGACCGGCTCGAACAAAAAGACAATCTCATTGCTGGTCATGGCCGATCCCTGCTGTTCTCTCAAACTCGCCCTCCCGTCGTCCGCCGCCCGCATGGATATGGTGCAGCGGAAGGCTTCAGAAAATCGGTTCAACCCCCTGCCGAACGAAATCGTTGTGACGTGTCCAACCGTGCGCGGGAGAGTCAGGAAAATCGCGAATGGCAGATCGCATGTTGCTGCCTTGCTGCCTTAGCCTGGCGGCAATGGGTCGAATGTGGCAATCTACAGACCACAGTTTGGGCTGGGTAGGGCTGGGTTATGGAAAAGGTTCACGTTGGAAACCTTTGGAGAAAAGTCAATCCTGTTCAATATGTTCAATTGGGAGCCAATGAAATGGGTTTTAGGGGTTTTCAACGTTTAGAATATTCTTTTGTGGGTTGCAAGGGCAACAGTAAGATAACTTTATAGACTTAGTATAGATATGGTTTATGTTGTATCTAAGACTACTGTGTCACAAAAATAAGGTAAATTGCGGTTTATTTTGAAAGTGTCTGTTTTATTCGTTTAAATCAATTGCATCTCCTTAAAATTAATCTTCTTCCGATATAATGCACTTATGCGGATTTTGCAGTTCTCGAAACACTTTAGGGATGGGTTTCAGCTACTTCTTCGCAGCGGCTTGAATCTGCTCTATCGTGTCAAAACGGTGTCCCCGGAGGAGTTTTTTAAGCTTTTTAATAGCCAGAAGTCACGTGCTACTAAATCAAGCAAATACGGTGGTTGTGTCACGGAAAACCAACACCAGTCGCTGTTACCAATGGTACCAGTCGAGTTCTGACGCATTTGATGCCCAAAACATTTTTCAAAAAGTAATTGACGAATTATCAGAATATGCCAATGTTATCAGCATGATCTCTAGTTGTTAATCGACGGTTTTGCAACACTAAATGTTTGATTGGGTGTGAGCCTTGTCAATTGGCGTTCTTAGGACGTTCTTTTTCTTCAACACGTTTCTGACCATGCTGGAAGTCTTTTTACCACTTATATACATTTTTATTTAACTCAGCGTAGTCACCAAAGACTTTCTCCATCATTCTTTACGTATCCACAAACCAAATTTTATGGAAAATCTTTGCTCAACAAATTTCGAAATATCAAAAAACGAAGAATGCGCATTAGGAGCTCACAAAAAAATCATATCTCAAAAACTAAGAAATATTTTGACTTATAACTTGGCATGAATGTCAGTGACATTTCTACCAACCTACTAATTCGCGGGCAATTTTATTACTATTTCACTTTACTTGTTGCACACTGTAGTATATAGTATCTAAGACATTGTTATTTGTTGTGTTACATTCCCGATATGAGGTTGAAAGCTTCAGTACAGCATAAATGGATCAGCAAATATCATGTACGTTATGGGGATGTAACTTAATTCCGATAGTCAAGTTTTGGAAGTAGCACATATGTGATATGCATAATGTTTGATGAATCAATTCACCAATTCCCCTCGCACGGTATGGATGGTTTGAAAAAGGCGACTTCATGTATCCAAATGTGATCTATCAATCAAGCGCCACTTTCACTGCGATCTTCTGCTTCCGCCAGCTTTGATGAGATGAGCGCTCGCTTATCACTTCCCGTGTACAGTTCACTCGTCCCGTGTACCGCAGCGGAGGATTCGGTAATGGTGTTTTTGAAGTTACTTCACCAAGCAGCACGATGACCGGCGCCATGACCGCCGCCATTGGCGTGAAAGAGCAGGAACACGAAATTGAAATGCATTTTTTTCGGTTTGGGTGCGATGTTAAGGTCTTCATAACCGCGGCCACTGCTTCCATTCGGCTCCACTCTCAATCATCCATGTAGCACTTTCGCTATCAGCGACATGGTTTCGTAATGTACTATCACAGTTGGTGGTTGGCGGCGTTTTTCCAGTGGAAATTGAAAATTATTCATCTGCTTTCCGGCAAATGTTGAAGGTGTTGAAGAAATGCAAAAAAAAAACATTCAATGTTCCTGAAGTTGTGAAGCTTTCTGAAAAATTGCAACCTACCGTTGTGGCTTCAATTAAATCAACCGCACGAAATGCATTACTGAACCAACTTGATATCGCAACAGGACAAATTTATCATTGAAATGACAAAGAAAAGCCCATCCATTGGTACCATTTTGCCGGTTAGCTTATGGCATCAGCAAGGATGAAAGGGGCCACGAAACGGTCGTTAACCTGCTGGGCGTGTTGCGTTCAATAAAACCGGTATCAACTTGATTGTCCTTCAACATAGAATGACGTAATGTGTCCTATCACTCACCAATTCGGTCTTCTGGGAGATTGTTCTGCCTTTTGCTTCAAAAAGTATGCCTTTGACTGGTGCTGTAAATGGTTTTTCGGAGCGTTATTCGCCAATGGAGAAGTCCGTTAGCCAACGTTGTCCAAGGAGGTTTTTAGCACTCAAATATGTGCCTTTCCGAAGTTCTTTTATTGGAATGAACAACGTTTAAAACCGGGCTGGTGTATCTTAAGCATTCCATTTTGATTAACAAATGATTGAGCATTTTTTTTGTGAAATAAATTGCTGCCTTACTGGTTGTTGTAATCCAAATTCGAATGAACGACGAGGTACGTTTGCACTAAGACTCTATGGGCCCTTTTTTGGGCTAGGCCAGGTTCCCAAAAACAATCGTTCCAATTACTCTTAAAGAAATTAATCATTAGAGTCAGTCGATTGAATGCCAACTAAATCTGAAGGTATCATTTATCATGCCGATTGTAGATATTATCCGTAAAAAATAGTTTATATAGAGAACGAATTGTCGAAGCCGTTACGTTAATGGCGCGCTTGGCGTACTTTTGATTGTCGAGTTGTAGCTTCGGTGACAGCCCGAACTGGGGTAATCCGATTTATCATTTTGAAGCATTTCTGCCCACCATTTCCTATCTGAATTTGCCCGTTTGAATACGTAAGATTATTATAACGGAAATTGTGAATTGTCCTATACGCGGACACTTTATTTATGCGCATATCCATTATGTCTCTTTGCAGGTCATCCACGGTGTACAGCTGGAACCTTTGCACGTGATTCGGAAACGTAGCATCAATCAGGCGCTTCGCATATTACTCGTGTACGACGAATCCGTGTACCGGCTCAACAGGGATAAGTTTTCGTTGATAAATGTAAGGCTTGGCACGGTTGAGGGAACGAATGATGAATGGCAGGCAGATGTTAAATCTCTTTTTTCGCAATTCATTAGAACACAATCCTACCGGAAGCGGTGCGATTTTGGGAGCAAGCGCTGATGGTGCGCCAAACGAAGGAGGTCATAAGACTGAACCGTAAATGTGAGAGCAGCCAGGTGTTTGTGAAGAATTCGATGACCTACTGCATCGACTCCTGCAAAGCGGTCACACTTTGCGGCGAGGTGCAAGTGCCTCCGGAACATCTTGATGTAAGTGTTTCAGTGCCATCTCATCGTTTCTACCGGAGATTGTAGTATGATGTTGCCTGTCGTATTTTCCCAGGTTTGTCGCGTCTGCAACTCAACCGGCCAGGACTGCCACGAAGATGCCAGCACGGTTGCCGGACAGGGAATATCGA
>NC_064877.1:48857500-48865000 GCF_943734665.1 Anopheles aquasalis
AGCCTACAAATCGTACCAGAAGCAGTTAAAGTCATCGCTCAAGGAGGGTCTAGCTTCGCTGCCGACACCGAGGAACGATTACGAGATTGTCGTGCCGGAAAACGAGTCCGATGAAACGGCGGATGATGGTGCGCTCACGGCGGAACAGATTGTACCGGATCAGGCGGATGTGGATGCGAAACGCAAGCGGGATCGTCAGGTGCAGGAAGCGAAAGAGCTTTCGCTGCGTTCGCAGGTCATCCAGCGTGAGCTACCGCGGCCGCTCGAGATCAACACGACCGTTTTGCGTCCCGCAAACGAAATGCACGGACTGACGGATCTGCAAAAGGCGGAGGAACTGGTGAAGCAAGAGATGGTAAAGATGCTCAACTATGACGCACTCCGGAATCCGATCCAGCAATCTCAGGCACCGCCCTCGAAGCGTCCCCCATTGGCGCAACACCAGGCGTACCTGGAGCAGCACCCGTACGAGGACATCGATGAGGGGGAGCTGACCGAAGCGCGCAATATGCTGGCCGCGGAAATGGGGGTCGTGAAGAATGGTATGGCGCACGGTGACCTGTCGCTGGAAAGCTACACCCAGGTCTGGCAGGAGTGCCTGTCGCAGGTGCTCTATCTGCCCAGCCAGAACCGATACACACGCGCCAATCTGGCCAGCAAGAAGGATCGGATCGAGTCGGCCGAAAAACGGCTCGAAATCAACCGGAAACACATGGCCAAGGAAGCGAAACGGTGTGGAAAGATCGAGAAGAAGCTGAAAATTCTCACCGCCGGTTACCAGGCTAGGGCACAGGCGTTGGTGAAGCAGTTCCAGGACACGAACGAGCAGATCGAACAGAATTGTCTCGCTCTGTCTACGTTCAAGTTTTTGGCCGCACAAGAGGATCTTGCCATTCCGAAGCGCCTGGAATCGCTCACGGAGGACGTGATGAGGCAAACGGAACGCGAAAAGACCTTGCAATCGCGGTACGCACTGCTCGTGGACGAACTGGAAAGCCTGAATCGTCGGCTAGAGGATGCACGGCTCAATGGGGTCGACTACAGCACTGCTGCGACACCGCCGATGGTGAACGGTAATCATCAAGTGGATGAGGAACGGAAGGAAAGCGCCGATGAAGAGGAGGAGAAAGAAAGCAAAGACGATGAGGAAGAGAACGAAAAGGATAGTGTTCCGGATGAGGAGAGGGCGAACGAGCCACAGGCGATACAGAATATAGAAGAGGAAGAAGAAGAAGAAAAAGAAGAAGAGGATTCACGAGATAGTCAGGAGCAGGAGGATAGGGATGAAGATAGCCGCGAAAGCCAAGAGCAGAAGAGTGACGACGAGGACGAATCATCATCTCAGGGGTCAGCAACTCAGGCACATGCGGATGAAAATGCGGCAGAACCAATGGAGCAGGATGATGGAAGTGAGGAAGGGAATGATGATAGTAGCGAAGAGGAAGACTAGAAAGGAAGAAATGGACTATTAACATACGCAATTGAAAAGAAAGTAATAAATGGAAAGCATGCATTTTCCGGCTAAACATTAGATATTTGATTTCTTTCTTTTTTTCTTTGTTTCTTGACGACTGTCGTCGAATTGCAGCACTCTTATCGCGTGCATTCAGAGTAGGTATTTCGAAGCACTGGACAGGGTTCTCTCGTAATAAAAAGTATGCATAACAGTTGATCAACTTACTTTGTTTACAGGTGTATACGTCCGTAAAGGCAGACTGTTGCAACATTTTAATATACGAATTACATTACACTTCCTTTTAATCTTATAATAAGAGACCGTACATTTCATGTTACATAAATTATACTTGCGCAAGTATAAACGCAAGTATGCTTTCGATAAATTCATAACTAGCGCAGATCGATTTGTTTTCGATGGTGGAAGTCAATAGGTTCGTGCGATTAGTGACATGCGACATTTTAGGGGATTAATTTATATTAATACAAATATAAAGAAATGAAACAAAAATAGCAAAGAAAAAGGGACATACAAATATAAAACAAAAGGAATGCTGCTGTGATTTGAAACATTTCTTCTTCTTAAAGCGGTCCATATTTTTCCACAAATCGAGCTTCCTCCTCGTCCAGAAGTAGTTTTTCTAGTTTCAGTATCATTCTCTTTCTTCTTATTGGCGACATATTGTCTAACTTTCTAGCCATCAATGCCCCAAACCGAACTCCTTCTGATTCGCTGCTTGCAGTGTTTGTCGCTATGCTATCTCTATATGCACTTTCGTTGGCATTGGACACCTCTTCTTTGGTTTCACCGTGCTCTTCATAGGTTGTATCCCTTTCCGTTTTAGTGATTAAAGTGTCTATTGCTATGTTATCCGAATGTTTCATTTCATTTGCAAATATATCGGACACCTCTTGGTCGGTATCATTGTGTTCCTCATATGTCGAATTAGGTTCGACTATTACCTGATAAATTGGCTCCGGGATCGTATGCTGGCGCATAACCCGCGAAGCATGTACTTGGTTCAGGAACATCAGATCTCGGTAGGCAAACCAGCGTGGTTGTCGTACACTATTGCCGTCTGTTGAAATGAATGATTGGTTGAGCATCGTCTGGTTAGAGATAGAACAATACACTCACCAGAAGCAGCAGCGATTCTTTTGGTATGAATGGATTTTAAAGTTCTATAGGAAGCTTGAAGCGATTTCCATTTCCGTTGAACGAAATCCACCGGAAGTCGCATTTTAATGGACACTTCCTTCCAAGCATTAGCTATGCGGGATCGGTTAATGCCTGTACGGTGCAACTTACTCCACAAGCATTCCCTGTTTTTAATTAATTGAATCAATTGAAGCGTTCGGTTCTGCGACATTGGCATTAACTAAAACAACAAGGAAAAAAATTAGATTATTAAATATGCCTCGAATCGTATGATCTGCCGTTATGCTGGTTTTGTCCCAATCCTGGTTTCCTACTTTCTGAATAAATAAATGCTTACCCTCGTTTTACTAACTTTGGATTCGTTGGCAAATATATCCAACCCCTCTTGGTTGACATCACCGTATTCTTTATAAGTCGAATCCCCTTCCGTTTCGGGGATTGATGTGTCTATTGCGATGTTATCCGAATGTTTAACTTCATTCGTAAATATATCTGACGCCTCTTCGTTGATTTCACCCTGTTCCTCATGAGTTGAATTACCTTCAACTGTTACATTACAAATCGACTGTTGGTTCGAAGATTCTGCCTTTACGCGCCAAACACTGACTTCATTTAAGAACAGCATCGATTCGTATGCAAACCAACCGGGTGGTCGTACACTTTTGCCGACTACGGAAATGCAAATTACGTTTTATTGTTTGATGATTACCTGAGCATCGTATGGTTAGAGATAAAATAATTCACTTGAATAATAAATAAAAATAATTCACTTACCAGAAGCAGCAGCGAGAGGTTTGGCACGGATGGATTTAATGCGCCTATAGGTGCCTTTAAGTGAGTTCCATCTATGTTTAAGGAAATCCACAGGAAGTCTCATTTTAATAGATACTTCCTTCCACGCATCATCTACGGATTGGTTGATGGCTGTTGGATGGTACTTATTCCACAGGCATTTCCTGTTTTTAATTAATTGAATCAATTGAAGCGTTCTAGCGTGACTCAGTTTAAATGACTAAAAAAAAATAAATGAAAAACAAGTAGATTATTAAATATGCTTAGAATCGTATGATCTGCCGTTATGCTGGTTTTGTCGCAATCCTGGTTTCCTACTTTCTGAATGAATAACTGCTTACCCTCGTTTTAGTAATTTTGGATTCGTTGGCAAATATATCCAACCCCTCTTGGTTGACATCACCGTATTCTTCATAAGTCGAATCCCCTTCCGTTTCGGTGATTGATGTGTCTATTGCGATGTTATCCGAATGTTTAACTTCATTCGTAAATATATCTGACGCCTCTTCGTTGATTTCACCCTGTTGCTCATGAGTTGAATTACCTTCAACTGTTACATTACAAATCGACTGTTGGTTCGAAGATTCTGCCTTTACGCGCCAAACACTGACTTCATTTAAGAACAGCATCGATTCGTATGCAAACCAACAGGGTGGTCGTACACTTTTGCCGTCTGCCGAAATGCAAATTACGTTTTATTATTTGATGATTACTTGAGCATCGTATGGTTAGAGATAAAATAATTCACTTGAATAATAAATAAAAATAATTCACTTACCAGAAGCAGCAGCGATAGCTTTGGCACGGATGGATTTTCTACCCCTATAGGAACCTTTTAGTGAGTTCCATCTATGTTTAAGGAAATCCACAGGAAGTCTCATTTTAATAGATACTTCCTTCCACGCATCATCTACGGATTGGTTGATGGCTGTTGGGTGGTACTTATTCCATAGGCATTTCCTGTTTTTAATTAATTGAATCAATTGAAGCGTTCTAGCGTGACTCAGTTTAAATGACTAAAAAAAATAAACGAAAAACAAGTAGATTATTAAATATGCTTAGAATCGTATGATCTGCCGTTATGCTGGTTTTGTCGCAATCCTGGTTTCCTACTTTCTGAATGAATAACTGCTTACCCTCGTTTTACTAATTTTGGATTCGTTGGCAAATATATCCAACCCCTCTTGGTTAACGTCACCGTATTTCTGTTCCTCGTGAGTTGAATTAGCTTCAACTCTTACATTACAAATCAACTGTTGGTTCGAAGACTCCGCCTTTACGCGCGAAACATTGACGTGATTCAGAAACAGCATCGCTCGATAGGCAAACCAAGTAGGTTGTCGCACATTCTTGGCATCTATTGAAAAGCACATTAGGTTTGATCATTTGATGGCTGCTTGAGCATCGTATGGTTAAAAGAAGGAATAATTCACTTACCTGGGGCAGTTGCGATGATTTTTTCATGGATGGCCCTAACATGCCGAAAGGTGCCTTGAAGTGAATTCCATTTCTGTTGAAGAAAATCTACGGGAAGTTGCATTTTAATGGACACTTCCTTCCACGCATCAGCTACTTGGGATTGGTTAATGCCTGTACGGTGCAACTTATTCCACAGACATTCTCTGTTTTTAATCAATTGAATCAATTTGAGCGCTCTGTCGTTACTCATAATTACTGCCTATAAAATACCGAAAACCAAGAAGATTAATAAAGATTCTCAATAACGTTTGTACTTCTGTTCTTCGTTCTTCTTAATTCTTACCTTCTTTCTTTTGTCATTTTTGGATTCTATTTGCTCGGAAGCCATGGTCGTTAAATTGGGATTCCCTCGTCCGTGTAGTACTTTTTATAAATTAATTTTGGCGAACAATTAACACTTAACAAGAGACCCAAGAAAATTCGCGGAACGTAAACAAAACAAATCGTCGCGGCTTCCACTAGCCCACTGGCCCAACAAAAATGCGGCCTAGTTCAGTGCTCTTTCGGCACCGGAATGGTACCAAAAGATCGCTTGGTTCAGTGGGTGTGATATTGTTTTGGACCAGCAAAGACAAAACAAAAATTTGCCTCCAAAAAGTGGAAAGTTTAAGATCATTTGGATCCTTTTTAGCTTTAACTTTTCATCTGCCCACCCGGAAACAAGATTGTCTCAGCTCCGGTAATGGAATCGTTGGAAAATATCAACAAAGCGAAATCGTGGACCGATGATCTCAAAGTGTGCAATCAAACAGGTGTGGGAGAGGCCACAAATCAAATCTACAAGTACGTTGCGGATCGTTCGCTTTTCTTGTTTACGTAGTTTAACTAAAAATCTTTCTTACTAAATCTTTCCCCCCCTCTTTCTCCGCGGTTGCCGGGCGATAGGGAAGATGGAAGCAAGTACGAGGGCTACAAGTCACGGGATAAAAAGTGTCGGTCAAGTGATAACACTTTGTCAGTATTGAATGCTGCAGGCGATTGTTGTTTCGGCACTAATTAAAACATGCTTTTTGTGCTGCTGCAGGTCTATGTACGCCATACTATCCGGTCACAACGACGTAAAGGTGGCAGAGTACGCGTTGCAAGGGTTGGCGGCTGATCTTGTCCTGGGTCAGCTAAACTCGTGTCACAGCGAGGAGGCAGTGAAGGAGCTAATGCGCGCCGCATTCAACTCCGTTGAAAAGGGCTACTTGGATTCGATCAATACACACGTGGCCAGAAAGACCGCCATTCAGTTACAGCTATCGGCGGACGGCATGAACCAGTACGAAATATCGCAACAGTTTGAAAACGTGCTGCAGAGGCTGGATTGGATCAATAACGAGCTTTCGATCGGGGCTAGCGCTGTGGTCGCGTTGGTGCACCGGTCCCATCTCTATCTTGGCAACATAGGCAACTGCCGAGCACTGCTGTGCAAGACGGACGAACACGACACCCTGACGGTGACGCAGTTGAGCGTGGATCACAATTTATTGAATGCGGAAGAGGCGGCACGCTTGTTTCGGTTGGGATTGATGGCACAGAACTTTGAGGGCGTTCCGCTGTATAGTACCCGGTGCATTGGAAACTATCTGGGCAAGGCTGGCTACAAGGATTGCAATTTTCTCTCGAGCGCTTCCACGGAGCCGGTCATCTTTGAGCCCGAGATCGTCGGTGGCCTACAGATCACGTCGGCCTGCCGGTTTCTGGTGCTGATGTCGAGCGGTTTGTGTCGAGCGCTACACGACATATTTCCCGGCGAAACGTCCACCGGTAACCGGGAGCTGGTGCGTATGATTTCGGAAGAATTCCAAAACCAATCGACACTGGCCGGAGTGGCGCAATCGGTTGTGCATCGTATTGTGCAGACGCACCACGATGTGTACATGCAGCTGGTAGAGGAAAGCAAACCGCTCACGTTCAGCAGCCGAGACGATGTGACGCTGTTGATAAGAAACTTCAATTATGCGCTCCCGAAGGCATTTATGAATCGAAAGAATGGCGGCAATCGAAGCATCAACTCCACTACCTCCATGAGTTCCAACAGTTCGGATGCTACTCCGACGGATGGCGATCACTCGACGATCAATTCCAACATATCCGTTACCAGTTCAAACATGTACGTATCGCGATGGTGGAATTGTTATCGATGAGGTTCATGATCACCTGAATGTTTCTTCCAGAACGCAACCCGGTAACCCGTACGATTCGAATCAGCGCATTCGGTCACATGTGGATTTCAGCGACTTTTACAGACGTGTCGCCGAAGCGAAACAGCTGGGACAGCTGCCTAGTAATATTGAGTTTGACTAACGTTAGGGGCGTTAAGCTAATTGGAGCGCCCTGTTTTCTGTTGTAAAGCATATTGAACGACAATAATCTTGTGATATACGCGTTCGGGTGGGTCGATCACGAGCAAATGATGAAACCTGTTTTACCACTAATACCGAAGAAACAAATAAATAGTCTCTAGTTGTTGATTGTTGTGAAGTGTTCCGTACTACGATAAGTCTGGTAAATCTAATTGATGGTTATTTTTAAATAAAACGTTCCTGCGGACACCGGCGTGGTGTATGGCGACCTTCGTAAACAGCCGTATATCAGATCGTAGCAACTGTTACTCGACCTATTTGCTG
>NC_064877.1:48875000-48882500 GCF_943734665.1 Anopheles aquasalis
TTCCGTCTTTTTCAGTGTGTTCCGTTCTGAAAATTGATACCGAACGGCGTCCATCGGTGTAGGAGACACGGATTTGGCTTCCTTCCACTCGACGTTATCAGTCCGTGCCGGTGTTTTCGTGCTATCTCGCTTAAGCATACGCGTTCCCCCCGGGCCCCGAATCGCGCACGCACGGCTCCCGTTCCATCGATCCCCTTCCACGAACGACGTGCCTTTCCGTTCCTCACAGTTTGATGGTCATGGCCATGGTGCCCCCGAACAGGGTTTTTGCTCGATCCAGTGATCCATGCCGGCAAATGAAGGTTATGATGGGCGATGGTTGCTTCGTTCGTATCGTAGTAGCGCCGCCAGTTCATGCAAAGAAGAGGATCACTTTGTGGTCTTTATTGTTATTTCCAATTGGCTCCAACCGCTACCCGTTACCTTCACTTTCCCGACTTCCAGGCTTCAAATGATTTGGTGGGGTCCGGGTGGATCCGTTTGGCACTAATCATGCGCTCGCCCGTGTTGCGTAGATCCACATCACGCCACCGAGAAAGTGACGCTGATGGCGCAGCAAGCGCCACTACTAGAGCACGCGTCGTCCTCAGACGGACCGGAGGTCCACGGTTGATCGCACACGCCACCCTCAAGGCACAGTGGAGGCAGCTTTGTCAGCTGAGACCACGGGAGGCGAGACGGTGGACGGCGGAATCTAGAGGTCGAATTTACGTCATATCAGCCCCAGCGGCCTTTGCTATCATTGCCTCTCTGCCTACTGTGCCCGCTTATCAATGCCGACGAGACGCCCGTGTCGTGTCGGAGGTCAATGGAACGAGCACCGAGCATAGCACCGTCGGTCTGTGTCCAATCCAAGACGAGCCTTTGCACTGGTGCCTTTGGATAGGTATGGATGCTTCTTATCTGGCTCCCTCCCTTCCCTCCCTCTTGGCAAAATTCGATCGATTCTCCTTATCTACTTGCTCTTATCGAATGGGCGTTTTATATCTTGTATCCGGCCGCCAGCCCAATAGATTAATTAGTACTAGCGTCATTCGGGTTGAGAAAAAGAAAAGAAATATCAGAATATTTTGAGTAGCTGCTAAGCCGCCATTAAGGAGGAACTTTGTTCCCTCCGGAGAAGTTGATAAGAAATGATTCCTGCGGATCGTGCCGAGATTAAACATACACAATTATTGACGAATGTCGCAGGTGTAGGAATTGTTTCTTGACTGGATTAACTAACTAGCTGAGAATAGTTGCGTTGCTTTACTCAACCCCCCGGTGCTTCTCTTGATACAAGAGAGATAATTGAATTGGCTATTTTATAATTGTTTGAAAAACGATGATGTTTGAAAAACGATGCGTTGAAAATGTTTTATATATTAAGTTATTTTATCGCATTAAATTCCCACACCGGAATGAGCTGCTCCTACCCCACCTATAACGCAGCTAGACTGCATTTTACTCTGTTCTGTTCTTATAGGTCTACTAAGATTTTATGGAATGAGTCCTCGTCTTCAAATTTCATGACATGCTTAGCACACCGCAAGTCTACCGCGCTGCAGAGGTGGGACGATGATCGTGATAGATCGCATGTACTACAAGATTCGTTGTTCTTGGCCAGTTTGGTTGGAACGAAAATCGAGAAAACAAACAAGTTAGGAATGAAAGTCTTGGAGCCAGCGTCAAAAGACACACGAGGCTTCGATCAAGAGATAGAGCTTCGTTCGGTAAGAAGAATATTGATCGCGTCTTGATCTTTGCTATCGATCGAATACGGATTCCAAAGATAAACCAATCTTATGATTGCATTTCTTTAATGGCCCAAGAAATGTTAACCATGTTTCGATCACTGGGAGTCCCATTTGCGTTACGTGTCACGTGATAGTCACTTTGTCCACTCGATACGTGGCACTTTCTTGTGCTGCGGCCTTGGAGAGAAAGTCCACTAACCAACAACTACCACAGAAGCCGGTAGATAGATGGTAACGCAGGATCAAGCGCAGATGGCAGGTGAACC
This sequence comes from Anopheles aquasalis, assembly GCF_943734665.1. NCBI lineage: Eukaryota > Metazoa > Arthropoda > Insecta > Diptera > Culicidae > Anopheles > Anopheles aquasalis. The sequence goes on from NC_064877.1 coordinate 48,877,003, forward strand.
GGGTGGACATTTCTCTGAATCAGCGTCGCAAACGGAACTAGAAAAGACGGACAGTCGTTTTCTTTGCAGCAGCAGCAGCAGCTGGTGGCCATTGTAAATGATCAGCGGCCGTTATTGTTCCCTTCAATCGATCGCCAATCGCACTCTCACTCGCTCTCGTGCTCTTTCTCCACGCGCAATCATGCACTTTGTGGCCCGGGATGGATTCCGTTTCGCTTCTCTTATCGCTTATCGGTTGACAAAGGCGAACGATTGCGCGCAGCGCGTCAACGATCGCGAGGGGGGGGGGGGGAGCAACAGGCGCCCCTTCCCGGTGCCCCGTCACCGCCAATGGCACCTTGGAAAGTACAATGCGTAACATCGTCCGCGGTGCTACTGCTGTGCTGTGCTGGGGCGCGTCCAAACACATACGCCGCGTGTTATCAGCTTCCCGTCCAGCCCTTAAGCTTGTCCCGGCTTGGTATTAGTACCACGGCTGACACAGACAGGCTCTGTTATTGTTGTCTCTTATTGCGGGCCACGCGGTATGGGTGAGCTTTGCGCGTACGAAGAAGATGCTGCTGACGATGTAAAGCCCCCCGTTTTGTCGTCATGTGTGCTCCCTCCCCGGTAAGGAGGCCCCCCATTGTATGATGGACGATTCGCGAATACCGGCGGTCACTTTGTGTCTGTCCTTTACGTGGGGCCGGGTGGGGAACGGGTGGCTTTCCGATCCCGGTCAGCTGTGTGTGCGTGTGGGGTTGTAAGCCAGGGAGGAGGGGGGTGGCTTTGGGGGTGGTAAAGTATTGTAATTCCCTTGGAGCACGGGGGGGCACCACCACCACCACCAACACCACCACCGACGAGAGAGACTGCGGCCACATCGCGACCGCGCGGCTTGCGAATGAGATGAGATTGCGAACAAAATCATCGTGCCGTGTTCGCGGTGCCGGCAGTCGTTGACTTTTCTAGCGTCGGCCACGGTCGAATGGTCGGAACAAGAGCCACGATCATTCGTGCGCAAAGTGCTCATCACTGGGTCGTCGGTAGTACACCCTCTGGTGTATTGTGTCGCGCTGATCTACATTTTTCTGCTGCCGCGACGTGGAGGATTCCTTCCAGCCAGCATAAAGCGATCGTCATTGATGCGCACGGAGCATAGTGACACCGATCACGCGAGGTCCACGAGCAAAGAGGGGGGTGGTGGTGGTGGTGGTGGTGGTGGTGATAGGCCGCCCATTCGCGTTCCCCTTGTTCTGTTGTAGTGTGCTCTGTGGAACAATATATGTGGGAGTGATACATGTTTTGTTATTTTTAACATTGGACCAGTGCCATATACGCCGCCTTTCACTGTGACCCACCATTGTTGTCGATCGTCGTCGATCTGCACGGAAAAACGGAAAAGCAAGCACGAGTCCTTGGGTGTTATCGGAAGCTTTTGCGATCAAGTAAAGTATCCTGATAGCATCCCACAAGCAGTGTCTCACCTACAAGAAGCACATAAAACATATGAGATCGTGCCGGTCTAAAGAACGCAACGGTGCGCAGTGCATGAGCACGTTGCACGACGCTGCACGCGGTTGTGGGTTGATCGACAGGAAGACGATCGTTAAACGACAAGGACACCGCGAGAGGGTGCACAAGTTTGGCGGGCAAAGACAGTGAGAGTCACTGTGTCTCTGTGTCTGTGTTTCGTGGGTGCATCGAGAAGAAAAGTAGCACCGGAAAAAGGCAGCCACAAAATGCTGGGAATAGTGGAGATTCTAGTGTTTCTGTGCGTTGTCGGGTACCTGTTCAAAAGCCAGAGGTAAATTATGAAATGTGGATGAGAATGAGCGCTGTTGAGTGAGTGAATGGTGGCGTTGTTGCGGTTGTTGCGGTTGTTTACTTTACTGTTGTAACGATCGTCGATCGTCGATGTGATCATGCGGGATGTGCGGGATGCGCGATCACGTCTCCGAATGGTCGTTCATTGCCAGCCTTGCCACGAGCGTTATCAACTATGGTCCGACTTCCAGACGGTGACCTCTCCGGCAGGCTGACCGTCCGATCGATTGCCCGGCCGGCAGTAGTACTTTGGTACGACGACGACGATGAGACGGTATCGCTTCTTGCGATCGCGGCCCTGAGATCCGATCATGGAGTAAGGAAGTGGGAGTAGTGGGTCCAGAAATCAATATTTTAATTGAATCGATCGCGCGAAAAATCTCACCCTGCAGATCGATTGATAGTGGCGGCAGATTCAGCGCCGGGCGATCAATCACGATCACAGTTCTGCTTCGGAGTTTCTTTCATCCAGTGGTCAATAGGAGGGATCCTGTGGCCATGCGTTTACGGCTGTTGGGGCCACTGCTGGTGCAGCAACACCGCATCAAGGCAAAACGGTAGCATTGGCGGTGGTCAATCACAAAACTGACTGACTCTACGTGACGGTTCTTCTTCCGTGAGCAGCATGCGCGTGCTAGCTAGCATGCTTGCCCGGATGATTAATTCCAAGTTCGCGCAACGGATCGGCCTTTAAGTGAAGCTGAATGAAGCGCACTTAATGCCCGGGCTGGCTGGCCAATTGTTGTTCTGGTATTGTCCCTCAACTTCTCCTCGCTGGCGTGGGATTACCACACCACCCCACCAAGTGTCCACCAAGTGTCCACCAAGTGTGTTAATGGCAAACGATGGTGAAGACGATGAGCAGCAGCGAGGTCGTATGACAACCGACCGAGTGTGTGGTGCCTTCGTGATAATAATTTTGATTGGATTTTGGACCTCCGTCGGGGGACACGCCGACGAACGAATTACTTATCTGTGCACCTGTTACTCAATCGTGCTGTGTGATTGCACCACGTTCTCGCTACCATCTTGCGGCGAAGGTTCTCGTGTTCTCGTTTGTAGCTTTCTTTCGGTTAAACTTTGCAGAAAGCAATCGCATGCATGCGACCTCGCTCAAGTTGTTACAAAATTCATTTGATTTCTGGTGAAAATAATGTTTTGCTATATAGCGCTTCGTGTGCAACCGCTGCTGCTGCTGCTGCTGCACTAGATCTAATTGCATTCTATTAGCACGTATCCGATGAATCGGTTCGTTACCCCATCGCATACCTGCCCCATTGGCTTCGTATCAAAATAGACCCACTGCCCAACAATGATTCACACATTCGGCACCGACGACGATGCCCGATGTGCAACTTCCACGCATTTCATCGGCGGGATTTGCAGTTTTTGTAGTTGTGCGCGCACTGCCCCACTGGTGCGGTCTTTACGCGGTACGATCTGACGACGCAGCACGTGTTTGAGCACGCTGAGGAGGTGCTCCATTGGGGCCTCCGATCGACCGATCGAAGGAGTGGCGTGTTTCCGATTATAGCTTAGCAGCAGCAGCAGCAGCAGCAGCACCACCACCCGCGATCGCATTGTTTCTGTTTTTGTAAACACGCTTTTTCGCTAAGTCAACATTAATCGCGGTATGGTGTACGATCGATGTGTGTTGAGGTTGATGTTTGGTTTGGCTTTGGGAATGATCTGGATTGGTTGACGTTTCATTGGTATCTAGTATCAAAGCTCGACTGTGATCCATTCATCCCAAGATCGAGGCGGACGTTCTGGAAGTAACAATGGACGGCGACGGAACGCGCGCTGTATTCGTGGATTGTGATCGTTCGTTAAGGTTTATTTGTGATCTTGGTTCCGTGCCTTGTAAAGCAATACGTTTAAGGTCGATGTGTTTGTTGAAAAAATGGGCTGGTGGCTCCTTCCTTTGCGGATGGGTTGCTTGCACCCGCTGGAATAATCACAAATATTGATTCGATTGATTAGTGGATTGGCGGACAAGTCTACAGTCGGCGGCGTAAAAAGAGCCCAGTAGCGCATCTGTTTCATACTGTTTTTTTTTCTTTCGAATTCTGAACGGATAAGCGATTATTTTAAAAGCAAGAGCAAATGTTAAATTATTGTTATTTTACTTTTGTTTGCGATATTTCACGTTGGATAATTTGACATAAAATTATGATACACAATCCACATTATCACGCATTGTAATAATTGTGCTTGATAGCTTTTTGAAAATTATTCGCTAAAATGGTCGAAAAAGTTTCAATTTTACTCAGTTGTACACTATAAAGTGGAATTGATTCAACAGAATGTGTGCAACAATGACAGAACAGCGTTTTTTGTTCTTCAGAATTCCGAAAAATTATTCTAGAGAATGTACGCTCGTATCTGGCATATAATAACAAAGAACAGATGCAACACGATTGTACCGCCGAGACAAGGCTAATGTGGGATGGCTCGCTGCTTACTGCAGAATAATGACTGTATACGGTTTACTCAAATGTGTTCCGATGACCCGTTATGTGCAGTTACCAGACAAGACTGAAGTGATGGTATGGTCTTGCCCAAGAGCAGCGCGGAAAACAGGTTGGAAGGTTTTTAGTATTGAACCAATTTTGGCCTCTTCAATTTAAACCCCTTGCAAAGATTTTTTTTAGTAAATCTCTTTCGAAACCAGTGGCATTAATTGTTGTTGTTTTTTTACTGTTGGCTTTAAATATTCTTTAGCCATTCCTTGTTTTACTATTGAATCGAGTTTAGCAAAAACGTTTCCCATTATAGTAGTATGAGAAACAATGAATTCAAAATTGAATGAATGCCTTGAATACAGCAGAATGGTATTTTTAAAGATATGAAACTTGTTCAACATCTAAACGATGGCCGTTGGTGATTTGGGCTGTGGAGAAGTACGATTCAGTCATGGATGATAGAGCCACGCACCTGCCTGTCAACAGGAGGGTACGGTTTGGACGGATTTCCTTGACATGACCTTGACACCGGCTATCGCAAAGGATCACCGTTATCGCGGTATTGATTGCAGAGCGCAAGCGGATTGAACGAGGATTTGGGCGTTGATCAGATCGGTCTTGGCGACTAGATAACCCCGGACACTGTCCCATTCCGGCGTCATAGGTCATTAGGCTGAATCACTCAGAAACGAACCATTTGGACTTTGGCTCAATGCGCAGAGCTTTTTTTTATCGGTCTCGAGGTACAATCTCGCAATGATAGTTAATCCGAATTCCGTACAAAGTTCACATCACTGTCTGTGCGGTAGAGTGGCAGCAGCTTGTTGACGAGGGCGGCAAGTGCTCGTGGCCACCATCATCTTCACCGTTTGTTCAGTGGTGCAGGGGGAATTCGCACTCTCACAAAGGATGTGTTTGTCGTTTGTTGTGTGTCGATAACGCATATCTCTGTTAATCACGGATGATGGAGTGCTTATCGTAGCGACACCACGGGAGCGTATGTTTTGATCAATATGCACTTGAAGTGGCTATGAAGTGAAGGGTTTATTATATTGGGTTACGATGAGGTCCGATCTCTACTGTCTGATTGCGTTGTCTGAAATAATTGAAGCACCTCTCACCAAGTGTTTACCTACAATGTTTGATCCCGTAACAAAGTTCCTTCCGTTCGGTGGCACTTTTCTGATCGAAAATCTTATTTATTTATTTTCTCTTTTTGTTGCGTTT
>NC_064877.1:48887500-48905000 GCF_943734665.1 Anopheles aquasalis
TAATAAAACGCCCAAAGCATCATATGCACGAGAGTAACGCGTGCCACCACCGAACGAGGTAAGAAGGAGAGTTGGAGAGGGGGTAGAGGCGAAGAGTGTACCATTGTACCAGGACAAACATTCTGTTTTCAATTTATTCTGTTTAGTAGTATAATGTACGCTAGGATGTTCCTTTTTTGAAAAACTTCTTTACCAGTAAACTAGCGTTGTTCTGCTTATCCGACGTAAAACGTTTTTATGGCTCCTGCATGATCGTTTTTGATCGTACCACGGGCTCCCGCGGGGGGTTGGTGACTGTAATAGGGTATAATAGCATTAACACTGAGCCGTGTAGCGGGTGCCGTGTAACGAATTTGTATTGTTATCAAATTGTTCACGCATTTTGCTGCATCAAAGTCGAAACAAGTGTTACAGAATTTATACAGAAAAGGAATAGAAGAAATCAATAAAGCGTTTGCTGCTCAAAGCATATCAGAACTAACTAGCAACCTGCCTTATCGTGCAAACGATAGTTTCATATTGAAAGAATGTAAAATCAAACTTATACACTGTTAACCCAATTGTACTTTGATTAAGTAGATTACCCGTGTCATACTTCCAAAAAATTTCTAACATCTTTTCTGTGTTGAGCATACTGAACTCTCAAGATATTAAGACCACATACGAACGAGTCTCTACAGGACAAACTCAAACGGGACGTACTCATCTTCAACCGCAGCGGTAACAGGCGGGGCGCGCGTTCGTGCCGTCTGGATACGATGTACGATTAGTTCAAGTAAGAAAATGCATCCGGACAGTGCCAACATCGAGAAGTAAAACACAAACAGCGGCGACAGATGGGCCATTGTGAAGACTATGTAATGGTCCGGCTCGTTCGGAAGATCCTTGGTGCGCTTCATCTTCATCAGCTGAACGACCGATTCGAGCTGATGCATGAAGCGATCGTTCATGCCTGCCTCGAGACAGGTCACCACGATCGCATTGAACGTATCGATGAAGGGTGATATCTTTGGAACGGCCATCGATTTGTAGAACTCGTAGATGGGTTTCGCAATCGGCCAGATCGCGTCCGGTTTGCCCGGTACCCAGTGATAATTTCCCGCCAGCACAAGCGGTACGTACGCGTCCGCAATGAGCAGGGCCGAGTCCTGATCGATGATGATATCTTCGATAGCATCCCGCAACGAGGAAGTGTTTTCCGTCGTCAACCTATCGGACAGCTGGGCGTACAGTGGATTGTGCAACTGGGAGTCTTCGTGCCGCACAATGAGCTCATGGTAATGCGACACCTTCAGCTTCAGCTCGGTAGCGAGCAACTGTTCCAGACTGTTGATGTTGTTCACCAGCTGGTTGCTTGGGTGGAGGTAGCGTATTGTAACGGCTTGCCAGATCGGATAGGACACGATGTTGTACAGCAGCAGGCCCACGATTATCCAGCGTTTATGTGGTGCTTGCGGCAACCGGACCGATACATTATAAATGATACCCAGAAGGCTCATTACCTTCGTACCGTAGGTTGGCTTTTGTGTGCTTCGCGGCAGTGTATTCCGATAGTACAGATAATCGAGCAGGCAAATGATCATCGGCACACCGAATGACAGCACTACGTTGATGAGCATGTAGGCCACACTGAATGGATTGATAAAGACGAGCATCTTATCGCGATTGCTGTAATAGTTGCGAGGCGTGAGAAACACCAGCTTCTCCGTCGAGATGTAGTTCAGGTAGAGCAGATTGCGCGTATCGTACTTGTACATGATGCGCGAGTTGGCCGCCAGATCGATCAGATTGTGCTCGATGAGACCGAGTGCTCCGACGGGCGTCCCGTTCTTGTGAATGTACCCGATCGATAGCTCCAGCTCGTTGTGATGCAGCACCATGCTAAAGTTCATCCTGGTCTGCAGGGTCGATAGCACCTCCTGGTCGATGTCGGTAATGCTTACTGCTCCGAGAATACAGTCGTAGGCCGACGAGGATCCATTACTGACGTGCATGGCAATATGCATTGGATATCCGTGAAGATTACGAACACGGTTTCTCACAAACTCCTTCAGTTGCCAGCCATAGGGCAATACTTCGAGCTCGTGCGTGAGCAAAGTGCAATCCAAATCGGAGCGCACCGTTGGCTGTTCGAAATCGATCGAACCGCGTGCATAGGCAGCTTTTGTGAAGGGATTAAACACACAACTATCGATAGTATCATTATCCCGGTGGTTCAGGACTACTACCTGTAACATTCGGTACCGGTACCAGGCATCGTGGAATAGTTGCACTAACTCTGCATCTGCCATTTCGTGTGTGATGAGCAGTATCTTTGCCCTTGGATTGTACAGCGAGAGGTAGGGAATGAGCTGTTGAGCTAGCTCTTCCATAAGGCCCGCACCGACGAAGCATTCATTCATTGGATAGTCAAACTGGTCTTTAATCGTTTTTTGAGATTGTTTCACAAACTGCTGGAAACTAAAAGTGAAGCCGCAGGTGGCTGTAAGAAGGTTTTGATCCTCCGGGTAATATGCTAGCGTACTTACTGATGCAGGGTGAAGGTCTTCAACAGCACCATCGGATTACGGAGACAGAAGGGTGAAACTATGGGAATCTCGACGCTGGTGTCAATTACCGTAACGCCATGTTGATCCGCTAGATAACTCTCCAGAATTTGCGTCTCCATCTCGATGATAGTCGAATGGCAGTCTCGGGGACGCAGAGCATTCAGCGATGCAAGCGTCTTGGCTACAGTCAACACCAGCACTAGCAGCATCAGTACTTTCCACCGGTCCTGCATGATTATCTTTGGTGGTTGGCCAGTGCTCTAGCACTGATTTTATGAGAAATGCAAAGCAAATAGACACTTAGGTGTTTATTGGCCGGTAATTAATCAAAACCCACCCGAAATGGTTATCATGCGCTAAGAACCACACGGGGTTTTGTAGGAAACAAGGGAGTGCAATTGAAAATGCATGATGTTTGAACTCGACCGACAGACCATTGATAGTGGATTCGATTAGCTGAATAAACTCAGCTACGAAACGAAACAGCGGTAATTAATGCATTAATTGCTACACAACAGTTCCATGATAAAAAAACGATAATTGATAATATACCTCGTGATTGGATCTTATCTTCTAACCTTTAGTAATCAAACAGACCTAAAATACATGAATAATTTCGATATCAATTAAAGACAATAAGAATAGCTTCCCGATTATAGAAGAGATATTTTTTATGCTGATGAAGGTCATTCTGGATCAACTATCAATGGGTAAGAGAATTATGAGCTTTGATATTCTCCAACAATGTGATATGTGTACAATCTGAATCGTATTGCGTGAAGCAGTTTCTCCGGCGTTTAATTTGGTGCGGCGTTTTAATTCATAGTTTCAAAAATCAATTGCCAGTAAAGTTGAATAATTTGTGTCTGTCTCTTTAAGATAGGTGATGAGGTGAACAATTTAAAATATGTGTTTGAAACGAACACCAACAGAAGTGTGGTAGGTAACCATCTCGAGAAGAATAAATTTAGTGGTTAAACGTGTTTTAGTGAGTAAGATTTGCAGTGGTTCCATTTGAAATTAATTAAAAAGAATTTCGAAAACCAAAATCTTACCTCTCTCTCGACGAGAATGTGATATAATGATACCGTGCTACCTGTTTGTGGTGGAGGACGACGATGTTAATATCACAAGCAGTGTCCTTACCACGGTCCTTTATAACTTGTACTTAATGCTATCATGCCATCTTTTCATTATAGTATTGGAATTTGTAAATCTAATACTTCTGAATGATCTTTTCCTAATTCAGAATGGCTTTCCCAATCTAGTGAAGAAAACAGTGAGAAGAAAATAATTGCTTTCGAGACTGCTTAAGAGACTGCTCCTTAAACACGGTTATATCCGATTGAATACACTTAACAGTGTTAGTGCGAGTTATCACATTCACTAGAACCTTTAGTGAAACTCCTACAACATTAGCATCATCAGTTACTACGAATTGACTGTAAATATAGGATTCAATAAATTACTTTGAACCAAATAAATTTATCGAAATTCGAGAGCCATATGTTTTTCATATGCAAAAAGAGAACATCATTCACAAGCCCACGGTCATCTCTTCGAAGAGACGAAAAGATGGAACCAAGACACCGATTATGTTTTTGAGAACCGGTTCTGTTCGAAATCGAAATCTAAAACACAACATCGACTAAATGCGACACATTTTTATACCCACGAATTAGTATTATTTCATTGTTTAGAGTATTTATCATCATAAAATTCAATCGACTTGGTTATTGATGACTTGTTTTTCATTATTGATGAAAGTTTACTGAGTATTAACGTTGAATACTTTTCCAGATAAGGTATGCATAAAACTATGCAAAAAGAAATAATACGATTTCGTTGAGGAACTAAAGACCAAATAAGGCGAACCCTCTCACTGCTTTAGCAATTAAATCCCGGGATATCCCATTGCGGCTATCCCATCATCCTTTGCTGTTAACCCTGGTCGGTTAATCGCCTCCTCTTGTTTACAAATGTAATCGACCGATCAGGTCCCAGTACGAGGTGCGATCTCTCAAGATTCTCCTTTAAATACACCGACACCGAGAGTGCTTTCATCTCGGTGATTTGCACATTTCGTAGTTTCCGGTTCGTTGTTCACGACGCCGTCCGGTTTGACCAAATCCGGTTGAACTTGTTCCGCGGATGGGATAACGATCACAGAGAACGAAGAAGAACGACGATCGGCGGCGGCGTTAAGCCATCGAGTGCACAGCGAATGACAATATTCGATCGTGGACCGGAAAATCCAGCGATCACCCAACACCGCATAGAACCAGGCTTCTTTCGAAGGAAGGGAGATGAATCTTGTTCATCTTGAAATTTAAACTTCTTACCGGGTATCGCCAGCCGTAGTGGCCATCGGCATTCATCGTTCGGCCGGGATCGGATGGAACCGCAATAATCTACCGTGAAGGTTACGATCTTTCGGTTGTTGCTTCACCCCGCGTTGGGGCAGCAGTTGAAGCGCCGCCGTTAATCGGGCAGCACGCGCAAGTGATTCAAAACATCGGCATCGCCAACGGTATCATCATGTTCTCACCGTGGCACTCGGTTTTGTCACTCGGTTTGCTGTTGACGCTGTTGGCCGGAACTAGGTGCGAGGGAGAGTGTACGACCCGGTCAGCCAACCCGCAGCAAGGCCGCTGTGTATCTGTTTCAAAATGTGCTCCAATCAAACAGCATCTGCTGCGTTTACAGTTCCGTGAGGCCGACGATTATGTGGCGTTTCTGCGAGAACGTGCTTGTGGCCATGGCAAGGATGGGGTAAGCGAAAGCCAGCAGGTTCACCATCGGCGTCATGATCACGTTCTATGTGCCTTTTGCAGACTCTCCATGTGTGCTGTACCGGGAAGATGCCTAGTGATTGTCGCCCCGAGCTGGTGGAGAATCCTGAGGCAGCTGCTTGCCCAACGGATTGCGCACCGTTGGAGGACTGTCCGATGGTGTACGAGCAAAGTGCGGTCCTGCAGAAGCGCTACGATCGAAGGCTGCATCGACTGTTGAACCGTAACTTTTGCCACGAAAAATCTGGCCAACTGTACGTGTGTTGCGATCCGGAGCAGTTCACGAGTCATCGGGCCAGTATCGGGGACCCGCTGGAGAAACGTGTCAGCTGGCAGGCCTGCACGACACCGTTCGGTGATGAGGGTAAATGTGTACCACCGGCTCGCTGTTCGATGGTGGATGATCCCACAACGATCGCTTCCGAGCTGGAAGCGTTTATGGTTGGGTGCGATCCGGTGATGGACCAGCCACATCTTTGCTGTACCGATTCGCTACTGATCTACAATCAGGAGATGGGCCAAGAGTGTGAAACGGAGTCCGGTGTGCTGGGGGTATGCTCCGAGGCCGAACGGTGCCTGGATTTCATCGAATCCACCGAGAAGGACGTGTACGTCCGGAAGAACTGGTGCTACACCAGTCTACAGAAAGTGGACTATCTATGTTGCGCTAGCGACCGCATCAAGGAAGGTACGAATCAAGTGTGTGACCTTTTGTGACATCGTGTGTTATCAGTAACGCGAGCGTAACGGACGACGAACCGGGTCCATGGTTTGGTTGTGCTCTGTGCTTTCAGTACCGGCCATCGAATTTGGCGTGCGTGCTGGTGAGAACGCTCCGGAATGTACCACACCGCTGAACCGTCCGGGATTGTGTGTCCCTTTGGCCGAATGCAGTCTGGTGTCACGGCTGTTGCGGCAAATATCCGCTCGTGGAACCGCACCGACGGCAGACGAAGCAATGTTTCTGCGTGGCTCCATCTGTACTGCACCGAGTGGAGTAAGGGATGTGAACTGCCGGTCGAAAAACTATACTTTAACCACTATTTTTCTCACTTTCGTCTGCAGGCATCGGGGTATCATGTTTGTTGCGATGCAACGACAGTCCAAACGGCGCCTACTACCGCAGCACCAGCTCGTGTGGCGACAACTGCAGCACCAGCTGCATCACCTTTGCTCAATCATCCAAACATTCGCCTGTTTGATCGCAACACGTGTGGCGTACCGGCAACGGTCAATAAGATCGCCTTCGGGCAAAAGGCCCGCCTGTTCCAGTATCCCTGGATGGCCATGATCATCTACATGTCCGCCGGTGTCGAGAGTGCAAACTGTGCCGGTACCATCATCAATAATCGCTACGTTCTCACCGCAGCTCACTGTATCGATGGCCAGATGGAACGTTTGTAAGTGTTGTGGTAGTGAGACCGGGACGCACTGGGACATTTTTATAATATTATTCTATTATCCCACTGCAGGCAGTACGTACGGATTGGGGAGTTTGACACTCGCACCGATCCTGACTGTGAAGACGATTCGTGTGCTGCACCGTTTCAGCGGTATGGCGTCACGGAGTCACGCTTTCATCCCAACTTTACCCGCATCGTCCGTTCCGGGCACGACATTGGGCTGCTCCGGTTGGATCGTACCATCGACTTTAGCACGGGAGACGTTTCACCGGTCTGTCTCCCCTTCACGGCCGGGTTGATTGAATTCGATCCGACGATGTACTGGATTACCGGTTGGGGACTTACGGAACGGTTAGAAGTTAGCCCCGTACTGCTACAGGCACGCATCCCTTCGGTGGCGTGTAGTTTATCGTCCTATGCAATCTGTGCTGGATTTGGCAATGCCACGCTCCACTGTGAAGGTGACTCGGGTGGGCCTATGAAGGCACAGGTGCCCGAGTACAACTTCCGCTACGTCCAGTACGGTGTGATCTCGGCTGGACCGCACTGCGGTGCCTCGGGTGTGCCTGGTATCAGTTCGCGCATTTCTTATTTCGTTGAGTGGATACTTGATAATATCCGGGAATGAAATAAAACCAATCTTTTACTGTACTAACTGGAGTTTTTTTTATTTTCATTTCTTCAGCCGCTCATCAACCAGCGGCGCAGCGCCTGCTAGTTAAGCCAAAAGCTGTTCGGTCGGTTTGCGCAGCTTTATTAAGCCGAAGCTTTGCCGTAGAGAGCTTTTGAAAGCTGACGGTGGTTGATACTAAGTAGTAAATAGTAGCCTGATTTAGCAGGATCAAAATGATTACAGAATTTCTGGGTCTTGGGGAATTAAAATAAGATTGTCAGAGATATCACTTGCTATGATAGATATCACTTGCTCGATCCCGGTTACTAGTCGGTCAACCAGATGTCCCTGAATCGGTGTAAAGGTGCATTTGGAAAACGGTTCTTGCATGGAGGAATATCGAGCCGCCTGTATCATTGGATCTAATTTTATCCGATCTCAAACTCCGGATCCGGACAACTCTCAAGTCTCTCGCGGTCTCAAGTGTGGGAGAAATGGCTACGCATGCGGATCACGCGCACGCGGGGCAGCTGTATCAGGTGTTCCTATCAGCAAACCTACTGTGAACACTGGATGTTCGCAATGATTCCGATGCAACCTGAAAGAGCGTCACTCGTTCGGAATGGCACGATCACTGTTACGGAGGAGTACATAGCATATACTGATAAAGATGGTAAGCCTACGGCGGGAGAGAGATTAGATTCGATGTTCTGCTTATTGATTGGCGTAATACGAGTAAATCGAACGAGGAGATACCTTGCTTGCCTGGTCAAGAATATTCGATGCGGGCCCGCGAGAAGTGTTGCTAAGAATGCCCGGCTCAATATTTAACGCTGCACTCGTACTTGTTTACCGTTTTGTTTAGTGTTTGTTTTGTGCAATGAATGTTGAACAGCCTTGCATTATTTCTCGAAACACAGTAGTATCAACATGTGAGCAGCGTTTTTTCTATCTTTGGAAAAATATTGGCAATCAATGCAAATACAAAAAATACATTTGAATAATTAAAACTTAGGTTCGCAGATCATGGATTCTGTAATTGATTTAAGAAACTAAATTTGAAATAGATATTTAAACGTTTGGAATATTCTCTCAATAAAAGAAATAGCACTCAGGTTAGTTGATGAATGTGAGATTAGTTAGATGAGATGCGATTAGTTGTATGAAGCAATTGTTTTGAATGTTTTGTTGCACAATCGATGTTCTCAGATCCACTCCATATAACTGTCAAAGTCTTGGCAATTGTTATGTTAAAAGTAATATTTTTATAGAGACAAGGAGTCTTGTGATAGACTTGATTAAGGTTTTGCGACAGAACTAGAGACTTTTCTAATCACCCATTCCGTTTATGTCATGAAATCAATTATCCTTAAATTTCAAACAATGAACTGAAAAACCAACTGGGATCGTCCACTTTGTACAACGTTAATCATATTGTAGAAGAGTGGCATGGCTAGATCTCTCTAGGTCTCTAGACTGCATCTGTCTCTATTCTGGCAGGATCACAAATGTGTACCTTAAAACAGTTAACAGAAGCAATAAATAATCAACCAGTTGCCATCCCTTGTCCGGGCGCGATCTGCAAAACTGCTGGCCACTTGATGAGCAAATGTCGGGGATAGATATAGGCCCGGCACCGCTTCTCGATAGCGGGTTTTTGGCAAGTCTAACCGTATACTGAAACGGCTCGTTGGACATTCCAGACGCCGAACGTGAAACCCTCGAACGGTCGACCAAATCAGTGTGCTTCGTGCACTGTCTCTCTTCCATGTTCTCCGGGAGATTGCTCTATTTCTTCAATTCCTGCGTCCATCGGTGAGGTGCGTTTCAAACTGCGGCTCAATGTAATGTAGTTTGTGTCATACATGCGTTCGTGCGTGCATACGATACCGGTTCACTTTACGATGGCCCATTCTATTCTCATTCTCTCTCTCTCTCTCTCTCTCTCTCTCTCTCTCTCTCTCTCTCACTCTAGAAAATTTTCCGGATTCTTATAACCCGTACAAGTCTTCTTCCGTCTCTACCCTACCGCTATGGGCATCAACTACCGTACGCTGGCACTCCGCAGCCAGCAACGAGCCGGTAGTCCGCGAAGCCGGTTGACCACCCCAACATCGGCGCTACCGGAACGGAACCGAACTGTTAATACACACTAAATTGATGTGCTCCACATTGTGTGGCCGGCGACCAGCCGAGCGCCGCCGCCAGACGCACCACGCGTACAGATTCGTTGCCTCCCCGTTCAGAAGAACGCATCGAACACAGCATCATCGCAGTAACCGTTGGTTCTGTTCGATGGTCACTCATCCGACAATCCGGCTGCTCGCCGCCGCCGCCGCCTGCTGCTGCTGCTGCTGCTGCTGCTGGCCTACTTTGTGCCCTTTACCGCTGCTTGCTGCTTGGGAACCGTGTGTTACGAACCGAAGCGCACGATCGGTTCAGCCGAAGCAGACGGAGAGAACGGATCCGATCGGAGTCGGAAAATTCTGTCTCCGACCCTCCTTCCTTCCCCGGATTCTTTGGTCAGTGGAAGGTTTTTGGTCGCGGAAAAGCACGGAATCATCGCGACGGCGCGGAAAATGAGTGCCGGTCGTTCGCTGATGCTGATGGTGGTTTCTGCTGCACGTCAATAACTGTTGCCGAACCTCCAGAAAACGCGTGCGCTCCGCGTTGCACCTTGTATTTCGCAAAGCGCGCAAATCTCTGCCAACGAATGTTTTGCCGTATGTTTGAATGGCCGTTCGACCCATAAAAAAGGACATTTCGGGTTGCTTAGTGCTACGGAAGCGCATCTTACCGGTTTCGGACCCGTGTGTTAACAAATATCCTCCAAGAATCCCTCAAGCGAAGCGCGTACTCGATCTCGTGGTGAGTGCAGTCCAAGAAGTGCGATCATAGCACGGTTGCGACGACGAGGACCACCGATCGGGTCAAATGTTAATTTAAGAAGAAGAAGAAGAAGAAGAAGGACCCGGGTCAGGACGGTGCAACAAGTTGTCATCGTGTCAATCGCGAGTAGCAAAGCCCGAGAAGCGGTCACCGGTCGATAGGGTATGGGAGGTGATGATATAAGAACACGATCAGAACCGTTCGCGAACGCGTTCGTGCCGCACATTGCGCGTTACACTGCTCTGGCGTCCCTCGCATCCCTCCCAAAACCAGAGCCAAAGTCAGAGCCAGCGAACGAGAGAGAGTAAGAGCCGGGGAACCATCTTTTCTTTTCTTGGTTTTTTTTTTTCGTATCTCAAAATTTTGGATGTGATGCAAGAGTGTGCTACCGTGCGTGCGTGCGTGCCCGATGATGATGCCAAAACAGTGCGACCGAAGATGAGTCCGAACGTGAGTGAAAGTGGAAGAATCCGAGAACCTGGTGGGTGGGGGAAATTCGCGCCGAAAGTGTCCACAAATGGCAGCCAGTTCCAGTTTTCGATCGCTAGAGATTGCCAACTCACCTGTGCCCCCCCTTCTAGATTAGAGCGGGCGGACTTTATCGGTGGTGTTTACATCCGATGGTCCCCGGTGGCCACCGACCAGGGCCAGGGATTAGTTACTTTGCGCACCTCGGAACGGTGTGAATAGCGGTTCGACATATGTTTATTGCTCCTCGGTTTGGTTGAGGTCTGTGCGCGACGCGTGTGGTAGTGATATCCCATCGGTGCGATACCATGTGATGTGCGAGGTGTGTTTACATGTGTTTCAGATGCTTCTTTCGATGCCCACCGCATACCTCGACTTGAATCGAGAGGTCTCGAGGCCATATGTTATCTGCGGCAGCGCATATTACGCGCCTGATACGCGCCATCCACCACCGTTCTCTCTCTCTTTGCCTACCTCGACCGATACGCAACGCACGCGGCTGCTGCTGCTGCTGCTGATCTAGGAGCCGGTGGAGAGACCCCGTACTTTACGTTTCCCCGTGTGCTGCTGCTGATCGGTGCGAGAATGTCAATACTCTTATCGTATGCTAGCCAGAAACACCTGTGACCAAGATAGCAACCGCGTTCTACGCGTTCCTCCTCGTTCTACCTTTCCTTTCTATTTTAAACCTTAGGTAGCATTTATGTGTTTCTTTTTTCTTTTCAAACCACCACCAGATCCAAGGTTCTTCGGTATCTTCAAACTGATTGGTCCATTGTTGGCATTAAAAAAAAATTGATAAAACATCTCTCAAGTGTTACGTGACGTGTTGACCGGTACTAGGCTAAGGGGAAGGAGAATGTTCTAGTGGATCAAATCGAAACTGATCGGTCAACACGGCGCACACAACCAGAGACACGCACGTGTGCGAGGTCAGGCCGAGGTCTAGCATCAGAAACATCTCTCTCTGCTCTGCCTCTGCTCCGATTTTCATTTTCTTGAACTCTGGCGCTTCTTTCGAAGGCTTGGCTTGATCTTGGCGGCGAACGCATCTTGGCGGGACGATGGTTTGCTATTCGCATCGGGCCACTCTCGCACCTTCTCGTTAGATAACATTCTAAAATCGATTCCGAAACGATTGCCAAAACAAATGAGAATTTCAATCCCCCACCGTCGTGTCGTGGGTGATGCCAGTGAGAGAGAGAGGGCAATAGTATTGAGTAGTGTGGACGAGGTGGCGTGCGCAGGAGCAGCCTGCTGTGACTCGGTGGTTAGCGCGCTCCGACATCGCCCTACACTTCCGTTCTAAAATCGCATTCGTGTCCGCGCGTGACCTCCGTGAAGGAGGGGTTCACGATGCACCCCAGACCGCACCCTCGCCCCCCTCCACAACTCTCTCTGCTGCGGACGCGCATTCATCAGCGCTCGAGTGCGTGATAGATTATTTTTGGATCCGTGTGGTGCTAGGTTAGGATTTGCTGAGCGTTTTGCGTTTTCCTGCGCCTCTGGCCGAATCCGATCGGTACGGTATTCGGTTGCACAGCCCCGAAACCGAACCAACCAACAGAGAGAGAGAGAGAGAGAGAGAGAGAGAGAGAGAGAGAGAGAGAGAGAGAGAGAGAGAGAGAGAGAGAGAAAGAGCGCGCGCCAGGTCCGGTCCGGCAGTGGCCGATCGGTTGAAACGCAAACAAAACGGACACGAAATAGAATCTCGCATCTCCCACATGGCCCGCCGGTCACAGTAGTAGGCCGAGAACGAGAACAAGATCTCGTTGCTGCTGCTGGGCAGTTTCCATGCGCGACATGCGCGATCGGCATCGCGTTCAAAACAGATTTCCAAAAAGAGCCACGCCGGTCGTTGATTTCAAATTTAATTCCTCGTTGACCCAGCCCCGCTAGTGACCATATGTCGGCCGCTAGACACCGGAATCGGATCGTTCAAGCGGCCATTCAGAATCGATTCACCGAAACCTGTTGCATTCCGGTCTCGAAACACTGGAAATGGAATTAAAAAGAACCGAATTAGCGTACCATATTGTGCCCTCTCGGTTCTATGCAGAACGCGAACGCCAGTGACGTGTCGTCTGGTGGGAAAGTTTTCCCAGATTTCCCAACATACGGAACGCGAACGCGCTCCTCGTGACTACTTTTGTGTGGGTGAGGCGTTCCCTCCCATCATCATCATCATCGTCATCATCCAAAAAAAGGGATGCGCAAAGGACAAGTGACGGGGACGGGGGAAGGGTAAGCAGAATAAACCGAACGCGAAGCGGTGATGATTGTAATCGCGTGCGAGCAGCAGGTTGGCATTTGTTTGGCAAAGCAACAAGTGCTCGCGTATCTTGGAGCAACGCGAACGAGCGAACACGCACGCAACATGCTGCCTCTCTCTTTCTCTCTCTCTCTGCTCCTGCTCTGGAAAATGTTCCCCTTTTGGCGAACCCCACCATCATCATCATCATCATCATCGTCGTCGTCGTCGCACGCAAATATCTGAGAAAGTGAGAGTGTCCTTTGGGTTCGTGCTCCCCATCGCACGGGTTATCTCTCTCTCTCTCTCTCTCTCTCTCTCTCTCTCTTCTCTCTCTTCTCTCTCTCTCTCTCGCTCTCTCTCTATCAGTCAGGCATAGAAGCCGAGGTGTTCAATGTGTTCTAGAGGTGTTTTATGATAAGGAGAGCGATTTTGATAAGGATCGCCAAGCGGGCGGTTTTGCGACAGTGCGAACGAGAGAGTATGATTGTGGGGGGGTGAGAGCGAGCACGGGATGGACCAATCGACCAACCTGGTCGTCACGATGCCGGTGGAGCGGTGGTGCACCGCCATCATCATCAGTAGCGCACCAGAAGCGTTCCGCGAGTGTCACTCTTTCTCTTTCCCTTTTTCCCGTTCGGGCTTGCTTTGCGCCGTAGTAGCCGATCAAGTGTTTTCCCACCCACGAGCACCCCCTCACCGCAAAGGTTCGTTTCATTTCGTTCCGTTCGGGTTCTGCCATCCACCACTGCTAAGGATCCCCACCCCGCCAGCCCCTTTCTGCCCTGGCAGTGTCAAGGTTGGTTGCCCTCGAATCCTGGAGCACCGTCACCGACACATACAAGCGTTGCCGGTAGCGCACGAACGGGCACACGATTGGGCCGAGCGCCGACGAAAGGACGAACCCCGTTCCGAGTGCGTTCCGTCAGTGGTGTTCTAGTGATAACGCGCCACTCACCAAAGAACAACGCGCCAATCCATTCCTGTAGTGTGGGAATGCGTTCTCAGGTCTCCGATTGCTACCTTCCACCAGATGGTTCGTCGTTGCGGGACAAGTTCCTTCTTAATGGCCACAATTTGCGTGTTCTGTTCTTCCATCTGTTGAGCCAGTGGTCAGTGTGTACGCGGTTCGAGAACTTTTTGTAACAGCTTGTCAACTTGCCGAAAAAACTCGGGAGTGGACACGGGTGTCGAGTGAGAACAACAAGTGTTTATCCATGTGTGTGTGTGTGTTTGTGTGAACTCAACGAGCTGTAAGGTTCTAGATAAGAATCCCCCCCCCCCCCCCCCCCGATCCCGGGTTTAGATTCTCATCTCTCACGCTAACAGCTGCTGGGTTCTATCTTCTTCTGCCATCCCATTACTCCTACAACCCCCTTCCAGCACTCGGTGGCAGTTAGCACGCGGCCCGTTTGTTTGAAATGAGCGCAATTCTCGGCATGTCGCCGCCCGAAACACGTCGCATCAACGGTTCCATATGGTACGATTAGTCCGCGGTCTAGGTGGCGTCGCTCGTCACTAGGCACCCAGGCAAGGCCCAGCAGTTGAGAACATATGGCAACGTGTGTTTGATGCTGGTCGCTGGTTGCTGCTGCTCCTGTTGCTCTGGTAACCTCCAAAGCGCACTATCGAGACAAGAAGCACCACTCTCTTGGCGCTCCCGTAGCGCTAGCGCGCTCCTAGTGGTCGTTATCACATCCGTGGCCACCACTACGGTTTTTCTTTTTCTTCTTCCTTCCCCTGCACGATCGGCCGCGTCACGCGCTTATCTATCAATCTCCTTTGTCGATGGTGTTTGCGGATCCGGACGGAAATGTGTGAGTGCCTCTGTGTGAACGCGATGTTGCGAGTTTGTCCTAAGTCACGTGCTAACCCATTCTTGGCCAACCAACAAGTGCGACAAACTGCGACACCAGAACACTTTAGAATCACGGAAATCGCGCTCCCAACGGGCCTCCAACCGGTAACAATATGGTAGCGTCTTTTGGGCGTTGCTTCTCCCCAAGCTTCACCCCCTTCGACTCCCCTCTGCCTCAAGGTTCGCGTCATGCGTTGTTAAGAAGGTGCGCCTGTATTCTGCTGCGCTACCATATTCTGGAATCTGAAACATATGTTTTTGAGACAGGGAAACGGGGGACCCTTTCTTGAGTCGCAAATAAAAAGGAGTAGATCTAATTGTTAATTGTGGACAATCGATGGAACAGTGTGCAGCGAATGGATTGTAAAATTTATTTGTTTTACTCTTCAAACATACAAGAATGAAACATATGTTTGGGTTTAAATTTCCAAAAATATTCTTTTGAATGTGGTCTTCTGTCTTACTGCTTTTTACTATAAGTTGCATCAAACGAACTCGTCCTCTAAACGCGATTCGTTTGAATTTTTGTTCGTCCAGCTACGTACCAGCTGTTGGTAATGGTCGCACGTTTCTACCATACGGCGCAAATGACGGTTGGGAGTTTGGGTGAGTACTTAGGGAATATATTGCTCAGCTAGTTCCAGCCTCTCCACCACTACTCGCTACACTTGGAATGCGTCGTCCCTCAAGCAGTGTCCAGTTTAGAGGCGACACACAAATGAAAATACCGCAATATCGTTAATATCGTGACAAAAATGAGATTCGTTTCTGTTAATTCAAATGCGCACCGTTGGTGAAAAGAAGGTGACAATTGGAAGACGGCAAACAAAGAAGGAGAAAAAAAGAATGCTCTACATATTTTTTGGGTCCACAGATTTTGATTGATGCGACGCATTACTCATTCTAAATGCCACCGACCACACGAGCGGGCGGGCGGGCGAGTAGGTCTGGCTGGCGCTCTCGCGATGATAATGCTATGGAGGGAATTTTATCTCTACGATGATAACTTCCCGGTTTTGTTACTTACTGCGAAGTCATTCTAAAGTTATCTATCGAACCCACCGGCCGTCCGACAACCGCCCCCCCCCCCCCCCCCACAACCCCCACATTCGTCCACTAGAGTGGTAAGTTCGAGTGTTTTCGGTGTAGAAGCTGCGTGGATCCATCTTGGAATGTCCGTTACTCCGGGGTACCATAAGGAGGCAAATTGTGAATGAGTCCGCAGCAAGGGTTCGATTAGTCGATTAGCTATCGGTTCTGGCACGTACTGGGCTCATTCGTATCATTCTGATCTCTGTCTCGACGAACAATACGGGATCGCCACGGCCTTGAACGAAGCACAATAATCGAACCCACTTGTTTTTGGGGTAGTTAGCGAATAGAATCCAGCCAGGAGGAATCAATTGGGCATCATTTCCTGTTTGTGAGCAGCGGTAGGGGTTACCGGTTCCACTAGACGGGCGATAACACACAAAAAAACACAATGCAGAACGCAATGGGGTAGCTTCTTATCGGCCTTTGGGGTATTTTGGGGAATATAGGGAGGAGGAGATGGGGGACATTGAGTAACCCGCCGTCCTCAGCTGGACCGCTCCTTCTTTGGAAGCTCGCCAGAAGATAAAGACACATGTACTCGCTTTATTCCCAAAAACCTTCGTTCTAGGTTTAGACTTTGATTGACTGGTTCGCTGGTCACTTGCCTCGCGCTCCAGTACCCCTTTTAAGGGATTCAAACTGTGTGCGTGATGATAAGATGATCTAACGGTGGCTTTTTATCTCGTGCCGCTCGCTCGCTCCCTTTCCTGCTTGGCCTTTACCTTCCTACTGCCCTCCTGGGAACGCTCTGAAGGTTAGATTGGGTCTCGGTTGACCTGATTCTCGGACCTCAGACCAACATGTTTTTCACCAAGATGAAACTAAGGAAAACGACGACGACGACGACGACGACTACGATGGTGATCGTCGAGAAAGGGGGGGAAAGAAACACAAAAAAGAGAGAGGGAGAGCGCGAGAGAAAGAGAGCACACGATCCGAGGCCGCGAGGGCTTGGAAGCAGGTCAGCAGGCAGAAGAAGGTACCGGTGCAAGATTCGCGGCGCGGTTCCACGGCGTTCCGGTGATCCCACGTGTCGCGGTGCTCCAAAGGTGTACTGTGCTGGTATGCGTAGGGTGTGGGGCGTTTTCCCCAGACATGCGCATGGACCAAAAGCCCGTGGAACGCAGAATCTCCCAAGAAGATGGATTTGGTCGCGTAAGATCGTTCATGTTCTTCAAGTGACTTCGATTCTGATTCCATCTGCTTTTCCAAGAAATTGTTCATCAATTCAACTGCAAACCATTTAAAATATGCAAAGATTGTCTGTTTTTTAAGCTTTAGCTTTAGGTTTGTTCTGTATTCCACTATTTCTTGGTCTATATCATGAAATACTAACAGATTAAGACAAAGGAAACGACTAAGGTGCGATTAGTAGTGCTCTTCATTGCCATTCGGCCTGATCCGCGGACAATCTCGCAGGAACATCGCATCGCGACAACCGCGGTTTTTCCGGTGATCTTACTCCACGAGATCGCTTCATTTGTTCTTTTCTTTGCCTCTCTTCCCACACTGGCGGACACGCGAGTTGTTTCGGATTTGTTTGCGCTTTCTTTCTGCTTTCCCATCGTTAGCTTTCCTCCTT
>NC_064877.1:48910000-48920000 GCF_943734665.1 Anopheles aquasalis
TCCGTCTGTGTCACCAACACTCGACCATCGTGGCAACGCCTTTTCGGAGGGGACAGACATCACGGATCCCAACCCCAAAACCAACCACCCTGCCCAAGTTTTTGGGTGGTGGTGGGGGTCACAAGATGATCGGTATTGCGTCGCAGCTTTCCTGCGGACTACCGCCTCTGCGCCTCCGTAATGCACACGAGAGAGAGAGAGAGGTCATCACATGTATGAGCATTTAAAAGAGGTTTATGTTGGTAAATGGCAGTACCGATGGCTGGAAGGCGCATTACGAGCAATCGCGCAGGTAGAATGAAGACTGACCGGTTGATTCCGTTCCATCAACGCCCGTCCGTTAATGATCAACGCCCTTTTTCGAAGGAGAAAGTGGTATTGACTTTACCCTCCCCCGGGCAGAGGTCCCATAAACTCACATTCGAGTGCTACATTTCGCAATCGAAACTGCCATTATGCCATTTTGCCATTTTTTTTTAAATATCACTGCAGCGTCCATATCGGACGAATGTGCAACCAACGCCCCGTCTCGATAATGGATGCGCCCGTCCGTCAGTTTTCGCTCGAAGAATGTTCCTCGGAATCACCACCACCACCACCGCCGCCCTTTTCCAGCGGACGGGAATCAGTGAAAGTGCGCTGTCCGCTGCTGCACTTGCGATGCAGCCGATGCGCCGATGCGTACAATGTGCGTAGCGCAATGTAAAAGCTATTAAATGATCCTCGGACCATGCTACGCGTATATGTGTGTGTGTTTGTGGTGCATTCTCGGAGCAAAAGACAAGGCCACAAAAAGGGCAATGAAGGGATTAGCAAGAAAAGGTGGACATTGTGCATAATCCAGTTTTTGAAAACATTCGTTCGGAGGTGATCATCACTGCCAGCTGGTGGTGGTGCGCATCCTGTTGCACTAACACCCCGGGGGACGACGTTGAACATGGGAATGTCTTGATGATGGGCACCAGCAGCACCACCAGCAGCTTGGACCATTAATTTATCATCAACATTATGATCATCGAACTCGTCGCTCTCGTCAACGACGACGATGATGGCTGGCGGTGAAAGTCTTTCCCCCCCCCCCCCCCCCCCCCCCGATCAATGTGAATTGTTTGCCGAGGAATGTGTGCTGCCGGGTGTATGGATGTGTTTGTGCGCCTGTGCTTCGGCACGATCGCGCCCTAGTGTCTTCTCCCCTCCAGCTAGTAGTAGTACAGCCCATCTTCTGCGCACCTTGGAGTGGTCGAGGTCGAGTCTCAATATGGCCGCTGTGCGTGTCGATCTGCACGTATCATCAAGCATCAAGTGAACGCGATGCGCTTCTTCCCTATTTCTTCATACCGAACCATGACTCTCTCGATCAGTTCTGAAGAATCTGGGTCATCGAAACGACGGTGCACATCCTGTCACGGCAGGATTAGTCACTAACCTGTCGCAGCGCGTTGCATATGATGACGCGTTGTGAGTGACTCCTTGCGAGATCACCAACCATGAGTCAGCTGACGATCGCAGCATAATAACCGACGCCGCACATGATCTGTCTTTTACTGTATCATGGGGTTTTCCCCCCAAAAACAACGAACGAAATAAATAAATTCCCCCCAAAGTGTGTCTCAGGTCCGGGAGGGAAACTTGTTCACCGAGGGCCGAGAGTGTTACGTATCTACACTTGTGCCGGACACAGACCGCGCACCATAGCCAATCAGATCTCAATGCTGTGTTGTGCGCGCCCTCCTGATGGTGATGGCGCAGTTCGATCAGCAGCGGCACCGGAGCGCGAGGTTGCCGCAGACAGATCGACGAACAGACGATCGTAAGAGATCCCTTCCACATGCTGCTAGTAGGTAGCAACAGCAGAAGGTAAAGAAGAAGGGTTGAAGAGATGCCCAAGCGCCCATCTACTACTAGCAGCTCCACCGACCACGAGTGGGGCGTGAGTTTCGGGGAGAGGTTTAACGATTTTAGCACAAAAAACGCACCCCGTCCCCACGGTTCCTCGATCAGCGAGAGTGAGTGAGTGGCCGGATGATCACCACCAGTGTGTGGGGACGACTCTGATTCCAACATGATGATGATGATGGAGCGAGAGGACGACGAGAGGACTCCTCGCGGTTGGCTTCTCGGCAAGTGAAGGAGGAGGAGACGCAAGGTGGCCGAAAAAGTTGTCGATTGTTGTGCGAGCGCGCCCGCGGGGTGACGGTTGGTTGGTTGGTTGGTGGACTAGAGAGCAGCGTTTGCCGTTGTTGTTGTTTTGAGTTGTGGTTTTGGGCTAAGTCAAGTTTCGTAATATCCCGCGCGATCGCGCGGCATGTAACATCATCTCGCGAAGGAGAGACAGAGAGAGCGAGAGAGAGAGGCAGAGCAGGTGGACGACAGGGGCTTCAAGCCACCGGCAGCACCGTCATCAACCACCATCCTCTAGGCGTGCGTGGAGAGCTAAGGTTTTTGTTATTTTTGGTGGAACCATTTTTCAACCATTTACTACCCTCTACTCCCTCTCTCCGTTCAGAAGAGTTTGCTAGTATTTTGGTGGTGGTGGTGGTGGTGGTGGTTCCACCCTGAGTAGCGCCCCTTCTCCACCATTTGTTGCGGAGTGCCGCTGCTGCTGATGTCAATAAACTCGAATTCGATTCACCTTGTGTGTGGTGGCGAGGGGCAAGGGAGTTACCAAAAAGGTTGTGGAATCACTAAGAGAGACGTGTAGCACTACTACCACCATCAGAAGTTTCCTTACATCTCGAAAAGGATCGCCGTCGATCGTCGTTAATCTTTTTCGTTGGCAGCAGCGGATGCGCCGTTGTTGTGGTGTGGCGTAGGTCCCGTTTCGTCCCAAGCGTGTGTGCGCCCAGTCGTGGTCACGATGGCTCGCCCGGAGACAGGTTCTTCTGCTGGCTTCTCTGCATCGAGAGCGAAAGCTTTCCCCCTCGGGCTACTCGCGGAGGTCCGGTTTGGGTTTGGGTGTGCGAGACACACCAGCAAACAACACACATTCAAACCTTCTCGCTGCCTTCTCTCGAACCATTACCATACTTTGACCATTTGCTCCGATCGGATCTAGGTCAGCGGCACTGGCAGCAGCACCAGCGGTGGCACCAGGAGGAGTAACGGTACCACGAAGGGCATGGAATTTATTATCATCTTTACGCTTCACTCTTCGCCTGATGGTGGTGCGCTTGGTACCTCTCTCTAGCTGGTAGTGTCTCTTTGGTGTGTGCTCTCTTTCCGGGGCGCTGCTGCTGTTGCTGTCTCCGGTTTCTGTTGCTCCTTGAAGATGCAGCGGCTCCAGCACCAATTTCACTCGCTGCGCCGCTGCTCTCCAGCTTCCTTTTTCTCAGCTGCTGCTGCTGCTGGAGGTGATGAGTTCTCATTGTGTTCGCTACCCCTCCTTCCCTTTCTTCGCTTCATTTATCGGATAATGCGCACTGTGGCGCTGGTGGTGGAGCCTGGGTGCAAAGTAGAGGTTTTCATACTTTCTTCAATTATCCACCGAGCAGCACCAGCACCAGCGCTGGAACGAAAGCACACCACGAGATTGAATCTAATTCTCTCATGCAACCAGAAGCCAAAGCAGTAGCAGCAGCAGCAGCACCAGCAGCACCAGCACCAGCAGCCAACGAAAGACATGGTTGCGCTTGTGCTAAAGCGACGAACCCCTCTTCCCAGCTTCTCACACCCTCAGGGGCAGCGAAATGGCGTTTTATGCTTACTACTTTCACTACACGCGCGCGCGCGCTCGCTCGCTCGCTCGGTCGTCCCCCCGGCAGTGTGTCCGCGGATCGCATCTTCTGGGGGAGGAGGAGCGGTTGCTTTCTTCTCTCCCTCTGCTGCTGCTGCTGCTGCTGCTGCAAGTATTCCAACCATCCTCAACTCCCCCCGGGGTGGGGTAGAAATATTAACAAACGAAACAAAGCGAAATGAAAGAAACCCTGACCACCAATCTGTGGCTGGATGGAAGCGAAGACGCACAATGGCGCGTTGTGCTGCTGGATGCCATCGCCCGGTAGGGGGGGGGGGGGGACTTGAGCCGCAGAAAAGAAAGACATTTTTGAGAAAGGGTTTTTTGAGAAAAGAAACCATTCTTTTCGGCACCAATACTACCGAGCCGTCATCATCATCATCATCATCAGTAGTAGTAGCAGCAGCAGCGTGAGGTGACATACTTCCGCGGTTTGGTTGGGAATGGTTGGGAAAATTTCGTATTCATCGCGTGTTCTTCCGTGGCCGGGGGGGGTGTATGTGTTTGTCAGCACGCAACCGCCAGCATGTATCTTTTTCTGAATTGGAAATACACAGAAAAAAAGAGCGAGAAAAAAGTGCCAAAGGAAAGCACCAACCATCCAGCAGCAGCAACAACAATAGCGCAGCAGCAGCAGCAGCAGTAGCGAAACAAGTTTATTTCGCTTTTAACTCATGCGCCCGCCGCCGCCGAATGATCGGAAACAGGATGATGGCCGCTTGGCGCTGCTGGTGCTGCTGGTGCTCGTATGCGGCAAGTGGGTGAAGGACGCCTTCTGCGGGTGTCTCTCCATGAGGGAGAAGTAGGGGAAATAGGAGCCCAAAATGTGCTAGCCCACACGCGTACACCCCACCGATAAACCGAGTAAGCGAGAAGTGTAATCATCAGACAAACAAATGCGACATTTGTCGTTTGACCTAGTTAGTTCCAGCAGTAGCAGCAGGTTTTCCTGATTTTTGATCTCACTTCCCCTCCCAAAAACTTGTCCACCACATTGCGCAATCTAGGGGTCTAGCAGTGGACGCATTTTTGGGTACACTTTAAGAGCATGTTCCGTGTTCGATCCGTTCGAGAATGTGGTTTTTCTGGCGACATACATAATGTTGGGGATTTTCTCTTCAATTATTCGCCGTGGCACGAGGCGGCACCATGGGCGGCGCAAATCCGGGCGGTGAAAGTCTTCTCGGTTGAAAGAGAAAATTCTTCGTCCGTTGTCATCAGCAGGGCCCCTTCCTTACTCGCTACCTGCCAACCGGTCGGTCGGTTCGCACTGCTGAGGTTGAGACAAGTGGCCAGATCGCGAGCCAGAGCTGCGTGCCTTCTTGCGATGGATGGGGTGGTGGTGGTGGTGATGTGGAGAGCCACCACCGCCATAACCGGAGCTCTCGTGTGGTGGAAAAATTAAGAAACACTTTCTATTTTACCTCCTCGTGCTGCTGCTGCTGCTGATACGGTTTTTGGTGTGTTTAGTGGTTCCATCTTTACGCGGATGCTCGCGAGAGGGAGAGATCGCAATGAACCTTCAGATATGTGTGACTTTCTTGAATCACACGCAGTTCTACCTCGCTGATTCCCTCCTGTTGCTGTTGCTGCTGTTAGGAGAAGCGATTGTGACAAATCAGCGTGACAAAAGTGACAACCGATGATGTTGATGGGAGCACCGGGTAGAGGAGACGAGCCTTCAGCGAAAGAGAAAGCCGCTGACATCGCCTATCATCATCATGAGCAGCAGCGCGATATTATTCATCGAATGCCACCTCGCGCGCGCCCATCCCCAGAAGTCCGTAACTCTTGCGAGATTGTGACGACGATGACGACGACGGCATCAAGAGTCAAGCAAGCATAACAGGCTCCAGAAAACAGGTGTGTGGTGTGTGCGCAGCACCAGTCACCAACCCAGCCCAGCCCAACCCAACCCAGCCTAAGTAATCTGTTGCTCACCGGGGCCTCTAACCTAAATTTGGCACTACTTTCATCGTTATCCCCACTGTTGCACCCCAGCAGCAGCAGCAGCAGCAGAAGGAGTCATTGGAGTCGTCGTCGTCGTCATCATCATTCATCGCTGTGTGCTCTCTTGCATATGCGCATGCGGTGGCCCCTGGCACACCAGAGCACCACGGACTGTGCTCTAGCCGGAACTGGCGGAAACCGGGCGTGCATAGAGCGAGCGAGCGAGCGGAAGAGAGATATGGCGGGAGGTTCGTGTCTTCTACAGTACGAGCGCTCGAGCCCGGGCATTCAAGTCTTTCCTCGCCGTCGTTCCCGTTTTGCTCTGGGAGTCCGTCCATCCATCCATCCGTTCGTACGTTCATTCTCCTCCTTTTAAGCACTGCTATGGGATGGTGGTGGTGGTGGTGGTGGTGCTGCGGGCGATGGATGGATCGCGAACCCAACTTTCACCCTCTTATACCACGCGCGCTCTCTCTCTCTCTCTTGGGTTCGACTTTGTGGCCAATGTTCTCGTT
Source organism: Anopheles aquasalis (assembly GCF_943734665.1). Classification (NCBI taxonomy): domain Eukaryota; kingdom Metazoa; phylum Arthropoda; class Insecta; order Diptera; family Culicidae; genus Anopheles; species Anopheles aquasalis. Next base: position 48,916,199 of record NC_064877.1, read on the forward strand.
ACGTTTTTACGACCTCCGCGATACAACACACACCCCACACACTGTTGTGACGATGTGTCACACTCGACTTCTCTACTCCTCAGCAACCACCATCAGCAATCCCTTCCTGCATTAAACGACGTTTACGTTTTCAATATTCTCGGGTGAAAGTTGGTGGTGTCCCCTGACCAGCACCACCACCACCCCTTTCGATCACCGATCATCGACTACTATCTCCATCGCGTCACCATGATGACGAGTTTTGCGACTTTTTGATGATGGTTGATGAGACAGTATTGGCTAGTTCTTAGTTTTAGGTCTATTCTATTCAATTCACATTAGCTGGAGGTTTAATACTAATTTCTAATTTTTTTTTGCATTTTTCTCTTCCGCAGGGGAAGCCGATAAAGTGAAGACCCTGATCCGTCTGCGTGCCGAGCTATCACCATTGTTCACTGGCAAACGGAATGCTTCCAAATATGCTTGGGCGTAAGTATGATTGAGATGACGTCGATGAATGCCGAATCGAACCAGTAACCAGTAACCGTTTTAATAGTTCCGTTTTAAAATAATCATCCGTTAGAGAGCGAGACGGGGGGAGCCGCGCGGTGGAGATGGGTTCTACTTTCCAGCACTTAGCGGCACCTAATGTAGTGCAACCACTCCTACTACACGCGCACGCACCGCGCACCGACTGCGGAAACGATGATCGGAAGCGAGTGAAATAAGTTAAAATAAATAAATGCTATCAACGGTACAATTGGGTTGGGTGTGGGTAGGTCGGAAATGCGCGTGAAAATAGAGTCGGATGGGTGAAAAGCATTCCAGCATGTTCCGCGTATCCTCCCCATAAGCTTTGTCTTAAAAAGGCCTCCGCGCACCATCTAAAAGCCCTAAGCGGCTGGCTGGCTAGCGGGGATTATCTTTCGGTGGTTCTGCTTGGCAGGGCAGACCAGGCCGCTGCCCAGACCAGAGCACACCACACCACCGATCAATTACGGTGCTCGGCGCATTTTTTTTTCGTTGTTTTGGGGCCACTAACGCGCAACGCACACGGCGCTCGTGCAAAGAAAAATCAATGTAATCTCAGGATATCGGTTTTCCGTTTGGGCCGTTGATTTGTTTGATAGCTTTGCGGTGTCTGGTTTTTCGAGCTATCATCATTTTTGGAACAGTAAAACAGAAAACGGAAATTCGAGGGCAGAACCTAACAATTTTTTTGTGGGTTGCGCTGGGCTGGGCTGCCGTTGTACCCGGCGGGGTACTACTTGGAATGTGCGTTTAGCATGTGGCGGCGCGCACCCTCTGCTCTTTCTTTGCTTCGGAAGCTGTAGAAAGGGGGGACGAGACGCAAAATAAGAAATACTACTTTGGTTTGGGTGCTGCACCTACAAGTTTGTTGAGAAGTTGTGTTTAGAAAGCTAAAGTAGAGAAAGACACAAAGTGGTGGTGGCGTGTTTGTGTTTGGATCTTAATTTGAACTCTTCTTTTCCCATCGATCCTCTTCTGGTTCGAGCGGAGAAGAGAAGTGGAAAAGAGAAGAGGGGAAATAGCTGTAGCTTTAGGCTAAGCTGTTTTCAGTTCTGTTTTTTTTTTTTGAGGGAAAGTTTCTCCCACAGAAAACTGGCTTCAGAAAGAAACGGCGCATTCAAACCAACCACCCTTTTGGCCGCAACAACAAAACCAAAACCAAAAAAAAACTTGTCCGCCAACCGCTTTAAAAACCGAAAATGGTGGCACAAAGTAGAAGAATGTAAAAGTGGTGTGAAGCAGCAGCAGCAGCAGCAGCGCACAGCCAGCGAGTGAGCGAGTCTTCTAATCTCACTTTCAGTCGGCAAAACATAACACACCATATCACCTTTAGTATGATGAGGAGAGGCGCTGAATGGAAAATTGAAAAACAAACTAAAAGCAATGCACAAAACAACAAGCACACTCTGTACACGTGATCACAACACCAGCCACGGTTCGGCTCAGCTGGCCGCACACTATGCGAGAGCTAAAAGCGATAAAAGTGAAATTTGCAACAAGCATTCGCAGACTCTGAAACACCGCGCAGCAGCGCACGCACGGGAGAGAGGCAAGGGGCACAACAATCAAAGTTGATAAGCGAAAGAAGAAGAAGGTCCGCAGAAGAAACACCGAAAGAGGAGAGAGGAAAGGGATACGTTGTTGTACGCGACGCGAACCACAAACTCACACACATGCTAACGACCACTATCATCATGATCATCATCATGATCATCAGCAGCAGGAGTTTATGTGCTAGCAGAACTATGTATGCGGTCGGAGCGCGAAAAGCATCAACAGAAGAAAACCCGTTCCCGTGCCAACAATGCACCTCATCAACGATCGATGATGGTTTTTACGGAGTCTGATGATCACTCGATCGCGCTCGTACCATATGGTGCGCATGGGACACGGTGCAAGAGACAAAAAGGAAGCAACCGAAATCGTTTCACCTTGCGTTTTTTTTTGCTGTTGTTTGCTGCTCACTATGCGAATGATCCTCTCGAGGACAAGTATGCTAAATATGTCCAAGCCAGCATCACCAGAGAGAGAGAGCATTTCGTGGCGTCAACGAACGGATTGAGGGAGTTATCACTGAGCAGATGGTGATCGATAGTGAGTGCAATTAGAACCAAAGCAACTCTATTGCTAAATCACTTACACGACAACGCATCCTTCTTTGGACGCACATTGGAGAGCAGCGCTATGGTTGTACTAAATTGCCTGCAACAGCTTCTCTCCGCCCATCACAAGCGACAGCAGGTACCTTGCCTGAGCGCTCTGGTGTGCTGGTGAAAGTTCATCATGATATGGCTGTTGTTGGGTTGGGGCCACCGCCGGATCTTGTTGTGATCGCATGCGACTAGCGCACATTCCGACAAGGTCGTGCAGACACGATTGAATATAGGGGAATCTAGAAATGTGACCAACGTGTAGTTGTGGTGGAGAAGGAAAGAAGCAAAAAAAACATCTCAAATACGTGGCATAAACGTAAGCAAACTCACAACAGCAGCATATTCGCTGATTAACGAATTTTTCTGAGCAAGAGACAGGATCGTGAAAGAGGTTTAGCGCTGTGGAAAGTCAGCAATCCAACCAACCCAAGGTGATTAGGAGGAAAGAAATCACACAGGGCCCGTGCTTGCCTTAGTGTCAATTGTGTATGTGCTTTGCTATATGCTGCTGCTGCTGCTGCTGCTGCTGACCGCGGATACTGGCGAGAGGCACACTGTGGAAGGGAGCTTCTGAGCTGAGCGATGGATTGATAATTAGTGGTGGCAACATTGGCGTGCCAGTGACCGACCAGACCTCCCCATACCGGGTGGTGGTGGTTTGTGCGAAGCAAAAGATGGGCAATATCGCAATCAGCAGCAGCGCACACACGAAGAAGATCAGCGGAACCTGCCTGCCTGTCTGCCTGCCTGGCTGTCTCCCCCAGAAGGAGAGTTTCACTTTCTACTTTTTCCACACGTGTGCCTGCCAGTGTGTGGAGCGTCTGGCTTCTCTGAAGCGTCATTTATTTTTTATTGCAAATTTCGTTACTTTTAAGTTCCATCTTTATGTCCATTGCGCGCGCCATGCAGCGATCAAAAACAAGCGATCTCACGATGTTTTTGGTGCGCGCGCGTACTTGAAGAATGGTTGTACTGGTTCGAAAGCATGTTTTCATCGTATTTTTTTTCCTTCTTTACCGTTATGGAATTTTTGAAATAGTTTCATTTAACTTTATCTATTTTTTTCCTCTTCTTTCTGTACTACAGGGTGGTGGAACGAGAACTCAGTGTGCCGCTACCGATTTCCAAGATCATCAAAA
>NC_064877.1:48925000-48927500 GCF_943734665.1 Anopheles aquasalis
AGTGCCCCTTTAACACGCTTGTTGCTGCTGTCGTCGCGCCCCCGGTGGTGATCGCGGCAGCCAGATAGTGAGGGAACTGATAGAACAGAGGGGCAGCCAGTATCCGGAACTCGTAAAAGTGGCGTTTTAGGTCGAACACGATGTTGCGATTGACGATATAATTTGTTGTGGTTCCTTATCGCACGTGCCTTCGCCGCCCATCTAGATCCTTTGGAGTGATGTTTTAGGTTCTATATTGTGCCGCCCGAGACAAGGTGTCGTCAGGCGTCGTCCACACCAGACACGTTGTTGTGTTTGTTTTTTTTTTTTGCCAAAGGGCCTGCAACACGATGATACACGACATGAATCTAACTGAAGTTACGGTTGCTTCAAGGTTTGGCAGAAAAGTAGCAGCGATCTCCGTCGATTATGATCGATTCGATCCTTCGTTACGGGCGTAAGATCTTTTGAGGAGGCTCTCTTATGAGACTTTCGTGTGGGCCTTTGGAAAGCAACACATTCCACTCTTTACGATTTGCCTTCCTGTATGCATTCGCGCGTTGTGTTTATGCAACCAGAAAGGGCTTACGAAGAAAAGATGAGATCATACCACCATCATACGATCATCTTCACCGCAACGAATGGACGCAACGTGCATCATCTCGTGGATCTCTCGGTGTTGCTATAGATTTTACGCTACCAAAACGATCTTTCGTGCGTATGCAATAAATTATCAATCAAAATCCCTTCCGCGCAGATCATGATCATCATGGTGGGTTGCATGATTGAGCTTTTTTGCGTTCAATGCTTTCCTCCAATTTTGGACGGAGCTCTAACAGTCCGCAGTTTAGTAGTAGCCAGTCGCGATGCAAAGGAAAATATAAACTCTTCTTCTGCAAATCATCATCACGGACACATGGTAGAGGTGTGGTATGAAGAGAGGGCAGTGAGTGGCCACAGACAGTCAGTCAGACAGACAGACAGACAGAGTGCGGAACGCGAGTTGTTTGTAAGCTGCGCTGTCATGCCTATTTCTTCTTCTCTATTTCTCCACGCTCTTTCGAGACCGTTTGTTTGTCTTTCTCTCGTGCGAAACCCGTTAAACCTTGGAAAATTGGAACTTTTTTTTTTGGGGGTTTCTTTGTGCTGCTGCTACAACACGAAGAAAGTCCATTTCTTATTCAAGTTATGGAAACGTGTGCTCCACTGTTTTCATCCTGTGTGCTGGAATGGGAGCCGGTGCGCTATTGCTCACCCGCTGTCGTGGTGGAAAATGCTGATTTTTTGGAAAAAGTTTTCAAAATTCTACGCGCATTTTATCAAAAGAGTCTCGACAGCACTCGGACAGCGACGTGTGGTCGTCTATTGGTCGCGCGCGCAGGTAGGGCACCGTCCTTGACGTGGGCAAGACCACGTTTTTTTCGTTATTGTTGTTGGGTGAAAGATGCTTCTTCGCTCGTGAGAAAGCTGCGCCAACCTCCCTTTACCATTCGGTTGTGATGGTTTTGTGACCGTCGGATGGTAGGTTCCCGTAGAAAGGTCTGGCCTCCCATCGGGCGCTCCACAAAAAAAAGGGAAGGAATGTTCTTTTTCTCTCAAAACAACGATGTGTTGCGAATTAGACATGAACAGGAGTGGTAGCTTGTGCTGCTGTTGCTGTTGCTGTTGCTGTGGGAAGCAACCCAGGATTCCCGCGATCACCAGAAGGAGGAGGAGGAGGAGAAGGAGGTAGAGCGCGCTATGAAGAATGCCCGTTATGCACGCACGCACCGAACCAGCTTCATCGCCGCTCTCTTCCGGCCTTGTGTGTGCAATGGAGACAAAAAATAAGCCAATCGACGACTCATCACCATCGCTGTCTGGCTCTGGTCGTTCCCGATTCTCGGGCTCCCCAGCAGCGGATTCTCTCAGCCAGCAGCCAGCAGCTCCCCATCAGCACAGCTCAGCTTATTCTCACTCGCGCGCGAGCACGCGAGCGAGCTTTTACAAGCCGCGCGTCTCGCGTCGGGTGTTCTTGCTTTGGGGGGGGGGGGGGGGCCGCGTTCCGACGTCTGCGCGCGCTCTCGCGGCGTCTCGACCGGTTAAGAACCGTTAGCTTTTACGTTTAACCCACTTTCGTGCGTTCTGTTTTGTTCTCTCCGTTCGCTTCACGTTCTGACCCACAGAGCCGGTTTTTCTTAACGGGTTGGTGTGTCTGCCGCGTGGCCGTGGTGAATACGTACCTTGACTTTGGCCTATACCGTCCGTTCGACAGCGTGCCAAGTGCGCGCGCGCGCCCTACGCCTTCGTTGTTGCTGCTGCTGTTGCACACCTTTCGTCATCGCGTCAGCAGCGTGGCAGCAGCTAACGGCGTGTTCTGTTTCTGGCGTTCGCAAGGGCTCACTGGAATGCTCGTTAGATTTTACTCAGCTGATCGGTTCAGAACGACGGCATCATCATTATCGTGATCGTTGTCTACCGAGCGAGAGCCACACATGACCTACATTCGATGAGAACGTGCGGCGGAAGTCCTTCTTATTAG
>NC_064877.1:48942500-48967500 GCF_943734665.1 Anopheles aquasalis
AAATCCTAAATCGATTAAAAACAAACACAATCCAGAAATCAGAGTCATGTCTCAGGTTCCCAAAATGAAGACCCCCCCGAAACGCAGCATAACTCAATACTCCGCGTGCTCCACGTTTCTCTGAAACCAGACATACACTGAAGCCCGGGATCGATGGATATAGTGAAAGTAAATGTTTTGTTCTGTTATATTTGATAGGAAATGTGAAGATTATTATAATAAAATATACATATACATAAATATAAATATACATATATATATACACATAAAATATACACTGTATCATGATAAAATCACATCACTGAATGTTCCGATTGGTGTTTTGTTTCACGAAAGAAAATTTTCTCACTTCCATTTGCCATTTTTTAGGATTAACTTTAACCAGCTCCAAAACTCCTCCCAGTATATTTGTGGATGCGTTTGGTATGATTTCAGAACCTTATTCAGCGATCTTATTTCCAGAAAATTGTATCTAGTATTCTGGAAATAAGAAGGAATAGGACCGTTGTAGACCACGCCGTAGTCGATGACCTAACTGAAGATGTTTGGATCAATCACTCACAGTGCCTATCGTAGTGAATATAACCAAAAGTAAACATATTTTACTCATTTTTTATGCTAAATTAGTTTTTTTTTATGTTTGTTATCGCATCCTTTAACTCATAAGAACAAAATTCATAATACTCCATAGAAAGTGAAATAGTAATATCCTTCAAATCCATGCTAAAAACTAAACACAAAAGAAAGAACACGAGAGGACAAACAATAGGAGGGCGTAAAAACATCCGTAACAATAGGGACTATCCAAACAGGTGGTTAATAAAATGGTTCCATGTCCATTAACGCCTTTTAAATCAGAACCATTTAACGGTGCAAACACTGCGACGTTGAACGATGCAGGATAACACACTGGCCCAGACTAGACCTTCATCCGCCCGACATGAGCGTGACAAATGGTAGGGGGGGCAATTTTGTTCATTGATAAGCATCGTACTCAATTAGGGAACAATGGCAGTTAAGGCATAACACGGTTGGGTCACGAAAAGCGCGTATAAAAACGGATACCTCTGGCACTAGGCAGTGCAGATGTTGTGAAGAAGTAATAGGTTCCCGCCAATCCTGGTAGACTACAAAAAGTGATTTTAAAAATGAAGTTTATACTAACGGTTGTGTTGCTATTGATAGTGCAGCTAGGGCACCATCTAGCTGGTGCCAACATTAGAGTAGAGAGGTCGCAGGTATACTGTCATTCCCCTGCGTTTCTCATCTACGAGGAGCTGGTCACGGCGTACCTTAAAGGGTACCGCTCCATCACCATTATGGTGGGCAGCGGTGTGGAGGATAATGCGGTGATGGAGGCGATCAAATGCAAATACGATCAGCTGCTACACTCCTCGTACAAACTGTACACGGTCGACAAGTGAGTATACTAGAGTCGTTGTCGTTGTGCACTTTACGATCTCATGCTCATCCTTATTCCAGTTATCTGAAGCTGGTGGACGAAGACCGTGCGAATCCGGCGTATGGCTATCAGCCGAATCCTTATCCGTACGGGGAAGCCTTCCACTGTGAGGCCAACAAGTCGGTAACAACGGAGAAGCTGCTACCGGCGATCGCTTTCCGAAACCCGATAGCGCGAGTTATTCTGCTGATACGTGGCATCGCCAAGCACGATATGCTGCAGCTGTTCCGGGTGGCGTGGTTCGAGTACAAGCTGCTCAACATACTGCTGCTTAGCCGTGTCGATGCCAGGACACTGATGGTGTGTCTGTTTAATCCGTATCTAACCGAACCGTCGGTACTGGACGAACGCAACCTGTTCTGTCATCGGTTGCGGGTGTTGGCCGATGTGTTCCACTTCAACAAGCAGGTCAATCGGTTCATCCGGGACCGCATTCGTAATCTGCACCAGTACCCGCTAAGGATTGCTATCACCGATGTGGAGCTAATGTCGAAGGCGGTTCACTTTCAAAACAATTCCATCTCGCAGTATGTGTACCTTGTGCCTTTGTGTGGTGCCTTTAATGGTCCATCCTTCCTAATAATAGAACGGTTCATTTGCAGCTATCAATACCTGGACGGAGAGATGGTTGAGATAATGCGCCAGCGAATGAACTTCTCGATCCAGTACATCGAACTCAACTATCAGGAGTCGGTGGGCTTCATCACGTCGAATGGTAGCCTCGGTGGTACGCTGGCGATGATCGAGCATAATACGATTGATCTGGCAGCGAACTCACGCACCATCATGCAGCATCCGATGCGCAATCTGCTGTATGTGCACTTTCTGTGCCCCATCCGGTTGGTGTTTGTCGTTCCGATCAACTACTACGCCAATCGCTTCAAATTGGTCTTCTTCCATCGCTTTTCGCTGCAAATGTACTTGACCAACTTTGGCCTTTCGCTGGTGTTGCCATTGCTGCTGGTGGCCCTAATACGCCGGGATCTGTCGATCGGGGCGTATCTGAAGGAAGCATTCCGCACGTTGGCCATTCTGTTTGCGACGAGTGTACGATTACCGCGGGACCACCACCGGAGGCTGGTGCTGATGGGCCTAATGTTCTACAGCATCGTCGCGTATTCGGCCTGGCAGGGCATGACGATCATCCAGCTGAACAAGGACGAGGAGAAGCTACGCAACATTCACACACTGGACGAGCTGCTGGACAGTTCGCTGCAGTTGAAAGCCATCCTGAGCTTCGGTAACGTCATCCGAAGCAAGATCTGGAACGGAACCGATGTCCGGGGCCGGCTGGCAGTCCGGATCGAGGTGCAAACGGTACCATCGAACATCAGTATCATTCCGCTGGTGGCGGACAACCGGACGGCCGCTGTACCGATCATTGAGTACTTCACGGATGTGGTGAAGGCACGGTACTTCGATCCGGTGCGCAAGGAGAGCAAACTGTACAGCATTCCGCAACCTCTCGTCGAGTATATGACCGCAATGGCATTGCCGAAGAATTCGCCCCTCTTTCCTTCGATCAGGCGTATCACCATGAACTGCGTGGAGAATGGGATCGTCCACTATCAGCTGTCGCTCATCCGCACCAAGGGTATGCTGCTGCAGATTGCCCAAAATCGCAACAAAACCTTGCGCCCCGACCCGCAAACCCGGCAGGTGAAACTGTTCAACATGCGCAACGTGTTCCTCGTGTACATCGTCATGAATGGGTTGTCCATTGTGGTGTTTTGTCTCGAGCTCCATCGCTTCCATCGGGCTGTGAGCCGGCAACGGAAGAAACGGCAAGGGAGGAAGGAACGAGCGCATCGCGTCGAGCGATCTCGATCCATCGTATGGCCATATGTTGAGTAAGGACACGACGTATTGATGCTGCTTTTTTGTCCCAAATAGTTCCCACTAACCGCTATCGCTAGATAACGCTCATCGCTGTTCCTTTCAGTTGAGCAATTAGTTGGTTTTACTTTCATTCTTCCGGAATGTCCTTGCTTCCCCTTCATTTCATCGCACTTTGCTGGTGTTGTTTGATAATGGAAACGAATGCGCATGCGCCTGGACTCCAACGTTGGTTTGCACTGAGGTCGGCGGTTCCAGCCACAGGACACTTGTTGATACGCTCTCATTGTGAGTTGAGTGTACGGCGTGTGCGGGTCCACGTTTAGGCGTTACGAAAAGCGTTCCAAATTTGAGAGCCATCAAAAGGCACACAAGGCTGTAACTGTAGTGTCGTAGTGTGGCGCAACGTGCTGTAAATTCAAAATTGTAAGCTCGCGTACGCAATTCGCGTCCGAAAGGCGTCCTTTGATTGATTCGAAAGCCACAATATGGTATCACTCGATGGCCCAGTTCGGCGCCAAAGCCGCGCCATGGTTGCTTTGGTCGTGTACATTTCTCTGTTTCTCGATAACATGCTGTTAACGGTGATTGGTAAGTTGCGGTTTTTTTTCGTTTGCTTGCTTGCTTGCTTGCAAAAGGAAATGGACCACCAGTAATGCCGTTCCTGTTTCTGTTCGTTTTCTCTCGATCTCGGTTCACTCTAGTTCCCATTCTGCCGGACTATCTCGTGCAGTTCCATGCCAACGTACCGGAAAGCGTTCTCTACAAGAACTTTAGCCTCCATTACGTGCCATCGCTGATTGGGGCCGGTAGTGGAGCGGCCATTGATCAACCGTTACAGTCCGATATCGGACGGTCTCCAGCGATCGAGGAAGAGAACGGTTCCATCGGTATCCTGCTCGGGGTGAAGGCTTTGGTGCAGCTGGTCGCAAACCCGATCGTTGGCAGTGGCACCGGGCGGTACGGGTTCTGTCTTCCGATCGCTTTCGGAACGGTTAACCTGTTGGTGGCTTCGTTGATTTTTGGTTTCGGTACGTCCTACGGATCCCTGTTTGTGGCACGAGCCATCCACGGGGTCGGATCGGCCTGCATCGGGGTCTGCGGGATGAGTCTTGTCGCCCAGCTGTACCCCGAACCGGATCGGCGGTCCCGTGTGATGGGCACCATCTTGGGTGCGATGGCCGTTGGTGTGCTCGTCGGGTATCCGTTCGGTGGAATTGCGTACGAGGTGGCGGGTAAAGCGGCACCATTCCACGTGCTCGCCCTGCTCTGTTTGGGCAATCTGGCGCTGCAGTACTGGCAGCTGGAATTTGGTGTGATACGAGTGATGAATCCCGCACCGCGCGACACATCGACGACGGGTACGGAGGAACGGTGGCTCACTTGGTGGCCCCTGCTGACCGATCGGCTTGTGCTCGTCATCGTGGGAGCGATCTGGATTTCGACCTCGGCCATGGCTGCGCTGGAACCGTGTCTACCGATCTGGATGATATCGCATCTGCATCCGAAAAAATGGCAACTAGGCACGGTGTTTATACCCGATTCCATCGGATACTGGGTCGGGACGAACTGCTTCGGTACCGTCGCTTATCGCTACGGGCAGGTACGGGTTGCAATCGCCGCCCTAGTGCTCGTTGGCATCTCCTGTGTGCTGCTGCCATCGGCTAGCAACGTGGCCGGTCTGTTGTTTCCACATTTAGGACTTGGGCTGGGCATTGGAGTAGTGGATGCCGCATTGGTGCCCCTGCTGGCCACGTTAGTCGACAATCAGCTAGCAGCGCGGATGGAGTACGATCTCGAGCTAAGCCCCGACGAGGAGAGCGGTCGCCATGGATACGGTGCCGTGTATGCCATACAGCAGATAGCGGTCAGTGTAGCGTACTCGCTGGCTCCCATCATTGGCGGCGAGTTGGTTCCGGTCATTGGCTTCCCATTCGTCCTACGTGCCCTTGGTATACTGAATCTGCTCTACGTACCGCTGTTGGTGTGCTCTGGATTTCGACGGTCGTTAATCAACTCGTTGCTTACTACGACGACGAAGCAAACCGATCTGCCCCTTGCCAATAGTGAACCATCTTCCTACCGGCGGTTCTACAATACCGTGGAATAAGTGTGCCAGGGTCGTGGGTTTTTGGACAGGCTCAAACTCAATCGAGTGAATAATCACATTATCCTTATCTGTTAAAAACCAGACGCCATCCATGTCCTTTTTCCCCGTTACCACTACCAAGCATAGACCATTCATCTCAGACACATAAGGGACCAAGAGGGGGCGCGATAAACCACCAGAAATTCGCTTTTGGGTTTTATAAAATAAACACAACTACCAGGGACTATGCGGACTTTTGTAGCACATATATTATAGGTACTGCGCCACCACACTTATTTAATCACTTGCGTGCGAGTGTTTTTTTCGATTAGAGAGACACTAATAAGAGCTTCTTATCATGAGTGAGACTTGTTTGGTGTTGTGTGCATTCGATAATAGATAAAAAGCATTTACGACGAAAGTTTTATCGGTTAATCATGTTTCAAGTGGTGACTGCGCGCTGCGATAAGTGTTGTGCTGTTCTAGAAAAAAACAACAACATGGGATTTAATCAGTTGGAGTGGCGCGATTATTATTCCTGCTAACATAAGCAATAACTTAAAATATTGTATTTCTTTTGTTGTGTTAATGATTCCATTTGTTTTGTGCTTATCCCGTGTTCAAGTAAATCCATCGCGGAAATGAAGTTAGAGATAAATCTCAATAAAACCCAAGAATGTTAAGATTTTATTTAAAAAAAAATGGTTAAAGAGCAATAAAAGGAAAACCATCGGAAATAGTGAGAGCGTGTTGCAGATGACCCACCAGATGGAGACGCCCACGTGGTGGTGCACGTTGTACTAAAAACATGTTACCAGCTGCTTGTTCTAAAAATCGAACAGCATACATTGCTTGGTTTATCCTCAAATAAATTAGCTTTATTAACTCGTTAGAGCTATTTTACCACCCGCAGGAGTGATTCGCGACCACTATTAATTAGGTTTATTATAAAAAGATTCTTTAAAATATTTATCATGTTTTCCTTTGCATCTAGTGTATCTAGTATCGAAAGATAAGGTAGTTAGCAGGATGAAGTTTAAGCACACGAATTTGTATTCTTTATTTCAGTACGATAGAAGAGCGAATGGATTACAATAAAACAAAACATTAACGAACAGTGACTTTCAGCCATGGGATGATAATGTTATCAAGGTGATCGTTTTACAATAATAATAAGAATAATAATCACAAAGCACGATTGCACTTGGAGCTGGCAATGCACTTGAATATCAAACATACGCCGGAATGTGCCTACAGACATCGGACGAGACTTTGGAACACGAATGATTCGTGCTGTTGGAACATTTCTTTAAACTTCGATCGTTGACTGCTGTTTGGCTCGAGGCGGCTGTAGAAATCCTTTGCCGACAGTATGAAGTTATTGATTTCCCGCTCATTCAGCTGCTGGTATGACGGCAATGAAAGCACTTCTGGCAGCAGCTTTATCAAATGCTGGTTCAATGAAGCGGATAGAAATATGACGGTCAAACACCATACCGATTTGTTCACCTGCGGAAAGGCCAGAAAGTTGGGCAGCGAGCAGAGTAACCATTCTTGCAAAAGTGCCAGGTACGATGCATCGATAGCGGAACGGAACAGCTGGAAAGTGACGGTGGCGATAATGTCCGGGTTCGGTTGGTTCATCATTAGCTCCTTGAACACTTTCGTGATGATCTCGTTCGGTGGGAGCAGGTCACGGATCAGCTGGCAGAGTACATCTCCAAACACCTTGGCACCCTGCGGCGTTGTGCTACGAATTTTGGCGAACAGTATCTCAATCTTTTCAATCTGCTGCACTATAATGTCCGGTTCGTCCTGAACGATGCCGTTGCACCGTTCCGTACTTTCCAGCTGCTCGTTGCAGCTAGTGTAGATGCAGGTTACTAGCAGCTTCAAGGCAGAGAGCGAAAACATTTCATTGTCTATCTTTACGAGATCGATCGCCAGCTTCTCTATCTTGTCGTGTAGCATGCGAGGAACCGCGCCCCTGATGACTAGTCGTTCCAATCCCTGTTTGCGAAAAGGGTGCCGTTGTGAAAAGACCATTAATGTATAATAAGTCATTTGCTCGAGCAACTTAATTATCAACTCACGTTTAAAATGCACAGATAAATGTCCAAATTGGTCGTCCGTTTGAGAATGTTGTTGGCCGAAATGATACTATTGGAAAGCAGGTTACAATCGGGAACGAAGCGGGATGTATGCTCGATCAGGTAGAAGTTCAGTGTCCAGACAAGCTTCGCGTGTAGATCGCTGAAGGCGCCCGAACTTTCCTCGATAATACCGTGCTTGATAATGTAGTTCACGGTAATGTTGCGCACCAGTTGAAGTTCGTCGTTTAGTGAGCCGATGGAGGAGTTGGTTTGCACTAGACACTCCAACAAACTGATCAACCCCTGTAGAGTTGCATTCCGGATGTACAGTTGCGTGCTTTTCAAGTAAGAAGGAATGATTGTGCAAAGATGCGTCAGCTCCGCCATGGAGGGTACTAGTAATGCGCTCAAACGACACAGCAGATAGATAATATGCTAGAAAGGGAAACATACATTCAATTCTAGTTGTTGAGAATGCTGAGCGCCACTCCGCTAATTACCTGCTGCGACAGTGTATCCTCCATCGGAATGCGTTCTTGTAGCTTCAGCAGCAACGTATTCAGCCATCGTATCTGCTCTCGATTATCAATGATCTCACAAAACGATAGCAAATGTGGCAACACCAGGGATGGGTCACCTTCGAGTAGTTGTTCCAGCACACCGTAGATAAGCTGCATGGAGCTATTGACGTCAATGTTGATTTTTTCCACAAAATACTGCCAATTGCGAACCGACAGCGATGCCGCCGTTGATCTGCCGTCAGTTTCGTTCGATCGTTCGATGATCTCCCAGAAGTGTTTCAGTGCCAACTGGTTGCGATCGAAGCGCATCGTGCCGACACTGCTGTCCCCGGTTGAATGCAGATCATCCATTACAGTGATCATTAGGCGACGCTCCAGATTCGGCTGATAAAAAACGTTGCTCAGTGGAATTAGTAGCTGGATGTTGTGCAGTTTCTTTAACCTGAAATAAGTAGAATAAGTTGTTTGTGAAAGAAGAAAGAAGGTGCTCCACTCCACAGCCTATGCCTATGTAGCTTACCCTATTCTATTACAAGCGATTGTAGGATTACGCGTGGAATGATGATATTTGCCTCCGCTGAAACCAATCCACGGATAGCGGTAGCAGGACACCAGCAGCGCCATCACTGCATGCAGACACACATTCTTGATTTCGCGCTGTTCCTGCAAGCTAACCAATAGCGCATCGTCTTCCGTACGGTTGATCAACACCATCAAACACATGAGCAGCTCCTCGAACTGCTGCCTCGATGCATATCCCACTAGGTTGACCCTGCGTGTGCATAGAACGATCCAAAGGTTATGCGTCACCTACGATAGACATGAGCGAATTCGTGCTTACCTTTTTAAAAACAGTTCCAACAGTTCGATGTCATACAAATGCTCTATCGGAACCTTCGGTAGCTTTGGATCGCCGTTCACCAGTTGTTCCAGCGATCCATAACTTGCGTACAGCTCAGTTGGTGTCAATGCGTAAAGATAGAATCGATCGAGTTTTAGCAAAGCAATGCCAATCGATTGGATCACATTAAGCATATCTGGTCCAAGCGAAAGCTGTTTGTCCATTGTTGCACGGTCAGTAAAGAGTTCTGCTAGAAAAATTGCCTTCAAATACACGTCGACAGCACCATCTCCGCGCGCTACAAAAGGATCAAATACTTCCGGATGACGGTGACGTTGAGGAAATTGACTATCGTGTAGCGATCGTTCGAGAATGGTGTAAATGGTATTCATGTACAGCACCGCGTCACCCCTGTACCGGTCATTTTGATTCAGCTCATTCCACAGAGCGCGTTGATGTAAGATTGCGTTGATACAGCTTAGATAAAGTTCAATGCGTGTGATGTTCGCCGGGGGCTCGAGTAGTACAGTGCGTGCACAAACGCTACCGAAGGTTAGTATTGATTCGAAAAAGTTGGCTTTAAGCAGATGTTCCTTCATGAAGCGATCAATAAACTTGCCCTCGACGTAGAACAGACAGAGATGTTCGAGGCGCTTCAAGTATTCCAAAAAGCAGATGATGACTTCGGCACAATGCTCGTGCTGCACCGTCACTTCGTTGCCGCACTCTTTCAGCTTGCGCATCAATACAATCAGTGCCACTTTCAACATCGGGTGTACTTTCAGATAGTTCAAATGAGGATTGTACTGCACACAGTCGGTGCAGAAAGTGCGGAACATATTATCGAAGGCAACCGAAAGGACGTCACGTAGTAGACGCACGTTCAGTGCATCTGTAGAGAGCAGGTTGATCAATTTACTTTCGGATTTAATTTCATGGATAAGAGCGGAGATGTGGCGAGGCTTGGTGTAGGATCTTGTAGTGCAATGATAAGTAACCTGCCGAAGGTACCATGCATCATCGATCGTTTCGTGCGTTAGTGCTTCGACATCGATTGATGACGGACTAACACTGCATTGCATATCGATTGGTGGGAGCTCCGAACGGTCGTAATGTCGCAACAGCTCAAGCACGGATTTAAACAGTTTAGGAAATTTTCGACGTTTGTCGGCAGACAGTTGCGATAGCAGATAGCTATAGTTGCTCTCGGGAAGAATTGCGGTCACTGTTTCCCTATCAGAATCACTGCTGAGCTGTAGCAAAGCGTCCAGCTTGTGGCCTAATATGAGGGCAGCCTTACGTGAAGTCACAATATTGACTGCGCCAAGTAGATCTCCCAATCGATTCGACATAAGTTGAAGTGTGCTCAGCGGTGATTTTTCCAGTAGTTTGAACTCTGCACTACTTATCTTATCTCTCATATTCGGTGCAATGGCCATCACAATGTGTTTGCAGAATTCATCCTTTGTTATTTGACACAAGAGAAACGTGAGAAAATCTTGCAGAAGTAAACGTGATTCACTCTTCAGAAGGGCCAATACATCGCTTCGGCTCCATTTGGATTCGTTGGGGTTGTTCTCTAGCAGCACTTCCATCATTAAGGTAACCAATCTGTCATTCCGAACGTTATATGTGGCATTCCGTAGCAGTGTCAGTACCACTTCCGAGTCATAGCCATGATTGACCAACAGTTCCGTAAGCGGCTTAGCGATGCATGGTGACAATCTACGCCAGCAAATCAACTCCAGTGGAATCTGTTCGACTAAAACGCGACTAATACTGCTGAATGTTTTCATCCTCGACAATGCCTGGATGTACCGTCGCACTGTATTTTCTGCAAATTTCAATTCCTCCACCGTTGAGTGCTGCATGAGTTGAAGTTCTTCGATTCTAGTGAAACATTCCCGCAGATAGCGAATTAGTAGGTCCACCAAACTTTGTGTGGCTTTTTGAACAAGCTCGTTCGAACGATCGCCGCTGTGCCCAGTTTCATGTGCTTTACAGTGGTACAATTCAACGTGATGCAAAAGAAAACACTCTTCGGTGCGCAAAAACACGGATCGTACGATAAGCTCCGCGTGGATAACACGCTGCTGAGCAGTCAATGAGTCATTGCTCATGGTGCTGTAGAGGATCTCGATGAAGCGAAGCATTGTTTTGCTTTCTAACAGCAGGTTTGCACTCAAACAGCCCATCAGCTGAGCTAAGTTTGCGTAAGCGCGCTCATTTTCCACCACAAGTTTGCCACTATCCAAGGCTTGCAATAGGGCTGCCAAGACGTCTGGTTCGCAGCTTGCATCCTGGCCCGTCTCGAGATCGTACCATCGTTCGCTGTACAGGATCATAGGCAGAATATGATAGACCTCCAGTTCTTCCGGAAACTTGATCAGCATGTTCATCACCACCTCCTTCTGCGTGCAACATTCGGTTAATTCAAATCCTTTCGAGCTTGTAGCGCTGCCGTTGAAAGAGCGCACGAGAAACACTTCGTGCGAAAGGGCCTTCACGGAAGCAATGGCGGTCTGCCGGATCAAATGATTCGCAAGCAGATTATCGCAAATGTTGATGATCTTTGGTACAGTGACCATTGGTTTGTCGCGGTTTAAGGCACTCAGCTTGAAGAGAAATCGCACCACCTGGCGCATCAGGTGCTCCGCATCATCCACTGTGCCACGCTCGATGTACTCCACGTGCTTCAGGATCGTTTCCACGAAGATGCTGCTCGCATCCAGCAGTTGATAGTTGATGTTGAAGTCCAGGAGCTGGCACAACATCTCAAGAATATCGGCCTGCACCGACGATTGCACTCTACCGAACATCTTTAGGCAAGCAATGACGAGCGGTTCGAAAAGCTTTACGTATGCACCAATCTCCAGCGATGCGGATTTGTGTTTCGGTTTACAAAAATCGTAGTATCGAGCGTAGAATTCTTTGGAAATCACCTCCGATCCTTCGGATATCTCCGTTGCACGCTGGAAGAAGGAAATCTCCGCCGAACGGTTGACGAAATTGGATTGAAAGATAAACTTGAGCAAAAACCGAGTGCAGCGTACACAGTGTTCCGGTTCGAAAGCTATAAAAGAGTGTAGATATCGTAGTACTTCCTCCACGAACTTCATACCGTTGGTCATAGTCGAGATGGACTTCATCTCCAGCAGGGTCCACAATGCTTTGATTGACGCTCGTAAGCAGTCAAACAGCTTTGTACCCGCATCCGCATTGATCGTTATCCGGTAGCTTTCCAGCGAACTGCGCACTTGATGGTAAAGCTTCATGTACACGGGTTCACCGCCAAAGTAACCGAAGCAGTTGATTTGCTGCAACTCCTTCGAGTTCATGAAGAGATCAGCCTTCTGCATTCGATTAATGACTATTGGAGCCATGTTCGTGAAAAGATGGTGATAGATGTTGAGCACCTTCAGAAGATGGATGATGAACTTATTCAGCGTATCACCGTCGGTAGCAGTAGATGTCGAACGCGACGAAAACACGACTGTGGATAGCAGATCGTTAAATTGATGCAAGAGCAGTTTAAAAATCATTACTGTTCACTTACCAATCGTTAGATGCGAGCAGATTTGGAGAAGATGTGTATGGAGCGTAACATCAAGCACGGTCATTCCGCTCATTTCCAACAGCAAGCTTAGTAATACATTCAACAGATTATATTCGTTCCACAGATCAACGTATAGCAATGGGTTGTACTTCGATATGAACAGCCACAGGAAGTGTAAGATACCTGACTGTACACGGAGAGCAATGGAAAGATTAGTATACGCTCAAAAACCACTCATCGTTAGGGGACACTACCTGCAAATGTTTGTCACTGATTCTTAGCAATTGATTGCTAATCTTGTACATAACCATCCTTACGATTGAGTTGGATTTGCCTTCTTGAAGCGAACGCTTAGTACGCGGGTACTGTCTGCGATCGAAAGGCTGCGCGAAAGTGCTTAGGATGTACTCGTTGACGAACTCTTCTGCAGCAGTTTGGCTCGAGCCGAGTGACCATTGATCTCCTTGGTACGCATCCAGCATTTGCAATATCCGATCGGCTGCATGGTTCCGCACACGAACATCACTATCGCCCAGTCCAGCGAGTAGTTGATCGAGGAACTGATCGCGTATATAGCATCCCAGCAGACCGAGCGCTTCAATGCATTGGAAGTCCAGTTGCACAATAACATCATACAGTTTGCACTGAACCAGCCAATATTTCGTGTTGGTCATCGTTGTTAGCTGATTAAGAATGCTACGTACGGAGACGATCGACTGATGCGATGCACCAGGCTCAAATCGATCGTCAAGCAAGACGTTTCCAGTCCCTTTGGGTAATGTAGCTTTTGTTGACTCCACATCTATTGCATCCTGACTCAGCATGAAAGCATTGAAAAACTGCTCAACCGACGCAAGCGATTGGTTGATAACGGTGTGTATTTCATCGCACAAACCCTTGGGAAAGAAATTTAAGACGAGATTAGTAGACTCACAAAAGTGTTTATGAGTATTTCGGGCAAAAAACTTACCGTCAATACAATCTGCAACAGTTTATATTCCGACAGAAAGCTTTGCAAGGCTGGCGGCACTTTGGTGTGCATGAACTCTCGATAGCTTCCGGTGGCATCGATAGCCGCCCGTAAGTAATGTCCTACGATCGTTTGTACATTTCCGCGAAGCGTTGGATCGGCATTATCGTAGAAGAGTAGCACATCGGCCATGGATTGCTGTGGTTCGTCTTCGAGCTCTTTGCGATCGGAGACACTGACTGCCGTTACGCTGATCTTGTCGCCTTCCCGCACGCTGTGACCTTCGTTCCGGATGGTGGTAATGACTTTCGGAACCACTAGCAGTTCCCGTTTGCGTGCCGGACCGGTTGCCCCGGTATCTGGCTCCGATTGTGAGAGAATGGCATCGAGATCACGGCTTAGCTTCTCATTGTTTCCAATCGATTGGAAGTTTTCTTCGATTGATTTGAGTTTCGATTTTAAACCCTGATCTAAGCTAAGTGACATTGGCGAGAAGTATTCAAAGTATGTCGTGCTGGTACATTCTCCAAAGTGATCCTCTTTCATTTCCAGCAGGTCGGACTCCGGTTTTGGTGTAAGTGGTGTTGGTTCACACTCTAGCTTTTGATCTGCACACGCAGTAGCCTCTTCGGAGAGCTCATTGATAGCATCTTCCAGGTTTAGTATCTCAACCACCGCGAATTCCTCCCGTAGTGCATCCTTCTCCAGTGGCAAACAAAGCAGTTCCGGCTTCAGGCGGACGCAAGCGGCAACGATTTGCAGTGATAAACTCTTCACTGACACGCGCACTACCGAGTCAGCGATAAGCTGGTGCCGGTAGCCGGCCAACAGAAATCGTGAACAAAGCAAGCGGGCAGTAAACTCCAGCAAATTCTGATCGTAGATGGCGCCGATGAACAGCTCTCTCCTGGTGTCATCCGCTGCTCCATCGTCGATAACGGATTGTGAAACATCCAGTGGGACTTCCAGCGTATCACGGGATGGTGTCGGTGTGCTGGTATTGGGAACTACCGTGGCCACTGTTGGTGGTTCGGTATCGAGATCTATTTCCAACGTTACATCCAAATCCGCACGCACCGTTTCCGCGTTGGACGATATGTGACTGCTGGCCATCGAGTCCATCGAGAGTCGGTCTTCTTCCCCATCATCTGCAAATGGTTTATCGAGCGTTTTGCGAAAGAACTTGGTCACCGATTCGGCCGCATTCGAGTTAGTCTGGAGAAGTGTGTTTAGAAACGATCCAATAGAATCCGTAGATTTTTGGCTCCGGAGTGACAGTGTGTCCGGGGCGGGTGCTGGCGCTATGCACGGTGAACCTCCGGCGCTAACCGACTGATCGAGCTGTAGTGCTGGGGCTAGTCGACTTTCGGAATCGAGTTCCATGCTTTTTAGCGAATCTAGCTCAATATCCGATGCAGATGCCAACGAACGGTCGTCAGTGGGAACGGGAAATTTCGTTGGAGTAGAGGTGAGAGGAAGTGACCCCGGACGGAGTAGTTGATCTGACCGAGCATCGGTGCTAGACTTCCTTGACGAGAGTAAGCTCTCACTGATATTGATCTTGAAGATGGAATTTTTCAGCGTTTTGCGCTTCAGTAGCATCTTTCGGTGATCGCCCTGCTCCGATCGCAGCACCTTTCGCACAGCCGGCTGGACGTGATTTAAGATAACCAGCAGCACTTCTAACGTCGCGTTGATGGTGGTATGACTTCCTTCGCGCAGAAAGTGCAGGCAGAGATCGTACGTTTCGATCGCTTTTTCCACGCGACAGCTTTGCAGCACAATCGGCAAGATTCCCCGGAAGCAGCCCATAACTCCGAGCACGGTGTTGGGTTGTTGGTGCACCGGTTGGCCGCACTTGAGCAGCTGTTCGATGCATCGATTGAACGCGTTGTTGGCGTAAAATTCCGGATTGCGCGAACCTTTCACGAAGCTGAGCGTATTTTTCGCTGCACAGCGCCGCTTGGTGGCACACTCGGAGGCGAGATCTTCCAGAAACAACTCAGTCATCTTCAGCACTTCTCCGTCCGTCAGGTAGCCTTCCAGCTGGGTGCAGAAGGACTCGGTAAAGGCGCACAAACCCTCCTGCAAAGCTGGTTCGCGGCGCTTGGAGATGGAGTAGATGCAGGGAAGCAGGTTTTGTGCGTAGGTTCGAGCCTTGCGTGGCCGGATGGAACCACAGTAGTGCGCAAACAGGGACAGTGCGATCCGCAGCGAGCGCTCGTGGCCGTTCTTTTTGATCTCGTGGTAGAGGTCGCGCTGGATGCGGACAATGTTGCCGTTAGTCTCGCAGTGGCGCACAATCCGGGACAAGTTTTCCTCCGCTGCCATCCGCACGCTCGAGTCAGGTTCCTCACAAAACAGCAAAAACATTCCGAGCGCCCCGGTAAGGTGGCCGTAGTAAACGGGGGATGTGGCGAGGGCCGCTCCTTGATGAACGGCGATGATGCTCTCGCTGATTTGCCCAAACTGCACCACCTTTTCCTTTGCACTGCACTCCGTCGTCTTCAGGATCTCGATGGATCGTTGAAGCGAACCGAACGGGTTCAGCTTCTCCATCGTGGCCGCGGTGTTTTGGTGCTGAAAATTCGGTTTTTTACGCAGAGATGAGTCAAAGTTTATGAGAAAATAACCCACACCCACGATCAGCTGTTGATGTAAACAAAGTGTCTGTAGGAAACAGCAAAGTGTTTTACCTATAGCCGGCGATACATGAAGCGTAAACTCAAGCGTAAATATAAAATTAATTTACACTTGAACATGTTTACATGACCGGGTTGAGACGCATAATCCGAATTACACTGAACTTTAATCGACTTTTGTGAGAAAAATAGAATCTTTTTTCCAAAGAAAAAGATTAAAAACGCTAGTAATGAACACTCACTATTAATGCAAACCACGAACAGGAAATGTAGTGGGGCAAATCGCTTGCAAACAGCGTTTACGCTAGGATTTATGCTCCGTGGACCTATAATCTCTTTTACATCGTGTAAACGGCAAATGTAAACTTTTTGGCATTACATTCTGAGTTTATACGAGAGTTTACGCTTCGTGTATTCCGGCCTTAAGCCGGGGATACATGAAGCGTAAACTCTCGTGTAAACTCAGAATGTAATGCCAAAAAGTTTACATTTGCCGTTTACACGGTGTAAAAAAGATTATAAGTCCACGGAGCATAAATCCTAGCGTAATCGCTTTTTGCAGCGATTTGCCCCACTACATTTCCTGTTCGTGGTTTGCATTAATAGTGAGTGTTCATTACTAGCGTTTTTAATCTTTTTCTTTGGAAAAAAGATTCTATTTTTCTCACAAAAGTCGATTAAAGTTCAGTGTAATTCGGATTACGCGTCTCAACCCGGTCATGTAAACATGTTCAAGTGTAAATTAATTTTATATTTACGCTTGAGTTTACGCTTCATGTATCGCCGGCTTTATAACAGGTGAAGTCATAGCACATCACTTGCCGCCATATTGGACTTCAGCAGCTGTCAAATACATGTTTACCAAATCGACAGAAAGCGTTTGATGATACGAAGGATATCCGGAAATTTTCAATGATTTTGTCAGATATAGTATCGCTTTTGCTCGTTTAAATGATTCATACCCTTTGTTTTCAACAAACGAGCGAGTGATCGATGAATGAAAAAAACTGACAGTTCGTGTCTATGTTTTGGTTGCGTTGGAGACGCTGTATTCGCTTTGAGAAGTAAGAAATCAGTAAAGAAAGTTAAAGTTTTTCCAGTTTTTCAGTGCTCTGATTGTTCTACATTGGTGGTTTTAAGATGCCTTATAGATTTTGCATAGCTCAGTTTTGCAAACTCTTCCTTATCACTCTTCCTTTGAATGCGCCCCGCGATTGGCAGACGATCTGCCGAGCCAGCGTTCTTATATGATGAACAAAGCGCGCTGAAGCTGCCTTTATTCGGACAGAAGAACCCACTCCTTCTCCTTGCTGCTCCGTGTTCGGAACAAGCGAAGAGGGTTCACCTACGCCGGATCTCTGGTCGAACACGCGACAACACCCTCCTTTGGATGCACCGAGCATGTAGCGCTGATGTGATTGTCCATCACACTCCAATCGTCTCCGTCCTTTTGTCCTTTAACCAATAGTCTAAGCCGACAATTACCGGCTATCGGTGGAAGCCGGATCCGGGCCTTTTCCACTCGTTTTAGAATCAGAGATAGCCGGCGTTTTCGGCCCCTACTGACACGTTGTTAGCCACAGCGGGGCTGCTCGTTTGTTCTAAAATTAGAAAATGTATCATTTAAACGAGCAAAAGTAGATAATATACCTGATAAAACCATTGCTCTTTTTCGGATTCAAACGCACGCTGGTTTGGTGATGAACGTAAACAAGGCGTCGAATGTCAAAAAAAGAAAAAAAGCAAAAAAGAAAAAAAGTGCTATGACTTCACCTGTTTCCTATAGACACTTTGCCCGTAACCGATCCCATCAAACGTCAAGTTGGCTTTGATTTCCCGCTCTCGGTGTCCGGTTAACGAATCTTTCGAAAAGTACTCCCCGATTGCAGTTCGGCCAAAAAATGGGTTTCTTCCCGAGCTGCTCCGTTTGCGGAAAGTATTCGCCATTCCTAATAGACGAGAAGGTGCTGCGAAATGAGAATGCACGAAGAGCGATAAAAACATGCATTGAGGTAAGTAAACGCCGTGATATTCGGCACAGTTCCGCCGCTTGCAACTAAGATGGTTTTTTGTTTGATGGCGTTCTTTGCAGCGCTCACAGTTTGTTCTATGTCCGATCTGCCTGCCGAATCCGCAGACATCCCTGACGCCCGACTGCCTTCTGACAGATGATGATTTTCATCAACTCGTACTGGGATTCGAGGTATCGAGGGATCTCGGCGACTTCCAATCACTTGGCATCGCCCAAGTCGTCATCATCTCCAAGGAGACGAAGATAAACCCCCGCTTCAAAGAACTGGCGCGTAAGCCGCTCCCGAAAACGGTGAAGCTGCGCAAACTGCTCAAAGCGTTCCCTGACGTTCATCGCATGCGCTTCCGGGACTACGGCTACGAAAAGAGTTGGTTGCGGGAGCTCCAGCAAAGGTGCACCGCTATTAGCAGCTTCTATTTGGACGGAAATACTTTACATTTGCATGACAACTTTGATCTCATGGTCGAACGCACCCCGCTCCACGAACGCACCTCGAACCGGTCCCGGGGACGGAGCTTTATCGATGATTCGCTCAGAATGCGGTTCCCAACATCGGGCCAAGGAACGCGCAATATATCGATGAATAGTTTACGGTCCGTCGCGACGAGCAGAAACGATTCTGCATCTGATCTGGATGACGACGCGATAAGTTCTCAATCGGTTGAGGAATCCCATCGAACCGCGACGTTGTCACAATCGATCTCGGAACCTCGTCGAATGGAGACGGAGTCGGAATCGTTTAACATCAGCTCGCAATCGCGGAATCAGAGTAATACTTCTGTCACATCAAGCTTGGAAAGTTCGAGCGATAACACGGTAATAGGCATGAACCCCACACCTGCACGGAATGTTGGGGTGACCATAGAACATTCGCCGCAACCTGGCCCGAGCGGTTTACAACAGTCAAGATTTCCAATGCCTGCTAGGCGCCGAAGCCCCCAAGGTAAGTACCGGCGATCCGAACTTATATTTTCGGTAAAAATAGTTGACTTTGGTTTCTGTTTTCCCATTTTTTTCAAATGCAGCCATAAACCCTAGGCCGGAAAACTTCAGGGAAGTGCGGGTCGCAGGAGCACGATTGCCACGCGTACCGGGAGGATGATAGCGAAACCTTTTAAAATGATATTTGTGTTCAATTTTTATGTTTCACGGTTTCCGACGGTTTTTGTTTTGTTTAAATAAATATCCGCCCGTTTGATTGTGGCAAATTGCTCTCTCTTGTTTCTCTCTTTCGATCGATGGCGTAAGCCTTTATTTTACCTAGCAAAACATGAATTACAGAGAACTCGCACTAAAGGTAAATGCTGCCACCGCCGGAAGGAACAACGCAGCCTCGCAACGCATGTCTTCCTTTTTTCGGGCGGCAAATTTCAAACTCATCTCTTAACACGTTCTTACTACCACCTCAGGATTGTGATGTAGAGAGAAAGAAAACCGTGACCGTGACCGTGACCGTGAACGTCGAATACCGTGCGTGTGCGAGTGGGTAAATGGGAACGAAATTGATAACAGAAAATGCATTTAAATGTCTTTTTGGTTGTTCTCCCGTTGACACACCCCTTCCTCCCCGGTGGCTGCTACTCCGCCTCGTTCATTATTTCCACGCCTGCTTGACGATCTTCTTTGATGCTAGCTGCTTGACGACGAAGGACGTAGTGGTGAGCGCGGTTAACACGATCGTGATGAGGAAGTAGTCAAAGTCTTCCTTCAGCAGATCGAACGTTTTCGAGGGGGATACACGGGTCACGAACAGATCGAGACCGTGCACCAGCACCAGGCAGGTACTTTCGAGCCCGGAAGGTGCCGTATGGATGCCGCGCAGGTTCGCTACCGTTTGATTGTAGTTGACCAGGATTTCGTGCGGCATCGGTAACTCGGGCATGTACGGCATGATGCCTTCGTCGCGCGCTTTTTCCGGCGACGTGACGGGCCGGCGAGGATCCAGCAACGCCCAGGACATTTCGGCAACGGCCCCCGTCGACAGTCCAATCAAAATGTGCTTGCTGGTGATACCCTTCTCGGTGATTGTTTCCTTCAGTGCGGATACCGCCACCGGGAGAATGTAGGATTGGCGTTCAACCATTGGTAGCGGCGGTGCATCCAGCGAGCTCCACACGGTACCGTTGGTCTGCGTTTTACCTTCATACAACTCAATTGACGCTACGGGAAAAAAGTGATGTAATCTTCGGTTAGCATTTCGTACATCAAAGATGGGCCCGGATGGGGCACCAGCTGATCACTCACTGATTTCGGTACGACGTGCTTTGTCGTTGAAGTACGAATAAACAAGCCAGTTTTCCGAGTGCACCATGTGTAGCGGCGGTCGT
Organism: Anopheles aquasalis; assembly: GCF_943734665.1. Lineage (NCBI taxonomy): Eukaryota > Metazoa > Arthropoda > Insecta > Diptera > Culicidae > Anopheles > Anopheles aquasalis. Next base: position 48,962,870 of record NC_064877.1, read on the forward strand.
ACGCGCTTATGCGACATTGAAAATACGATGGAACCGGAAACTACGTCTACCAAATGTACATTCATGATATCTGAAATAAAAAAAAACGATTGAAATCAAATTGATTAGGAGGCTGGTGTACAAGTTGGCGACAGGGAGTAACCAAGTGCGCTCACATTTGTGTATGTTGTCGGCACCGTGGGTAGCGACAGCGACTAGATTGGGGTTGATATACTTATACAGAACCGAACGATCGGCCATAACACAGGGTTTAGAAACACTTTTTACTCACCGTAAATCGTTTTCACATCGTTTCGCAGTGATACGTATCAGACTTGATCGTCCAAATATCAGTTTAATTACTCACCAGATCACGACGAATCGTTCGGCCACTGCTGCTGTATCTGATAAATGATCTGTAAAGAATGGAAAACCAACAAAATGTGTTAAAATTATACATATTTTTGGCAAACTTACCAGCAGCGCGATCAACAGCATCCGACCAGCTTTCCAGCCTAACAAACACATTTGACAGCAGATTCTTCTCTGTCCTGCTCTCTCGGTTCCTTCGTATGGGGTTGTCTTGAAAGTTCCGTTGATCCTCATCGCAGTACAAAATGCACAATTTCCCGCATCGATCCCGCACGAAGAAAATGAGCTCTAAAGTGAAAATCAGTCACACACAAAGTTCCTCAAGAAGGACCAGTGGCTAACAATCGTCGTGTCGGGAAAATTTATTATACAAAGTGGCTGCCGAAGGTTGCGTTATTCATCAAGGAACACAAATAGTACGAAGATCAGGGAATCTGACCAGAAACGATACTCGAAGCGATCGTTAGACGAAATAAAGCGGCTGAGTATCAAAGTGATGCCGAAGATTGCGAACTGGCTCAACGTTCCCCAGCTGCTGCCCATCGCTCACATCTGGGCTAACTTTAAACGTAGGATCTATTTTAACAATTTGATTGGAAAAACGGAGGAGGAAATTATTGAAAAGGCACAGAAAGTGTTGAAAAACATGTGCACAAACATGTTTTCGACTGCCATGTCGAAATTACCGACTGACTGCAGGAATCCTGCTCAGAATGGCGCAGATTTTTTGTGTGAATAACCTGATAAACTCCGTTTCCACATCTAATTCCACATCTAAAGCGCTGCAGATATTTCTGCTAGTAGTTCAAAGATAGTTTCGAAACGATACGAAGCAAGTTGGATTCGTAGTGAGTCCATCGCAGATACACGCATTCGTCTATCCGTCACGTCACGATCCACAATTTCAATAACCCCTTCCTCGATCACCTAAGCACGGGAATCCCGAGCATCCATCCCGGAGGATTACTCAACGAACGATCGTTTCGTGTTAGCTGTGCATGACGATCAGCTGCTGGCATTGATCATGAGAAAACCGGAACCCACCATTGATAGCATGAAGTATTCCAGCTGACCACACTACCCCACGGTGCCTGAATATGGCACGCATTTGTAATTGTAGATCTCGTGCGTACTTACCAGTGAATCATAATAATACTCGTGATTTACTTCCGATGCGACTTCCGGTATGTTGACGAATAGAATGCGTTTATACTATTTTTTCTAAATTTATGCAGGGTCAAACCACTTTGAATTATCGCATGTCATCTTAAGAAAAGAAAAGAAAATGGTTACGCGTTTCTATTGTTTTTATTATTTCGATGAACGTTGAACATGCATTTTGAAACCCCTGAAATATTATTTCTGAAGTTCTTACTCCTCAGATACTCCGCATCATGAAGGCACGTTAAAAATCTGCTTATAAAATAGCTTGTATCCTGTGATCTATTGCCATTATCGCTTGCATCATTAGAAGCATCATGATCATTACTCGATCATTCGAGAGTAGCTTAGGCCATGATATTTTACTTGGAATCGTGGCTGTTAGTTCAGTTAAAATTTGCCTTATCTTTATCAATAACTGCAGTAGACAATTTCATTCCTTTATGAATTCGTAGCACCCCTACTGCTGTTTCGGATTTTCAGACGACGATAGCCCATTCTTAACAAACAGAATTGGTGAAGGTGGATTGATCGAGTAGAGTGCGGGCGGAACAGAACGCGTCACTGACTGACACTTTGGCGGGGAAGGAGATCACCCGGATATCCCCGGAGAATGATATTTGCAGCGCGTTGGTGGTAGTCCGCTCTCGGAGCGTTCCAGGAGTAGCACCAGCCAAGGCAGTAGCTTGCTGTAGCTTTCCCGTGATCGGATTGTACGGATCGCATCGAACTCGCGCCAAAATGCAGGACGTTGTGTTCACGTAGAATCCGACCCGTTGAGCTTCAACGTTTAGGTCCCGGTTTACCAGCGTTTGCAGTATACACTCGTTTATGAGCTGGTTTCCGTTGATCCTTCGGATGCACTGAACGAACTCGCAGTGTCCACTGTAGCAGTTGGAACGGAGCGAACCATCCGGAATGATGGCCGCAGGACGAAAGCCCGTCACGATAGCCTGCCGGAAAGAGAACATTAGCTGAGTAAGTAATCGAAAGTAAACATCCTGACAAACGCGCACCGCTAAGTTAGTTGCACAAATGGCATAGCTACTGTTTAGAAGATACAGAGTGGCACATTGGCTGATGGCAGACAGTTGTGCGGGACCGGCCGCCAGAGATCCGGCACGAAAGAAGCAACCGTAGCAAGCATCACGCGTTGTGATCGACATCGTTTGTGTTGCGTTGCAGAGGAAATTGAACAGCGACAGCAGGCGATTATCATTCGCAGGACATACTGGCCAAGGTTGGACGAACTGAATACCGAACCAATGCACTACCGTTGCGTAATACAGGACCAATAACAACGTAGACAGACTCCGGTACATTCTGGTACTGGTACGGATGCTAACACAAGACCAACTGATGCGTTTTCCTCTGCAGAGCCCCATGCAATATGCCTATTGAGCTGGTTTGGCCAGCCGGCTGGAACAGAGAGCAATTTACGCCATCACTTTGCCACACGTAACAGAATGATGATGATGCGCGTTTGTATGCTCAGCTCTGAATGGTGTTGATGAAAAAAGTGGAGAAAGTTCAACTTTCACTAGAATGAACGGAACGAGGAATATGGAGTGGAGGAGTGTGAAAATAAAAACTACATTTTCCATCACATTTATAAACTCACATTGTCGATCTGTTGATTGTTTCGCGCTTGGTTCGTTGTGCTAGGCCAGTAGATGGAATAGTTCTTTCAGTTCACAGTTTACATAGACCCTAACTCAAGCGAATGTGTGTTTTTGTGTTTATTACATGTTTTTTATTTTCCTCCACAAGTACATTGTAGGCCGCAAAGGGGATATTTTGTCTCACTTTAATATTAACTATTCACTCAATCGAAATGTGGATCAATCTTCGTTGTATCGTGACTCGATATTCCATTTTCACCCAAACCCCCATTCTTGGTAAGTAGCATCTCGACAGCTCCACCGAGGCGCCCTGATGTGTGTCAAGCACAAGCAAATCAAGAGTAAAAAGAAACTTATGAAAAAGAAAATCTTCTACGGTAATATTAGTTCATCTGTTCCGTGATTTTTATGCTTTGTTTTTCCATCTGCCATTGAACCCCCATGATAATGATATAATATTTATTAAGTATTTGTTACAATTCCATTGCCCTTTGCGTGTAGTTCCCTTCTTGGTACCGGGCGTTTCAGTGCTTAGCAGGCATGACTCACAATTCGCATCTTCATCGCACCGCAGTCTCGCGGTTCGCAATCGGAGACATTCGCAAAAATCGGTCACCGGAGCAATGATCAACGAACCCAAAGGATCTGTTGGTGTTGCTGCTTCTTCTGGTGTTTGATTGGTTTTGCGAATTGCAACATAGAATATACAAAAGTAAAACACCCAGGCAGAAAGGACAGGGGAGCGCTGCGCTGCTCAGCGGCGGTAAATTGTAAACTGTAGCTCTCTTAATACTATAAGCGTGTGCACTGTTCAGCACGCTTTTGCTATTGGACGGCTTAGGTAATACGCTTTGTGTATGCGGCAGCCGAAAATAAGGTAGAGAAAGCTCGACACAAAATCGAAGCTACTAATATGAACCCAAATTAGATAAGAACAATGTTGCACTAAAGATTGGTTGTCCATTCTGTTGTTTCTTTTCGTTACGCTGTGTTTGATCAATCGATTGAGCAACTCCAATCTCCGGCATTATTTAGCGTTCAGCCGGACCGGAAAAGCTTGTAGTCGAATATGCAATTGTCTGTAATGTTTGCGCATTGTAATTGGCTCTCTGCCACACTCTGGTTATAGTAAACGATACAAATTATAATAAAACAAAATTAATGAAATAGCTTTTGCTCATTGTTTTACAATCACAGTTCATATTGATGCGTTCATTGTCTTACATGCGGTCCGTCCCCGCCCGTATAGCTGCCGGTCGGTCGTCCTGTTTGCTGTTTTCTTATAAAATGTTCCCCAGCACGCACGCAACAGGCACGCATTTTGTCTGCGTTATTGCGTTTGTCTGCACCAAACTTTGCGCTCTAAGCGTTTGTAGATTCAACGCACGCATGCACGCATCCCTTTTTCACGCACATACAAAATCACACTCATACAGTCTCATTCACTCGCGTACGCTACACCCTCCATGCTGATGCTACTACTGATATACGCTTTAT
>NC_064877.1:48972500-48980000 GCF_943734665.1 Anopheles aquasalis
TAGTACGTCATCAATATGCAAAAGTAGCTAGCGAAACAGTGGACTGGTCTGGTCTGGTTCGCCGTCTGTAATGGCCGTTTCTAGGCGGACCTCAACGTGCATCAATGGATCGTATCGAATGTCGTCGTCGTCGAGACCTTGTGGAAAGTTTCCGTACTCTCCGGACCTTAACTCGGGAGGGATCCCAGAATCTATGAGTCAATAGAGAGGGAGCGCTACTTACATAGTTCCTTTGGCTACTGTCATGTTAAGATTCGATAGAACTTGATTTGGTTTCTTCTTGGTGCCGTAAGATTTGAACGCGTGCCGCACGGAGACGGCATTCTGCTGTCTGCTCCACATCGTCCCTCCATCGTCGATGGTCGCAACGCTCGTCTCGCTGCCGCTGGAATGAGAGAGAAAGAAAAGGAAATTGGTTCAAAGATTAATTTAAAAAAACGGCGTGATTTATCTGGCTGTGCTTGACTCTATTGACTCAATAGCCTTTAGACGGCTTCGCTCTTGTGGTAATGGAACTCGGGCCAGACCGTGAACTGCATCCGGCTGCGTGTTTTTCCGCCACACCATCGTACGGAAGGGGCAATTGTCAGCTAATTGTAATTACTCATCTACCCTTGATCTAACTTGCTCACCACAGCAAAGAGAGAGAGAGAGAGAGAGAGAGAGAGAGAGAGAGCAGCGCGTACGCGTGCATGTGATCACTGAGGACCCTTGGATTCGGTTCGTCACCGGTCACGGCGTGGCACGTTCAGTTACATTGTGCACTGAACTGGAATGTTAACGATCAACTGGCCGTTCCAACTAGGTCTAGGTTTTCGTACCAGCCACCACCACCACCACCACCAGCGGTGCCACAACAGGTGAAAGGGAAATTGGGTTCATAGCATTTGATGAAGCGATCAGCTACCAGATTACACGACAAGACGAATCCTGGGCGAACGAGGACACAAATGGTGCCGACTGGCCACCAGCAACATTCGGCCTTATGCTTGGTGATAATTTCTTGTAGACGATTTGCGGTACGCGGTTGGTTATGTAAAAACACGTTCGAAAGCAGGGAGGATCGCATCGCGCAGGTAAGGTTATCACATAACATGCTTGCTGCGCTTGGTATTGACCCGATTCCAGCCTCAGGGTAGCCCTCCCCCCCCACAAATGTGTCACCAAAAGTTTACACCATCTTGACGAGTGAGAAAGTTTGATTTCTCTTTACCATTGGCCTTGGCTCGATTAGCGTGAGCGTATGTGTGCTCCGGTGATTAGCTCCCCGGTCAATTCCCTGTCAGAAAAGCGCAACAAACCTATTATGTTCGATACCGAATGGCATTTCCGCCATTCCTTTTTCTTTTTTGAAGATCGGAAATACCAAGTAATGGGCCATTTAATGCCATCACTTGCAACACTGGACACTTCCTCGGAAGGCTCGGACTGTTAAGGAAGGTAGTACTGGTTACTTTCAAGGCTTCGCGGGTCTAAGAAGCTTTCTAAAAAGATGCTGGGTACTGAGCATTGCTCAAGAACTAGCCAGCAACAGGTTCTACCGCAAGAATTGCCCGGAGTAAGGTGGGAGTGAGTCTTGCATGGGCAAGATCGTCGGTGTAGCGAACCTTTCAAGGACACAAAACGGGAGCATTGGCACCGCAAATACTGACTCATCTGGTGTGTCGGGAATGTGGAAACGGTGAAATCGACATCCTGCTCCGTGTTGTCAAGTTCCCTAAGTTGTGGTTTTGAAACACAGCAGGCCATGATGTTTGAATTATCAATAAAATGAAGGTTCGTCGCTTGTGAGTCTCCGAAGGGAGAAGGTTCGTCGCCTTGTGAGTCTTTTGAATGGAATTGCGCGATAATCGCGCGTGTCCAAAACAAGTTTTGCAAAATTTATAAAAGTAATGAACTTCCCGATAGGACCAGTGCCCATTAGCATCGCATAAAAGTGATTGTTGGAAAACGTTCTCTTCTGGTGTCGGGACACTTAGGGTTCAGATGTTCCGCGATCTAGGCACCTGTTACGACGGTGAATGAGGAAGTCATTCTGAAAAGAAGATGACCGTCAAGCACACGAGCAGCGCAGACTGCCTCTTGCGAGTGGCAGTGACTACCTGTTAGAGGATCGCGACGTCTGCGAGTCTTCATCCTGCGACAAACAGCCGTTGGTGCTTTGTATCTTAATGAACGTTTGGTAGAAATGGTTTGGCTGACAATAACGATTAGCAGTTTCATCATTAGCGCGAGACAGTATTTTCGAGGAAAAAGGGCTCCCGGAGAGTCCCAGGAGTAGACCACAGATCATTACCATCCCGCTTTAGCAAACGATGTGTCCGGTGTCAATCAGATATATCAAAACCTTTGCGACTCAAGAAAAGCAAATGAGCCGTATTTGTTGTTATTCCAAACGACTGCCAAGTGCGATCGGTTACCGTTTGCCATTGAAGGAAGGCAGCGGGGAGGTTGGTACGGTGCTGTACGGATGTACCTAACCTTGAAGATGTCCGCTTACGGTAGAACGGTATGTGTTCTCTCCGTCTGCCCCTCTCGCGGTTGGCTCGGGTGCGGATCGTGGCGAAACAAAAAAAAAAAAATGTGCGCCATCAGCTAGTGGCAAATGGCTAGGGAACCAATCCTCAATTGGTTTTGCACGTATACCGGAGCCGCACGGCTAATGGCGGTGGTAGAAATCTGAAACATTTATTTACCCTCTTGCGACCTCCACACCGCTCCGCACCGTGTTTCGATTCCCTTCTGGCATACTTATGAGGCCACCTTGCTGCTAACCGGTTTCTAATCGTCCGAGTCCAAACCGTCGGCAGCAGCACTTGTGGCCCCTGCGTCCAGTCGCCTTGACTCGCCTTGGACGACGCTCGAAACGGTGGTGGGCGGTGGGCTCGGTTGGCCAAATTTCACCCCAAAAACGTGCCTCATCATGCCACCCCCGGAGATGGTGATGAGTTCGCGGCGATGCCACCGTGCAGAGTATTCGTCTGTCCGGCTGTCTGTCTGCGCATGAGCAGGATCTGTGGAGGATCGTACGATCTTTGCATATTGATTCGATGGGTGCGTGGCGCTCACAACCACTCGCGATCGATCAGATCGATCGTACGCACACTGCAGCAAGTGGTCAGTCGGTGGTCAGTGTCCACTAATCGCACTAATTGATGGAGAGACACCACACCGCACCGCGGCTTTCTTTCGTTGCTCGATCCTCTTAGAAACGCACACGTAGTACAGCAGCACCACATGCGAGTGACCGACAGCAGCAGCAGCAGCAGCAGTCCTTGCAAGGTTTTTCTCGCCTAGTAGTGCAGCGCTGCGGATCGCACGCTCGATCACAAGTGAGAGTGGTGTGTGACAGTGTGAAAGAGAAAGAAAGACACTCATGCACGCACGGACGCACGCAAACCTGAACGAAACCGAATTGACCTTCGGAAATGTAGGCCGTCTCGTTTGGGTTGTATAACAACGCTAGCGGTGCTGAGCTGCGCGCTAAGTTGCGCACGCTCCGTCTTGTGTCTTGAGCGGTTCAGCCCTCGCCGTCGTCGTCGTCGTCATCACCATGGCCATCACCAAAGCGATCATCACGTCGCGTTTTTGGGGGTCTTTGGCGCTTTGCATGCAGAACTGGCATTCGGTAAAGCATCTTTGGAGGTGCCATGGAGGTGCGTCACAATCGCTCCTTGGCATCCCCTCATCAGTGCCCGACCACACCGCTCCAGCTCACTTACATCTAACGATCGCAAACGATCATCACCAGCACTGGGCGAGCGTTTTGGATTGTTTTTTTTTCCGCCGCTGTACATCTGATTGTTGTGACAAATAGTGCACCGTTCCATCCGCCAGAAGGCAGATGGCGTAACGCGCACGCGAATGATCCCACCACCGACCGAGAGGACTACTGGGGAGAGAGAGGGTAGTTGATGGTCGGTTGGCTGGTGCTGGTGGTGGTGCCCGTGCTTGCCCTTTTCTGCACCATCTTAATGTGGCGCAATTAAGCTATGAACACGGACCGAACGGACGAACCAGTCGAGTCCGTTGGCGGCCGACGGCGGCTGGTATTAATCGTTCAACAGCAGCAATAACAACAACTGCTACAAACGAATACAAAATCAGAAAAAAACCACGACGACGACGACGCCGATGAGCAACCAACACAGCCCTCCGGGAGGAACAAATATTCAACGTGTCGGCCAAGATGTACCAACGTAGTAAAACCCATTACCAAGCAAGTAAGAAGGTGGCGGTGTGGCTAACGGGGCCGATGGTTCGCCGATCGCTGTTGCTAAATGTTGTAAAACATCCTGGCAGACGATCGACGGCATTGCATCGTAGCCTAGTGAGCCAAGATCGATTGGCTGCATGATGAGCGTTCAATTACACGATCAGTTTAATGCTCATTTGCAGACAAGGGATCACTAGGTGAGGTACGAGGGTGCGTCTATTATTCGTGCTCATATCAATGCTTGCATTTGAATCATATTCACAACTTTAATTAGAGTCCTTCAAGTGAGTATTAAACTCAACTTTAATGATGTTTAAGGGAACCTAAACAGAAACTATACCGACAGTGGACAAATTCTTCTTTAAAAGATACATGCGAATCAGATCCAGCGGATAGTTCCTTCATTGAACTTGACTTGGTTTCTTTTAATGGAATACAACGTGGAATTAATGTCAGTTGGCATTTGAGTAATTCTTCAAATCTCTCAGATACTGTTAATAGTTTTGAATTTATCTTTATATCACTTAGTAAAACGAAGTAAAATTTTTTTGTGGTTCCATAAATCAACATTTAAATTGGATTACTGGCATCAAACTAGCGTCGATTTGTTAGCGAACTCCATTGCTAGATTGGTAATCCAGCCAGTAAATCAGAGCGCTGTACAAGTTTTGTGATACAAAACATTCACAAATGATACCTCGTTGAAAGCACATCATACAGCAAAGAGGACTAACAAAATGGTTGCAGGGTTAAGTACAGATTGTGATACCGCTTCGCAACATGGGCAACATGTTACACCATTTATGAAGTTTTCGAGATCGTGTTACAATTGTTTATAAAGTATACTACAACCGCAGAGCTTTTCAGATCACCTACTTTCACAGAAACGTTCTTCTGAACAAAACAAAAACACATATGCCAACCGTAAGCGTTTGGGCGCTGTTGTGGCGCGTTCGTACGCCCTCTAAAATTACACGAGATTGCTTCCGGTCTACTTACGTTATCAACATTTTGTCATGTATTGCGCTGCGTCGATTGGGGTGGAACTTGTTTGACGGTAACACCCGCCGCGAGTACGATTTGTTAGTGAGTTTTCACTTCCGTTTCGCGTTTCAACGCGACCGTGATGAACTGGATGTTGAGGGAGGTTCTTTTCACTTTAGATCACTTTTCACTTTCGTAAGCACGAGCTGTTGACACGCTTACTTTCGGTCCGCGGAAAGCGGTCCGTCGGGTCCTGTTCGCTGCCAACCCCCGCAAAGACTGTCCGGAGATCAGCCTTTTTTGTTGGGTGGATGGGAACGGACAGCTGTAACGATTCGTGCACGCGCGCGCGTAACTCACTGTGGCGATTCAGACGATGTTCGGGCACAATTCCAACCAATGCGACCAAGAGATTGATGATTGCTGTGATAGAACACAAGGAAACAGACGGAAAATCGGAAAAGCGTTAAAACAAAACGACACAACGCGATAACACAACTCGGCGGCGGCGGCTCGTCACTTTACAGGAGCGTTCCACGTCGTGTCACTTTCGTTTCGTCAGAGTTCTACTACCGCACTGAACTCCGTAATGCTAGCACACTGCACCAGGCAGACCATCACTCACAACCTCCCACCACCACCACCACTACACACCACTGCCGGCGATCGAGAAGATGTTGACGATGGACGGCGAAGGAAAGAAGACAAAGGAAGATTGCTCCGATCGGAGCTGGATGCTGCGAAGGTGCGCGCTACACACTGTGAGAGAGCGAGTTGATCACAATCGCAACCGGAATCGGCAAGAAAGTGAGAAAATCATAGGCCCCCCCCCCTTGCGGTCCGCGCATTCTGAGATCGGGTTCCGCATTCGCATCTCGTTCCATCTCCGCCTCGACTGGATCCAGGTGTTACGGGTACCTCTGGGAGGGATTCTGCGGTTTACTTCCGATCGTTCTATGCCGCGTGCTTAACCGCAGCCTATCGCGCAACAACACAGCGCAGCGTCGATCGTTACAGCCTACCACCATCAGATCATCAGATCGATCGTATCGGTCCGCGCACAAAATATAAAAAAAAAAACCGTATCTCTCTCTCTCGGTGTGTACACCTGCACGAACATAGATTTCGTCATTTTTCCATTCCAACCAGCACCAGCAACGGATAGCTCATGTAGAAAGGTATGTCGAGCCGAGTCGAGTGGAGCGAGCAAGCGATCAATTTGCTTGGGGGCCACCACAATTGAGCAACGAAACCACCGAGCACAACGAGCCACCACCATTCGCCGCGTGTATGTGTGCTTCTGTACAAAAATCATGCCACAAAAACGGGGTGGACGAACCACACACCACCACCACCACCACACCGCAGCGACGTAAATCGCGTGAAGGACATCTTGTACAATTTGCTTGCGAATCACAACATTGGCCGGACGGTTCGTTGGTCCACAGTGGCAGTGAACAAGCGTGGAGTCGAAGGTTCCGTGGCGCGAGATACGTTCCGCCAATTCAACAGCGTCTTTCGAGCGTCTGGTGGCGGTGGCCTTTACGTTCAACCAACGAACGGATGGTGAAAAATCTCATTACACACAAAGCTAAAGAGGTCTTTTTGGCTTAGTTCTTGTACACTTGATCATCATGTTCGATGTTTTACATTCCTGCGAATGCGATCGCTTTAGATCGGATCGTACTTCTTCCAATACGCAAACGTGGGAAACACAACTGGACATTCCTCGTCGGAGCCGGAAATCGCGAATCGTTACATAACCTCATGGACAGAACGTAGAATGAAGCGAAAGCAGAGAGAACCATCGCCTTGATGTCTAGGAGAGCGTTAGACCGATCGAAAACCATGCGCTTCACTCCATCTCCGAGTGGATCTTCATCGTCCTGAGTCGCTCTGCGCGTGGACACAACACTAGCCAATGTCTAGGGATCTTTAGCATTGTGTGCGGCAATGGCTGGTAACGTTTATGCAAATGACATTTTCCACATTGATCCTCGCATTCCACATTTCGGGGTACCGGGGAAACCAGTTCTCTTAATTCAATCCCCCGTCCCGTCGTTCGATCTTCCTGCGTCCAGATCTTTACAGCAATGGCGGCCTCACGCAGCGCAAGTATATATGCCCAGTATCGTCGTCTCTCGCCGCCGCCGGTGATTGGATTTTGTGCGTTTTTGCATAATTTTTGTTCATCTTTGCCAAATCTGCGTATCAGTTTTTCGGACACACGCGGCTTCCACGCTTAAAAGGCCCGGTTTTGTTTCATGAAACAGAAGGTGTAGAGGAGAAAAAACGTCGAC
>NC_064877.1:48985000-49010000 GCF_943734665.1 Anopheles aquasalis
CCCCTTTCCAGCATCGTCCAGCTTCTTCCTTTCAAAATTTCTTTGGTCTCTCATAAGCAAATAACTCAAGCAATACATTTTTACAGGTTTCTTTTGATTGTAGTTGATTATAGATCTTAGCATCAAGAACATTTTGTTAAAAAAGAACTAAATATCCGTTATTGATATTGATTAATGTTTAATTTCAGCTTCAGCTCAGCAAAAGGCTCATTTTTGAGGATTTTTTGTGTCGTATCCTTCCCCTTTAATTGTTTATGTGTCTGGCATATTAAATTACAACTTTTAAAGAATATTTCGTTCATTTTGGGAAAGATTTATTAAAAACTTCATCCACGGCATCACATCTATGAAGGTGCGTCTGCGAAAAGGTACTTCCCGGTGCCCATCGTAGCTGCGTGATGCGTTATCAGAAAAATACAAATCAATAATCTTTTAGATTATAAGTTTATCTAGGTAGCCCCGTCGAGTTTTTTGTTGAATTTCTTACTTTTCGCAGATTTATGGCAGATTTTTAAAGTTGAAAAAGTGAAACTTTTTGCGATTTTGCCAGAAACACGATTGTTAAAGATTTGCTTAAAAAAAAATATCAACAATTTTAATGATCTCTCGATGGGACTACCTGGCAAAAAGTGTACAGATTATTTATTAAATATTTCAAATCAATCGGTCCAGTAGTTTCTACGGCACGAGGGGCACCGACTTTAAAAATGTTGGTTTTGGTAAACGCTTTTCAAAATAGCGAGCTGCATGGAGCCTTGTATGAAACGCGGATTTTCAAAAATATATAACTTTGTCAGTTTTGCTTCGGTTAATTCAATAATTTTACACAATATTCTTGATAAGATCAGCATTCAGGTAAAATGTTGAAAATAAATGTCACAAAAAAATACCGAAACCCCCTCAAGGAGCCGCTTTGTGTGGCAGATCCAGAAAACTGATCCCTTAAACATTAGGGGCCACATTGAATACCTCATATGAACAGGGCATGTTGTTCTCTTTTGGATGTCTTCCCTGATCTTCCTGATTTTCTTTAAATCCCAAGATGAGATACTGTACGATTGTCACTTTATGATACCCCATCTAAAATGGATATGGAACATCCAGGATGTGAAATTTCATTTGGAATGCGCTTACTTGAATTCGACTGAACTTCTTCAGTGGCCAATTAGTTCACGAAAGTTGGAAATGCGAGGCTAACCAAATTCTTTGGGTAAAATCAGGGAATCTACCTTGCTTCTGTTGCCTTTGAATTATATTCAAGCTAAATCAGAACTCGCCGGGATTTCGGGGCCCTGGGCATTTGCAAATGGCCCCGTGTAGGCTCCAAAATGAAGTTGTCTCCGTGCCGTGCCGTGGCTCACGTGTTGAGTCGCTTCCGGCTGACGTTCCTTAGGTAGCACCGCCCGGTGCCCGGCTCGGTTGGCGTTGGACAAACGTGTCGTTAATGATTGAATGTTTTCAAGTGACCAGCGACGGCCGCCACCAGCTCGGCATAAGTTGAACCGGTTTTTCCAACCGCTTCATTCAGGGTTCACAGCAAACGCCCCGATCGGTCTGATCTGCTCGATCGGCCTGTGTTACAAGTTGTCCAACAGGGCGCGCGTGGCAATGGCAACCGCGGCAACCGACCGGAAGTCGGTGCGGCCTGATAACAGTTCTCAACCACTGCTGCCCTGCCCTGGCATGCCATTATCCGGTAATGATCTAATCGGTGGCTAATCGATGATCAACCCTTGTACCACATGCGTCGCTGTATGCGTGTGTACGTGTGCATGCGTCGCGAAAGGCTTAGAATGGCATTGAGCAAGAGGTAAATCACACTCGCTGCGGAGTCTCCGGTGGCGGGTGTCTCTGATAGGTCGGAGGTTCCTCTAGTGGCGCGATGGCATAAGATCAAGAGTCTCGGGTACAGCCTCGGTCTCCACTGACAAACAGTTACATTCCACATGCACAGTGTAATTGTGGGGAGGGAGGGGGGAAGGGAAGGGGTGATGGAATATACAAATAGGCACAAGCACACACAAGATGACCGCCACACGTGAGCCGGAAACCTTGTCGATTTGATCCCGATGCGAGCGAGCAGCGCCGATGGCGGATGGATGGCAAACGGCGCTACGGCGTCGCGAGGGACCTATGACCTGTAGCTGCCACAAGCCGTGAACTGGCACGTCACGCTAATCACTAATCCTTATCCACCATCCGGTAGCTTCCCCAGCGAGTGAGTGACGGAGAGATCTGATCTCATAAAAAAAAAAACAAGTACGCACACTCTTGTGACAAGATTGCAGAACTATCTTCGCTGTACTAAGGCGTTATATTAATGCGCTTGTTAGTCTGTGTTTGCACCGAATGCTTGACGCAAACGGATCGAGCACACACCAGCCTGGCCTGTGACTAAACCGGACACAGCATAGGCATCTTGTGCGAAGGTGTTAAGTGCTCGACAAACAGCAAGTGCCGCGGGGTACTGGACAGTGTGTCCGGATGAGGATTGACGTACTGGGTAAATTGTCCATGTCCCGCCTATCCGGGACAGGAGTATGCTTCGGTGAACCACCACAGCACCGGAGGTCTAGTGGATGGTGACAACCATTCAGGTGGAGATCCTCCACAACGTCGCCAGGGATTTCCAGGCCCGTAGTGTGGCGTAAGGGCCCCGTGATCATCGTGGCCAGGTCGGTGCAGTGTCATGCCTGCTAACGACGGAGCAAATCAGAACAACACTTGTTTTTTTTTTTGCTTTTTAAATGATTCTTGTTACAACATTTATGACACAGATTGGTGCACGTGGCCAAGGCAAGCGTCACTGCCAACGTTGTCCCTGTGCTGTGCGTTACTCATTCGGGAGCTTTAATGATGATCACCGCATCGTCGGCGCATTCCCGAGCCAAGCCCGCTCCAAACGGAACCATGGTCAATGGCCACAAAATGGGGACCGCACACTGGCACGCTCGTGTGTCTTACGTGTTCGGAATGAAAACCAAAACACTCGCGGTCCCAGCATGAATAATATTGTTGTTGATCATTCGCTCAATTGAAACTGATCAAGCGGGAGAGAGACAGGAGGTGTTTTGTGTGAATTTATGCGCTTGGCGTCCGGCAAGGACACCAGGAGGTTAGAGGGGAACTAGCTGTTGACAATGGATTATCCGCAAAAGGATTCTCTTCTTCAGCGTTACCGGGTGGATGAGATTCGTTAACTCAAAAGCGGAAGAATTCGTGGTAGATTGTGAACTTGACCCTCCGTTTGCGTACGATATGGCATCATGTGGCTCACAAAACACCGAAAACTATTTTCACTATGTTGTCCCCTGTGGCCCTGATACCCTCCGTTATGGTAAGCGAACGGCCCATTACATTGCGCACGCAGGTCCATTTTGATAGCCAACGAGATGGCCACAAGTGATGCCATCGTGTTGGGGTACGGTTTTTTTCTTCATCCTCCACCATCAGTGTTTGCATACATTCGCGTCTCTAGTGCGATGAAAGCTTCTATCGTGCACCAAAAACGCGAAGCTCTGGCATCGTTAAACAACGCAAGGACATTGGCCCAGCGCCGCCATTTGTGGTTCACGTTGGCGCACTATCATTTTAGGCCCGTTTTTATTGGCCGTTAGGAAAAAGCAACCTTCAAGTGGACGACCAGTAAGACCCCGAACGATCGCACCATTCTTTGCAGAATGGCGGCCTCATTCGAGGCTTCGAGGATGGAATTTTTTGTTTCTGGCCACTAAGCCAGAGTTCCACAGCGGTTGTCCGCTTAGTCACCGCGTCACTTTCAACGGTCGCTGCTGACGTTGGTTTCATCATCTTTGACGTTTTCGCTCCCTCCCTTCTCCTCTCAGCTACTCAGTACACTCTGAGATGTATCACCGATCGTGCACTTTGGACTCCCGCGCTACGTCGTCGTTGTCGCTGGGGCGTCAATATGGTGGAAAATTGGTTTCGTCAGTAGCAGGCGACGAGTACGCAGCAAGTGAACGTCATTGAGCGAATGATTTGCATTAATGGAAGCCTTCCGTTGCCGTTGGTGACGTGTCTGTGGAGCTCGAATGAACGCGCGAGATGCTCATTAACCCGGAGCGTAAGAAGCTCGGCTGGGATGGTGATGATTGATTAGGGGAACGGTTTTGGATCATTTTCAAGAAATAGTTTCTCAAAACTCGCGATACCGCCCCGCCGCCAATCGGTTGCAACACAGGCAATGGAAACCGCCGCCACGATACGGTGGGCGAACGAATTGTTGAGATGAGACGCGTCCACGGTCCACGACGCGGATAGATGTGGCAACTAATGGCCGAACGGGCCGAGCAGGTCGAGTGTGCGTACGGCCAGTAGAGGAAAGGTTATCGAAAATTCGGTTTTAATTGCCGTTGCTTTCACGTGGCCACGACGACTTTCGGTTATGGTCGACTCAGAAGGAGAGGAAGGAGTCGGGGGAGGGTGCATTTACCACTGCAGCGCTCCGTGGCCGCACAATTTGCAGCACTGGGCGGTGGCGGTGAGACAAAGATCGATGAAAGCTGCGCACAGGTCACAAGAAATGAATGAATCGTTTCGGATCGCTGGATGGCCGAGGGGGCGAGTAGTTGCGGATGACGGGGGTTACGTAATGTCAAGGCCTCCAGGTGGAGTCGTGGTCGACTTAAGATGGAGTCCGGTCCGGTCGGCTCGATGAACCACCAGCAGGCCAGCCGCTCGATCGATTTCACTAGGTAGGTGCTGGTGGGCGCTGGCGGCGAACGGCGACCGTGTTGAGCTTTGTACATCGATAGTCCAATGCCAAAGTGGCCATCAATACCGGGGTGCGCGGGATTGATTCGTTTTGCCCTGTGCGATCGGTACGGAGTGTGATGGAGGACACCCATTTCGCACCAGTAGCACCAGCACCGTTGTGAATGACCCAACAGGTCCCTTTTGTGTGTCCAGTGGAGCTTTGGAAGGTTAATGATGATGACGCTCGGACTGTTGACCGGGCGGGGGGGGGGGGGGGGGGATGTTGTGGGTTGGATCCTGATGACAAATGGCCTTTCGAGGCCATTGTGCTGACGACTGTTATCGGGCAGGAATAGTCCAGGTTCAGCTTTGACCTTCTTACATCGAGCAGCACCACTTTGTTAATGGCCCACAGTCGCCCATCAATGGATGAATCAGTATCGAGGCGTATCCGATTGGTAGTATCGATCGCGACAACGCGTTTATCCCGATATGTCCCGATGACAAATGAGAAACCACTTTATTCCGTTGCTGACCATAGTCGGTAGATCGCTTGCTTGAAACAATGAGCAGATAACAATGTCAAGCCAATGCATGGAGATCGTTTCTTAGTTCGTAGAATAAAGAAGCTGACACATGGTTCTGTGTACCGTGCAGGCTCCATAAGATTGTGAGCTTCTTGTAAACCAAAAACAGTTAAAACATGCTCAAGTAAATCTACAAAATGGGTCACCATTGTTTTACGTTCTAACATTTGGTAAAGGCTGTCCCTGCATTTGTATTGACTGAATATTTTTTTCAAATCGGAGTTACAATTTAGATTTAAATATAGGAATGAGCAGAAACATTTTTTATGACTATTATGAGCACTATTTCGCGGATAGAAATAAAGGAAATTAAAAGAACAAACAACAAAGAAACACAAGAAAGCTCCTTAGGCTGTGATTTTTGCTAAAGGGAAGTAAAATAAATAACATACCTATTTTATTTTATAGCAATTAACTGGATGAAATGGTGCAATCAATTATATGATGAAAAATATATAAATTATCGTATAGGTCTGTTAGAAACACATTTTCAAACAAATTGTAGAACAATTCTTAGTAGATGGCTTGCAATGGTTTCAATTTTGTTTAAATCTCGCTGAATAAACCTTCAATCTGTGTATAATTTCATCGTTGATACAATTACACAAAAGTTCTCTCATCTTACTGGCTAAAAAAGTAAAACAAAAATGATTTTTTCAAATTGAATGAATGAAAATGGAGCATAATTGAAACCATTGCGGAACCGAAAACCATCCTCATTACGAATTAAGGTTACAGTCAATCAATGCGAGATCCCCCCAGACTGGCCACGTTAATCCACCGAGCAACTGGTTGATCCACAAAATTTGGAGCTTCACATGGAGGGGCGCAACAACAAAATGTAACAACGTCACCGAAAGCCTACAACACTCGACTTACACGGTGTTGTAGGAGGATCGCGCGCTGCCATGAAATTGGATTTCCCAAAAACGTCCCCCACGGCACACCACAACCACCACCTCTTCGAATCCCCTCCCGGTAACCTCTCCGCGGCACGGTAACCTAACATTGAACGCACGTTACGACATCGGTGCACGATCGATTCACCCGATCGAGTACCGAGGGTGCGATCAAAGTGCTACATAGCATTCAGAGCACCGCGAGGTGTCATTGCGTGCGATGTCCATGCAGTGATAATAACGACGAGACGAACAGGCGCACCCCAAACCTCACCGTGTGCATGTGTCGAAAGCATACTCATTCTCTCTTTCTGTTGCTTCTGTTGGTCGGAAAATCCCCGTAAATCCTTGCGCACGCCGCTTTATCAATCCACACGGAACGGATGACCTTCATTATGCTGGCGCATACAGAAGACCCCTAACAGAGCACCTGATGCATAAAGCTCGCACCGAACAGAGAAGCAGAGGCCATTGGGCATTTGCTGGTGCCTGTGTCTGTGTGTCTGTACGTGTGAATCACGTTGGATCCACCCAACGTACAGGGGCTCGGGTTTCCCTCTCCTCGCAATGGTCGCTGCTGCTGCGAAGAATTGCAAAAGAGCGCGTGGTTCGTGGCGGCGTGCTGGCCACGTAATCGTGGCCGAAGCGAGTGTACCGCGTGCCACCGTCCTCGCATTTGACCTGCGATGAAGATGGTAGGGGCCCGGGTGGCATACCGGGGGTGGCCACTAAACTAAGGGCCCGCAGGGGAGAAACCACAAAGAGACAAAACGAAAAGCTCGAGAAGCTGCGCGTCTCATAAGTGATCGGTCGATCGGTCGTTGGAAGGTGGAATCTTGTTTCTGCTAAAAAAAAAATGAAAAAACTGAAAGCTTATCCAAGATTCCCGTGGTCGGTGCCCTTCTCCCAGGACGCGAGCGAACGGCGAGCCAAATCGTTCCCAATCATTTCCTCCAAAAGTCAATTGTCGAAAGGCGGTGGCGGCGGCGGCCACGATGGCTGCCCGATGGTCCGAGGGCTTATGTAATCGCCGACTTCTATCACCGATACAACGCCTCCGTAGGTCATCGACTGCCCTGAAAGCGACGGTGGCTTTCCGGCATCGCTGTCTGGGTCAGCCGTTTATCCTTTTCTTTGCTTTGTAGGTTAAGCTAATGAAAATGGAATACAAGGGACGCTCCGGTCGCGATGGTCACGGTGTTGCGTTGTGGTCAAATAAACGAGGGATTGTTTGGTTTCCGTCGCGTCACACGCAGCGAAGAGCAGAAGGTAAAGAGAGTCACATCGCCATCGTCATGTAAAGCGGTCAATAACAGAGCGGCTCTACTGTTGGCATAGTGCATGGGAGTGATAGTACTCTGTTCATTCCGTCCGGCGCGCTGTCCGGTGGAGAAGGTGCTTTTAATGGAGCGTGACACGCCTGTCTCACCGATACGATATCTTCGTTCCCTTCGATGCGATTCATAAACTGGAACACATTACATGATTGATGACAAAATTGTAGCTTAATAATACGTTTTAGGGAGACGGAGAGAAAGGGGAAGCAATCGATAAATATCGATATCCTTGCAGTGGATTTCACACGTGAACTGGCTCGATTTGTACTCAGTTGAACCGAACCGTTACTGCTGATGATATCTGGGACCATCTGAAGGATTGCGCTGGAGTGTTTGTACCACGTAGAAACGAATATCGAACGGACCGCAGGTAGTACTAGACAGCAGGTGAGAAGCAACGAGAAGGTCTCCCAGCTCTCCTTGTGGAATGTTTCATTCTCAGGGTTAATGAGGTCAACAGTACTTTCGTGCTTGAAACCGCCGCAGACGTCATAAGCATGTTAATCATTTAATGGCCCTCGAATAGGATCACTTAGCTGGGTCTACGCACGCTACTTGCTCTCTTTTTTTCTTCTCTTGTATCCTTGTTTTAAGCTTGTTAATTACTATGCTAATGGATTTTATGAATTATTCTAAGTCGCTTTGGAAATGACATCGTGCGCATGCGAGGGGTTCTTACCGCTTTATCGTACGCCACGCTCCAAATGGGTGAAGATAAAGTAACTTTAGCAAAACTGCGTCGTGATACATTCATCTTTTTTACGCACTTTTACGCACGAGGCCAGATTTTGGGCACCTGCGAAGGATGGCCAGGTTTTTTCCCTCAAATAACTGGAGAACACCATTTTCAATTAGAGGAAGCAAAGTGCTAGTGGCCGTTGGCACACGGAGTGGACGGGGCAAAGCTCATTAATGATCAATTTGCCCACCATCAGCGTGACTCAGCATCATCATCAACGATCAACAACGCGCGGTGGAGTTTTGCTCGCAGAGACGATCTCCGGGCGCGCTAGTGAGATGTTGACGCAGAACGATCGTCGTCTTCTTCCTGCTGTTTCATTTACTTATCCGAACGAGCGATGAGAGGTTTTTGGTGAGGTCGACGATCCTGTACGTTAACTCTGCTATTAAACATGTGGCTTTTATTTTAATCCGATATTACAACCCCAGTTTCCCATTCACGCAAGAGTTACAAACAAAGGCTGACCTAAATCATAACTGGATCTCTGGTCCAAGTGAAAGAATATCTGTTGGATGATATAAGCGACCGGGGACCGGGCCCGGTGTGCGTGCGCGGACGTTCCACTCCCTAGTGCCCAGTATCCAGCCTAGCGGGAGATGGCCGGTGCGTAATCAACACCTTGACAAATCATATTCATTCGACGAAAGAGACGCAGCCGGTGACCAAGCGCGTGGTCGCGGTCTGTCGCAGCTCAGCGTCGCAGCGGCAGCACCGGGCAACCTCGTCTGACGGGCGCTGCGTTAAATAATCTAATTTCGTCAGCCATACCGGCCACCGCGGCGGCCATGTTGTAGTCGGCGATCGGCAACATGCCATGACTCGCCATGGCCGAGGGGTTCGCCGAGCTTCGGGCCGTCGATCGCGGAGTTGATCGTTGCAAAATTCCGCACCAGTTGGCCTAGCAGCATAGCTCTACAATATGATCGAGCGAGTTTTTCGCACTCACGGCGCGCGATAGGCTGGTATCGTGCGATTCTGTTCTACAGACACATACCATTGGCCCCAAAGGGTCCCTGCGCTGTACTCACATTGGTTCCAATCCCGGTTTGTGGCGCTGAGTTTGAGAAGAAAGGTTCCCGGTTGAAGAAACGCCCAGTGGCATGAACGAAAACGAAAGTATTCGTCCCACCCGAAAAGGGAATGCAAGCCAAAAGTCCCGGCAGTGATGGTGGTGGTGGTGATGCAGCTCACAAACAACAAACATGTAAACCGGAGTAACCAGATCGAATTGAGCGTCCACCAAACGATGAGATTGGACTTCGGTTCCCCGCGGTGGCCAACGGTGGTGACCTGAAAGCCGGAGAGAATTATGTAAACCCTACCCGTCTCCGCCTATCCTATACGTCTCCGAGTGAAAGGAAGGAGAAATCCAAAAACGCCAGCTGATGAAACGAACCCCCCCCCCCCCCCCCAACTTAGGTGTCCAACCGTCAGCCACTGACCACCGAACGACCACCGTCCAAGTTGACCGACAAACCGACAGACCGACTGATCTCAATTTGATGATTTCGAGCCGTCGTCTGTTCCCCTCGTCGTGCGTGCTTTCATCTGCCTTTCACCCATGCACGACCACGGATGTTGTGTGGCACGTTGTATTTTCCTCCAAATAATATTCCATTTTCATCTGTCTGGTGCATCTTAGGGAGTGAGAGCATCACTTGGGGGCAGATGCATCCTCAATGTTCACCTTAAGTTGCAGTGATTCACACGGTTAGGAATATTTTGTAAAGGTAATTCTTGCATTTTCGCGATGCTCCTGCTATGCATTGCGTTGTTCACGGGTAGCGCTTAACGCTGGCCAATAAAGACAGGCTCGTGCTGGATATTTATTTCTTATTATATCACACGAAACCAGCAAACGGTCACTGGCAGTGGCAATATCTCATAGCCGGCCGTCGAAAGGAGAATGAAATTCAGTGGTGCAGAGAAGCTACGGATCCCTGACCATACCGGAGACGGCGATTTGGCGACCGGTGACGGTGGTAAATCGGCATAACTCTTACGCAATGCAGCTATCTAGGGGGCAAGTTTCAGCTCTCGGTGCCATACGCCATGTGCCATTGCCATCAACCGTTCGATTATCTCTCTATCTGTGTACGGGAATGAGCATTAACGCAGCCCATCGCCTAACGTGAGGTGCAGTTTGAGTTCCGTGCAGATGCGCATCTTGTTTGCATCATGCACCGATATGACACTAAACATTTATGATCTTTTTCTCAAGAAAACACAGTTAGAAGCGATGTCCAAAAGATGTAAGAAGCTCTTTTAGGGATCATTAAACTCATTCATCATTAAACCAAATGATGACGTCAATTTGTAACCAATCCCTGCAGCTTCCCTGATGGAGCAAGGCGACCCTGTATTCTTGCGATCTCTACCGCGATCCCGTGGTGAATCAACCGTTTACCTCACCCTCACCAGAAGAGAGACGAATCAGCTAACGCGAACGCTAGTCGAACCGACTAATTACAATCGTTACAAAGCGCTACTCGTTTTGGGCGGAAAACAAAAACGCCTATCACCAACCACCAAGGCGATTGCTGGCACCGAAGGGAAAACCACTCGCACGTCACGTCACGGTCATCGCGCGCTTTGCCTGATTGCTTAACGATCATTCCGACCGAGTGACTTGCGAGACTTAAAGCGCAGCGCAGCGCACGATACGGCGAACCGCCCGCACCGGTGAGGATCTAGCTGAGCTTTGGTGTTGGGTTGGGGAGAAAGTAATCCATTAGTTTTTAAGTAGAAGGTAACTAGTACTAAAGCGTTCGATATAGCTTTAGTTAAGTATTAGACCGAAAAAATACCAGATTTAAATTCGTTGTACATTTACATCAGTCATGTGAAGATGAGTGCGTAATATGATATGATCGTTCATTATAGTTTTTTAAACTATTGGCGCAAAGCTGGTGTCCATTTGGTGGTGACAAATCTTCAGCCGCTGGGCGTTCTTTGGGATCATAATCGATCGAATTTCCATCAACGAATTCTAGGCCAAAAGGAAGGAAATTGATCCATTTCCGAAACGGAAACTGATTGGTCATGAGGAAGGAATGTTCTACAGCGCATTTGGAGGTTTCAACTTCCATATTGATTTCCAGTCAAACACTGAATTTACCCTTTATTCTCAAGATCTGAATCGTTTGAAGCTGTAGCTATAGCGATTGATCAGAAATGGCCTAAATTGGCCACCAGAAGATGTGTTGTCTTATCTGAGGTAGTTCAGAACATGTACATTGTAATTAGAACACATTAAGTAATTAGAACCTTTTTTTGAACGATTCAAATTTTTCTTGATGTCTGATATCTGCAATGAACCTTAATCAAAAGAAGCCTGTAATCGATCGTAATCGATTGCTTGAGTTTTTCGCTAATAAGGAAAGGAACCAAAGGAATAACGAACTAACCATTCATAATGATGCCAACTATTGAACAATAAACAGGACATCACTCACTGGCTAGGGCATCAGTAGATGTTCGGATGTTCACTCCGAGGATTAAAGGGTAAAGAGACATTGCAAGCGGATTTTAGTAAAAACGAGCTACCTGGGGTCCCGTTATCATAATGTGTCCACAAGGGGCTGAAGATGACCCGTACAACCGACCACTACGCTCATCCTTGCCGAGCACGTGGTACTTCCTGCTTTGAAGCCATGTGCTCCGGCGATATGCTGGCACCGAACGGTTAGAAGAATAACTCCTTAGCGCCATCGAACTCTTCTCTTATCCTGTAAATCCAGAATATCCTGTAAATCCAGGCCAGCAGCGGGTCATCCAGGATTTTTCCAAAAAATCATAAAAGCTTTGTTTGATTACAACACTTTCCTACGCAAGAGAAAGGTAACAAAAAACATGTCGATCGACGCTAGCGCTCGCTAGGTGGCGTAAAATTGAACGCGTGAAATATTTCAAGAGCCGAGAAAAACCTGTGTTGCAGTGGTTAGCACGGCCGATACGCATTCGCTGATCCACGGTTCGAATCCCTCTTGAGCCTTAAAACTTTTTATCTTTGTGTAGCGGTCGGCGAGAGGAACTTCTTGAGGTTTTCGCCGACAATAAGATTCGCGTCCTGTCCGTCCTCTCAGCTGGTTTTCTCTGGTCGAGGGCTCTTGATGGATATCTGGCTCCAGAAGCGAATTAGAACCTTTTCGTTAGCTGGCGACATCCTACGACCCCACTACGGTGGAACAGTACCCCTGCATCACGTTTATGTTGGGGGAGTATCAATGCAAACACTAGCCAGGTGTAAAGACAGCGCCACGCCCGGAACCATCGAATCTGGTTCCATTGTTGTTCTGTTCGCGGGCAACAAAAATAGCATCCACCAAATAGGCCGCTTATGAGTTGAAATAAAGTTGCTATCGTGGCCAGACGCGGTTAAGATGAAAGAAGTTTCCTTTACGTATCTTAACTATGAAAGTCGTCAAAGTGTTTGCAATTAAATGCTGCTTGAAAGGCTTGAAAGGTACAGAAGACTTCTATGGTCGGAACAAAGGTAAGCGACGAACCCGCAGGCGATATGGTCACCGACTTTTACGAACGAACGAACGATGTTTTATGAATTAGAATCAATCTCTATCAATCGGTTTACCGAGAATACAACGAAACCTAAAAATATCCTTCAAACATGAGGCGATTTCTGAATTCCGTGTATTGTTAATGTTTTGTATTCTTCTCTTTAATGTTCACGTATCGCTTCACTTTTCCCGTTATGTTACCCAAGATGCTCGGAATTCAACCCGGTTTCAGAACCGGAATTTCTAGCCAGTGCTGGTTAGTTATGGAAACGATTTGCATAATCTGCGAATACAACATCCCATTCTACAGTTAGCATTCTTTGCAATAAAAAGGAAACAAAAACCAAACGACGAATCTGGACTACTCCGGTCCTCTGAGATCCTCCGCTTCAGGGAAACCAGCGACGACGGTCTCGATTCATGGGGTTATTGAAACCAAGATCATCATCCCAGCTTCCGCAACGAGATCTCCCGATGCCACTGGATCCCCCGAATGTCCGTGCCCCAAACTGTGCTCTCCTCGCAGCGTAGATCAAGTGCGACCGAGTATGCGCCCAATGACAACTACTTTGCTAGGTCGATAACAGCGCGCAGGGAAATCGGGTTTTCGATGGTCAACTTGAACTTGAACAGCGCACCGTCGGTGGACACGTGTGCGTCTCGCAGGTCATCTTGTAACGCACACCAACAAGTCTCACGAACCACATCCGCACCGCCTGGTAGCTGGCTGGGCTGCGGCGCTATCCGGAAGCGAGTTTGGATGGTGATGGTTTTCTTTTGGATTCATCATCGCCGTAGCCTTTGTTCCAAGTGTGGCCCCGGCACCGGTATGATTAGGCAATAATCCTCCTCACGCCTGGGCCCAAAAGCAGCAGACTGTGAACTCATCAGCGCTGTGGTTCCGTGACATTGAGATTGTTAATGGCATACTGGCATCTACCGATCTTTGCGTCTTTGATTTCGCTCCGAAATGGAAGAGGATCACGGATCGGATGGAACTATCTTCTCAGGCATTTACATCTATTACGCACACAAAAACGATGCAATGAAAATGTGTATTTTTTCATTGGAACTTGACATTAAAATTATCACTCCTGTGCTAGTGACCACGAACAGATGGACGGAGATTGCGTCACATAGTCAACAACAGTGGCCCAATACGCATATTTTACAAACCGGATCCGAATTATTCTCGTTTCTAACTATGTTTGCCCAAAAAATATGTGAGACTCGCATAGAACAGAGGCAAACAGCTGTTGATGGTCAAACGAAACCGGTTCCTGCCGTCTAGTGCTAGTGAGATTTGGGAGCCAACATCTTGGCCCTGTTCGTAGATACCATTGGTGATAACACGACGCGACGGGATTAAAATCTCGATCGAGGAATTCTTTCGAATCAAGTATTCGAAGGATAGCTACCGGCTACGGAATAGTGAAGTTCCGTTTTTCAAGGTTAACTACAGATCTCTTGACCCTCTTGACCGCGCGGTCAGTACATCTGTAGCGTAAATTAATGATGGAAAAGTCGACTACAGAGTCTATAAGAAAGCTTAACAATGAAAGATACAACACTGAATTGGGCACTAAAATCGAATGTCGAATCGAAGACACAATTTCCTGTATGCACTCTCGAATATTAGCTTCAAAACTGCTCCCTGGGCTGAACGAGTGACAGACTGGCGCTAGTGAAAGTCCGCCTTGACTAGAAAGTTAGTTAGATGACGCACCGTCTACAACAGATTGCACTGTTACGTACACCGCCACGATGCTGGCAAACTAAAGACATCGTATAGGCATAAAGTATGCGCACCCATCCCCGTACAGTGTCAATTGCCCTTTGGTGTCCATGGTTGGTGGCCCATGCAGTCAGCGCCCATGACGGGTTGTTGTGTTCCTGGAGTTTGATTGATATTACGACAGCTAATAGCAGTTCCTAGCAAAGCTCTAATCATCCACCATAGGTCACCAGGGCCATCTCGGTGCAAAAAAGTTTCCATCGCGAGTTGCGTCGCCAAGGCATTCATTAGACTGTCGCCGACCCCGTACTCCCCTGGAACCTTGCCACTGACCCCAATTGTGCCGATTTCAATCGTTAAAACTAGCGCTTAGTAACAATAATGTCACCCACCCGTTGCTCCTGGGGCTTCCCGGTGGGACCAAAACCAGTTGCGATTGAGGTGGGCATCCAGTAAGGTAAGATGGTACTTACGTTATGGCCGGAGAGTCCGCCGTCCAGCTGAACATGCGCTGTATTCTCCGTTTGTCCAACTCTGGACGCTTGATGCCACTGCCATCCTCCAGGCCGGGCGGTTGCGGGGCGGCCGCTGGTGGAGATGGTTGCTGATTAGCACTGGGGATCGCCGCGTTGGCCATCCTTGAACTCTTCCCTCAGTACACCGAGCACACCGATTCTTGTTCTTTTTTTTTCTTTGCTTCTTTCGCGGAAGTACGATAAGTTTTGAACACTTCAGCACTTCAGCACTCCTCTTCACCAACCAAATTCCGTTATTGATGGTGGTCTGTTGTCACTACAATACCTGCGAAGAAGAATATGCAAACACTTGAATGTAAACACTGAGGCTGAGATGTTTTTTTCACCGTTCCACCAACTCCACCCGCAGGGCCAATAAATCGCCCCCCGAAGAGCTGATGTTGGAACGTATACACGCGAACCGCCCAGGTTCACGGCTTTGGTTCGTGAAAGGTCTGCACCTCAGGATGTCTGGCGGTTGCTAGGTATCTCGCTCTCACTAATTCACCTTGCTTGCTGTGTCCGGTGGTGTTTCGGTGTTAAAATCTTCACGGCCACTCTTCACGCTACAATCACTTCCAGCTATATACCACCGCAGTCAACCCGGGATCCGGTGTTCACGCGCCTATGACCGAAACAATCGTTCGAAAGTAAGCTAATGGTTGTTTTTGCACATCGTCGATAGGTAGGTTCAACTTTTTAGCACTAACTAACGTGTAAAGGGATCACGCTGACTTTAGTAGCGTACTAGATGCTGCAGCACAGTGATGATTGCGAGAGGAAAGCACAAGAGGTTCCACTGCAACCGACCTCCTTTTCTTATGTGGTCGGCACTCGCACCGCGCGCAATCCGCAGCGGTTTGTTGTGGTCTCACGCGGCATCACTGCTGCACTCACTTTCTTTTGTGTGTTTTTCGGTTGTCTCCCCTTTTCGTTCACCAAGCTTTCTCGATCTCAACCTCCGCAAAACGTGTCGATCACGACTCTCGTTGCGACCTCAAGATCATCATGAAATCCCCCAGCAACAGTGTGTATAGTGCACAAATTTTATGCACAGAAATTTGAAATTTGAATTTATGATTCACTGTAAAGTACTCCAAAAAGATACTAAACAAAACACCGTAGATCACCAACGGAAAACCCCTACGATCGGTTAAAAATACCGCACCAACCAGCTTAACTCGTGAACGCAGCGACTAGACGGAGGAAACGGATTGAAAACACTTCATTCACCGTAGAAGATCATCAACGTAATAAACGCAACTTAGACGATCGCAGGATCGCGCGCCACCATCCGATCGGAAACGTGTGTGCGTTCCAGCGACCGATCGTGTGCAAAGTGTGCGTAGACACTCAACAAACCAACCAACCCCAACTCGGCCAACGAACGAACGCACCGTTTACTCGCTGTGAGATCCGTAAACATTGGATTTGCTCACACGCTCTGATGTTTCATTTTAAGTGAATTTTACGAAATAATGGTAAAACCGAAGATAACGAAACATGGTACATATTATTTTACCGAGTAAATCTTCACTACACTGCAGCCAAGTGAAATTCCTCGGCAGAATACTACAACTTATAGTTTGAATCTTAAAGCAATCAAACGCTGAACATGTTTTCTGTTCAATCGAGTACGATCAAATGATTAGAACGAGAAACACAATGAAACAGAGCTTAGCTACAGTTCAGCAAGCTTAACAGATTCTAAACGCATGTTGCATGCGCTTGTTTGAATGCTGATGATTCGATGTTGCTGATTGCTAGTTATCCGACCGACGGACCGGCAATCATTACTATCGCAGGTTCGTCACATCGACATTTTCTTTTTCTCAATGCCACAGCTGAAGCAATCAATGAGCAGCTGCAGGTTGCTAATTGAGAGGCGCATCTTGAGAATGTGATGCTATTTGTAACACTCATCTGTGACCCATCACGGGGAAACCTGGTTATATTGACCGTCGCGTGGAACTTGATGAAGATTAGTAGCTTATAAAACCTACACTTTTGCATGGGTTAGAAGAGCTGGAAGAGCCACAAATTCGATTTTAATGCGCAGCTTGAGCTGAGAAACATCCGCTAACATTAGCTTCCTGTGTCTAACACAAAAGCAAACAAGAGACTCTATGTTTCAGGGTTTATGATTCGAAAATCAACCTTGAAACTAGCAGGAACGCACTATCGAAAGCTAGAAGAGCACCTTGATGCGTTCGTGATGGATTTGTAACCGAAACGCAATCGATTTCGCTTTCGAATGGCCCGGTGGTCTAGCTTTTGGTCGATGGTCACATTCCAATCACTAGTATATCGGAGCGAGTAATGAAAAGTCACAAAAGGTGCTAGTTACACCGTTTTTTTGGCTTATCTGTTACGGATGCGTGTGAAATACAGAGCCTATTGTAGGGCGGCAGCCGCATTTTGCCTCACTAGTTAATGTGCATGTTTCTCTCTTACTCTCTTGCTAAGTAATGAGGATTACTATCAGATCGAGAGGTCCAGCAAGTCAACGATTGGAACCGGTTAGACGTACGATGCACCGATCGACTCGTACGGTGCACTTGTTTGAAGAGATGGAGTGGCGCCCAGCCCTAGACAGTGGCGGTGCACATAGAAGTTGCGTCTTCCGCGTTACGTGACAAGTATCCCCAGCTACAAGGAACGTGTTTGACTATGCAGTGCGAAAGCAATCCACCTACGGAGCCTCCATTTTGTACGCACACGCATCAAATGAAAGTAGGATCGCTAAAAGAGAATCTCTCGAGCACCAAGCCAAATCGCACAACCGACTGACTTGAAATCTAATCTTGCCACTTGCTCGGTTGTGCACAAACCTCTTGCGCAACCAACTATGTACCTGTTAAATCAACTAAAATTAACAGGTAGCTCAACAACCCAGCTTGTGAAGTTGATATGATACTGAATATATCTGTATAAAAGAGCTAATAAAAAGAGCTAATTATTTACTACTAAATACCTTCGCTTACATGCTTTTAAAACGGATAAGGAATTTTATATCAAAGCTTAATCAACACACCTTATGTGAGCATGACCCCGGGGTATGTTTAAAGCAAACTTTTCCTCTACAGTTCCGTGCGTCGAAAAAGACAGTTGAGACAGAGTCAAGGCTTTATATCGTACACTTCGCACGCAGGAAAGGTCGAGACACTCTAGCCTCAACGCAGGAAGGTTATCATTATCATCACCGCAAACGAAGTATTGCAAAAATATGACGAATGACATGGCCTGTATCATCAGACCCCTGTCGCGGCGTTGTAAAGCACAATCTAGGATGTGGTACTTTTATACGGTGAGGTCAGAGAAAAGACCTTCGCAAAGGGCAATGTTTCGTGGGATTTCCAAGGCGTGACCTGAAGGGAAATGTGAATGAACCTCGCGATACGTCGATTCCTTACTGCAGTCGCTCTCATTTTATGTGAAAGAGATCAATGATCAGAAATTTAAAAGTTTTTAAATCTGTGTCAACAGGAAAACTATGTTTTTTGTTATTTATATAAGAGACTCAATGTGGAAAAGCAAGACGAACAATGAGGAAATAATATAGTTTTTTATTTTGAGAATAACGAATATTAAGAATATGTTTTACTAAGCTGAAGCCAAAAAGGATCTCATCTAAAGATATTAAAACATTTAAAACCTAGAAATCTTCCATCTTTTTTAAGTTAGGTCTTAAAATACAATACAACAGGTCGCCAATGACTCAAAAAACTATCATAAAATATTCTTTTCAAAGACAACTTTTGAAAATCGGAGGGGAGAACGTGAAAATAGCTTGAAGTTGGAAGAATGCGGGATAAGGTTTCACAGAAAGCGATCGCAACCAATCACTCACAACAATTTGGATGTGTCCAAGTGTAGTCTAGGATTAAACTGGTCGGGGTTCTTTCAAAGATAAGAATAGTCAAGTTTTTACGTAAAAACTCATAAAATAGCCTCATTTTCAAGAACGTCTATCTATGCTCGAACAACGGCGACAAATTGTACTGTTTTAGACATTCCAGTAATTTATTTTGCACGCTTCAAATAATATAATAATACAGAGCATGTGAATAAAACCGCACGAAGAAAGCTGCGTTAGTAGAGATGAATGGCCAAAACCGATCCAATCCAACATCAAAGTGTGGTAATTTGCTCAGCAGATTGCCCTGAATCCTGAACCCAAAGTACGATAATTGCCGCTGTTAGCACTCTGGCTGGTTGTGCGAAACACGATAAAGTCCGTATCAGTGGAGGGACCATGCAAAACGCTATGGGTCCGATGTCCTCGTAGGTTTTCGACTAATTTTATTTTCTCGCGTTTCTGAACCGGAAAGAAGAGGTAAAGGACACAATTAAACGATTGCTATAACGCCTTGCCGCAAAACGTTTCACTTACTTCCTTCGCCAAATCCTTTTTGGTTTCCAGCAGTGCTTGTTTAAGCTGGTCCAGTGTACTGTCTTTGCTCTTGCAATCCAGTTCCTTGATGCGTATTTCGGCTGCCAGTGCTTTCAATTTTTTCGTACGTGCCGTTAGTGCCCGTTGCGTGAGTGAAAGTCGTTCTTTGACTTTATGGCTTGGCAGTTTCTCTACTACCTCCTTCAATGTGTCGTACATTTTCTCCGACTGCTGTAAGGTTTTCTCCTGCTCCGAAACAGTGACGGACTGATATAGTACCCGGCGTTGCAATGTTTGAACCTTCACTATCAAATCCATCTTCTCGGGATCCTTGCCACTTAGCTTCCTCCAACGATGAACATTCATTGGTGTGAGCATTTCATCCTCCAGGGCACGCGCCTTCACACGCTCCTGATTCAGAACACGGTTCAACTGCAGCACTTCTTGGCGCATGTCGGCAGTATTTGCAAGCCCACGTGTTAAAAGGTTGCGCTGAGAGCGAAGGTTGCTGATTTCTATCTTCAACAGCCGAATGTCATCCAACCGCTCACGGTACTGATTTTCACCACGATCGAGAGCCATGTTCAACATGTTCAGTTTTTCGGTTAAATTATTAATCTCTTCTACACGCTGCGTTAGCTGAACCTTCACCAAATCTTTCTCATTAATAGCTCCTTCCAGTTGTTTTTTCAGCCGGAGCATACTTGTAGCATCGTCCTACAAAGAAACAAGCATATATTGTATTAATTGTTTGGCATGCTTATTCACAAAAATTACAATCTTACCGAAAGTGTCTTGTTAAGTCGAGTATTCTCGTTCGTCTTCTCGCTAAGTTCGGATTTGGAATGCTGCAACGCAATGCTTATATTTTGTACCTCTGTTTTTAGTGTCTGCTTTTCCTTTTCATTTTTATCGATCGTTTTGTTCGCTTTAAACAGCTCTGCCATTTTGTTGGCGTTTTCCTCCTTCAACTGGTCAACAGCTCGGATGGCGTTCTTCAAACGCTCCTTCAAACTTTCCATCTCCTTGCTGCACGTTGTAAGGTCACGTTCGAAAATGTTCCGTTCACCGCGCGTGATTTCAAGCAAATTTTGGCATTGAACCAGCTTTGCCTCATCGTCCTTCAGCTTTTCCCGAAGTTCGCCAATCATTTTTTGCTTATACAGCAGATCTTCGTTAAGCTGCTCAATTTTGTCTGACATATTTTGTACTTCCTCTGCATTTCGATCGCGATCTTTCTCAATCTTCAGCATTAGTGTCTGTTGCTTCTGGGCCGCCGCTTGGTAGCCTTTGATTTCATTTTCCAGCGTTTTCTGATGCTTATCTAGCAACATCATCTGATCCGTTTGATCAGTAATAGTTTCTGTGAAAAAAGAAAACGTTGATCAATGTACGATCCGTGTGGTACGAATGTTCCTACGCACTGTTTGCTTTAACCAAATCCTTCCGGACGAGATCACGTTCCCGCAGTACGGCATCAACCTGCTTCTTGGCAACGTCAAAGGACTTCTTAGAAGCATCACGTTCCTTCTCAAAGGTGACAATCGTATTTCTAGAAAAAATGGTTAACATTATGAGCAGATAAACATGATCCGCGCCAATGCATACACACTTCACACATACTTGAGTTTGACCACCTCTTGATCGATGATACCCTTCGCGGCTTCAATCGTCTGGATGCGTTTCTGCAGCAACTCGCGAGTTTTTAACAACTTGGCATTCTCCAGCCGAAACTTGTTGTTTTCATCCTCTTTGAGCTTTAAGATGTTAACCTTTGTATTGAGCTCGTTGGTCACCTTTTCCTTTAGCTGCACCATATTGTCGAAGTCTGCCTGCGCCTTGGCCAGCTTCACTTGCGTGAGATTGTTCGTGGTCATGATTCGCTCTAGATTCGTACGAATCGCCGCAATTTGCATGGTTTGTTGGACCGTGGTTTTGTGATTTGATTCTGCGAGGGTTTTGAAATATTTGGCTTCATCTGTTTTTATTTCCAGATTGGCCGTTACTTCGTTATGAGCGGTTTGCAAACTTTCCAACTGACGCTTATCACGGAACGCTTCATTTGAGGTTTCATCCACCACCTTGTACAGATCCTTCACCTTTGTTTCCGCATCGGCACATTTCTTTTCCAACTCCTCCACGTACAGACGCTGGGTGTGTAATCGCCGGTTTAGCTCTTCCACCTCCACGTACAATCGGTCACGTTCGCGAAGTACACCCTCCTTGTGTTTGTTCATCGATGGTCCAACACTGCAAGTACGGATAAGTTAACAATACACTTCATGATGAAACTAATTAGAACAAGAGATTGGTCTACGTACTCTTCGTCCCGATCACCATAACGATCGCCATCTGCATGCAGCTTTTCAAACTTGTTCCTCATCAGGTTCATCGCTTCTTGGGCATTTTGTTCGCGGGTTTGAGCAGCGTCCGCACGCTTCCACGCGTCTTGAATTTCAGACTTCAGGGTCTGTATTGTGTCTTGGTCACGTTGCGAAATCTGCATAGCTTGCGCCACTCTTCCGGCGGCCGCTGCAACCTCATCCTGCATCTTCCCAATTCGATCCTGTTCCTCAATCAGTTGCTGACGCAGATTTTGGCCGGTTATCAACAGCTTCTGAAAATCTTCTGCTAGCCCATATTGCTGATTCCCCTGTAAGTCTTTGACGGTCTGAAAAGGATTCGCAAAAAGTTCGGAAAAGTTGTGCACAATGAAAATACAATGATACTAACTACGGGGCGCTACTAACCAAGTTAGCTTTCGCACACAGCTCCTCGAAAAACTCGTCCGTGATTTCTTTCGGGACGAGATCATCTTCGAACGTCGACTCTGGGGCTTGCGAATCTTCACCACTTTCCTCTATTTGATCCATTTTAGCTTAAAAGAAGCACTGTCCGAAGATGCAATCCGATTTTGTCCGCTGGCGTGTGCCACAAATGCAACTACGAAAAGCAGTGTAATTTGTTTTATTCAAACAAACATGTTACCACTATCAGTTGCCAAGGAAACGGAACACCGAATCAGGTCCCTTATAGAACGAGGCCACACGGCAGACGCACTACCTTCGATCCTTACTAGAAATGTGTGCCAAACCGTTCAAACAAATAGCAACAGGTCGTCGTCGAGGTAGTGTCGGCGTTAGGATGCTACATGGTTGCTATGATAAATCGCTGCCTTCACCACCAGCTTTAGTGTTTCGTGATATTAGCGAGCACTACTGTATATAGTAATCGAACAACTACAGCGTTATTTTCATCATTTGTATTCAAACCATTATTTTAACTGAATCAATTAATATGACATTCGCTCACTTTTCGCCGAATACGACTGCGAACATCAACGCGCTGTAGCAAAACCGTACTGAGTTTTGATATTTTTTTATTAGGTTTTTTTTTATAATTCTTTCCAGTGATCCGGTTCCTTGATGCTTTTAGTGAATGCGAATATAATGCGAGAGACCTTGCTCTTTCTTTATGCTACGCGTACACCATCACACTCATCACAAACTTTCGTGAAGATCCGATTCAATGTGTTTTGTTTTTAAACTTGTATCAATTTTAAAAATATATTTAGATATCACTCAAATTAGGATTTCGTGTTATTCCCAATTACAATCAATGCTTGTACACACTTTCTTTATTCCTATACGTATATATTTTCATTCTTTCTTTGCCTTCCCCTCGCTCGCTAGCGTTCATCATAGTTGCTGCTTTTCACTATCGATTTTCCATCTAATCGGATGGACGCATAGATAGTAAAAAACATATTTTTCTTCTTTCTGGAAACTTTTGAAGCAATAGAAAGAACTGTTTCATGCATTCGCTAAACATTGCGATCGCCCCTAGCCGGAGAGGATGAAACATAGAGTTTGCTGTATATCGGTATTGAAACAAATGGGTCCAAAATTTACCTAATAAA
Source organism: Anopheles aquasalis (assembly GCF_943734665.1). NCBI lineage: Eukaryota > Metazoa > Arthropoda > Insecta > Diptera > Culicidae > Anopheles > Anopheles aquasalis. The sequence goes on from NC_064877.1 coordinate 49,008,361, forward strand.
ATGTGACTATAAAACAAACAATAATCCTATGAACAAGGAATCATTTCTAATGACAAGACCAGTACCAGAACCATACACGCCACAATATCGTTGAAAAGAATGCTAATTAAGCTACTATAATCAACAGTTTTCCAATTTCGAAATGTTGCCCTTAGTTCTTCCAGAGAATCGCCTCATCTGCGCGGATAGTGAACTTAATAATTAATTCATTTATAAACGATTTGTTGCCTTTTTCTCCAGCACATGCGTGTGTCGTGGCAGGAAAAGTATATGGTGCTAATTAATTCTATATGGGAATGTGTATCTCGTGTTCCATTATGCGCGGCGGTAGCAAGATGATCAATCTTTTGTCACAACTTTTAATGGTTCATGTCTCAACTCGAAGATAACATCGTGTTGCCGTCAATGAACTGTTCTTGTCAACGGAGTTGGAGTTATTTTCCATCATTTGGCGAATTATGAGAACTGCCTTGCTAGCTTAGAATATTGGTGTCATGAATTGGTCACAAGCTTTTCGCCTATCTTAGCAGGATTTGGGGAATTTTAAACTATTTCCAGATAAAGCTAACCAACCGAACAGAGAAAGGGAAGGTAGTGACAGAGAGAATAATGTTGAAATGAAAGAACACGTTTATTAATATTTAAAAACAAAAAAACATATACCTCAAGTCTGTGCCCGAAAGTGGAAAGATTGTTTTCAAAATGAGTGAATAAAACAGTATTGCCGCGGACACAAAAAAGTGCCCATGTCACTTGAGGAGAACACCCATACACACATACACACTGCACAGCACAGACCACGCTTCATTGATAAAGAATAGAAATAAAACAGTAAAAAGAGTAAAAAAAATGTGTAACACTAACATTCATAAACGGACAGATGCAAACAGGACGAAACTAAACGCCCACCTCGCGCACGAAACAATCGCGACACACACGGACGGCTTTCGTGAGACCGTACTTCGGGAGTGGCGCCGACAGATTAGAGCAAACGCCACAAAACACTCCACCACAGTTACGACAGTGATGGCGCCGACGGAACGGTGTAAAAGCGGAGGCACAGGCCATGCAACGGGGGGCGTCACAGTCTGGAATCCATCGTGGCGGTTCCTCTGGCATGCGCCGTGGCTGTGCCTGCACCTGTTGCTGCTGCTGGGATTGCTGCTGTTCGTGCTGCTGCTGTGGCGTTTGCTCTCTGTGTAAGCCTCTTCCGGTGGAAGGTGTGTTGCTGACAGAGCTTCGATTGCTACTACCATTGCTATTGCTATTAATTGGACTGTTGGGACTGCTTTTACTCCGAGCGTAATCACTTTTCGAACCTCCGGAGCTGTACCGACGAAGAGATGCCTTCCCTCCCTCCACGACAATGCAAGCCTCACTAAGACTAACGCTTCGTTCCTGTGCACTTCTGGTTCCACCTTCCCCTGGCATCGCATGAGTTCCCCCATTGCCTCCTCCAGTTCCAGGCGATGAGGTCACCACCGAAACGGACACGTTAACTGTGACATTGCCACTTTCGACACTTGTGGTGCGGCGAACCGGCGAAGAATCGCCGGAGGAAACAAACACCGAATCCTGTTCGGGGTTCGCTTCTTCCGCCGAATAGATACTTTGGCTCGAACCACCGCTGTTGTTCTGAT
>NC_064877.1:49015000-49030000 GCF_943734665.1 Anopheles aquasalis
CTACGTTTTCCAAAGCGTTCGTAGCACAACTGATGGTTTTTTTTCGCATTTTTTTAAGTGAATTGCATTTAAATGAAATTCTTCGGACGGACGATAGTCATCGTTGAAACTGTAGCAGCCACCCGTAGTAAGCTGCGGTGACGCGTTTCATACCGAAATTCATGCAAATAAAAGTGAAAGTTCCTGCTTCCGTTAATTAGACGTAACCTCCACTGTACACCGTGCAAGATGCCACCAGACGCCAGACACAGGCAACCTAGGAAATGTGGGTCTCAAAGAAGAAAAATCACTTTCCATCAGATCCGAAAGCTGAAACCTTGAAAGCTTGAAAGCAAGATCTTGAAAGCTTTTACAACGGAAGATCAGTGCGCAGCCAAGGCTCTTGCAAGAGCGATACTTGCTGCCACATTCGCTACTGCGCAGCTCAGTTGTCTTGTTGAGTTTTCATGTGATCATGGTTGCTACCATCAAACCTAAGAGTTCACTGAAAATCCCGTAAAGCTTTCAGCGTTAAAATAAACGCACACAGACAGACGAGGACGCCAAGGTCACTAGGCCGGAACTGGTTAGCGGTTACTTTTCGACCAGGCTACACACAGTTCATAGTTGCAGTCCTCTTCTCGAACACAACTAAACGGACCATGATCAAAGCTTTCTTAGTTACAAGGTAGTTGGATACCGTTTACAAAAAGAATTGGCAAAAACATATGGAGTGACTAGAAACAGATGAACGGTGCAGAAAAATTGCAAAAGACATACGTGCCTAGATGGACTCATACGATGGTCAACTGTTATTTTTTATTGCAAATAATTTATCATAGCAAACAAATTGTAAAACTAAGTGTCGTTATAAGTAAAACAATTTACAAGAAAGGAAAAGAATAGGGCCACATCACGCACTTCGTTGACCTTGGAGCATGCGATACACTTCAACTGAGACTCCCCCTTTCGTGTGGAGACATTAAATTACGGTGGCACGCATCAGAAAAGCGGAGACTGTTTGTAATTTTAAAACAGATTTGCACGAAAGCAACAGAAAAAAACAAGTAGAAGGTAGAGAGAAGGATTTTGTACAAGTATTGAAGTACATCTTCAGAATAAAGATGAAATTTAGAAAGAAGAATTGGTGAGGTGCATCTCAGGCTCCGATACTCAATACTTGTTGTACGCTTCGACGAAAACGAATGATACTAGCGAATGTTCCAACAGTAGTAGCATTCACATTTATGTGTAGGGCATCCCCATGGATGCGCAGCGCATTGGTGAAGAAGGCGCCAGCATGAGGATCACATTGGTATAGTAGTCGGTAGGAAGGTTTTTTGCCATTATCAATTATGAAACCCGTTCGTGTGCGAAGGTTGAATAAGAAATAAACCGTCCACGTTACATCACCAGGTGTGTGCAAAGCTTCGACGTGTTCCGTTTATCTGCCACAGTCGCTTTCTCTTCGGGTTAAGCTTCGATCGATCTGCACCGACTATCCTGTCTACTAGCACTACTCTTCACATAATGCATGAGGTTTTTATTGAACAGCTTCAACTGCCATGAGCCAAAGACAGATTCAAGCACTCTTCTCATGCAATTGTTCAAGAAACGTTGCCATTATATGCTCCAAGCTACGAACCCCGATGGCTTCTTCTGCGGTTCTTCAGGTGATGGTTAATATTTGTGGTCCGCCAATCTAGAAGATTCAGCAGACCAGAAAGGCCTCCGTCGTCACACAAGGTGACCTCCTTCAGAGAAACCAGTTCAAGCAGAGCCTTGAAGTCTTGGCCGGGTGTGAAGCGGTGGGCTTCTCGGCGATTAGCACGTGCGTTATGCTTCTTGAAGCAGCATGATGTTTGCTGATTCGCGTTAGATTATCGTAGTAAGCCAGCAACAATTCAAGGCCAACCATGACCACTAAATGAGGGCGAAACCTGATGGTGGTGTTCAACGTCGTTCTTCTTTCAGCGAACATCGATAAGAGCGCGCAACCAAAGTTGAAAGTAGTTCGATCATCATCGCATTATCGCTCGGCCGTGTTAGAATGAATGAATGCATCCTACTGACTGGATGCAACTCGGAGCACAGTAACGCTTATCAAACCCCTTTCGAACAGTGACGCACTATCGTTCGCTTGGCCAGAAGTACTGCGCATTACGCGCCTTTCGTGCTTCGAACAACCGTTCGTAACCACGTTCTACTATCGTCGTCCATTGTGGCTGTGACTCATCGAGCTGTGACTAACAACCGGCTTGTGGCTTGGTTGTGCTCTGGTGTTTCCATCTTTTGCTTTATCTTCTTGTCACACGTTCTAGCCTGCTAGGTGCTTCTGCTGTGCAGACAAATGTGAATAATCGCTCTCTGGTTGGATGATTCCATCGTGTCATGTTTCAGTAATCCATCTTGCTCTTTATCAACAACCGATGCAGACATCAAAGTAGACCTGCGCTCGATTTCTGGTTTATCTCTGTTCAAATAAGTGCGACTGTGACACCTTCCTCTTTCCATTGTTGCATTCAGCAACTAGCCCCATTTCCGTTGTAATGAGATTAAAGCGGAAAAAGGGGAGTTGGTGAGCGACTCGACGCGCAGTTTGCGGGAGAAATCTTGATTGTTGGATGCGTTGTTATCGGCATCCTTTTTCGCTTGACAAAGAAGAGAAAGTCATGATCGGTGGTGGGCTGGGTTCATGGTCCGACACGTCGATCACGGGGAGTCTTCCGCCTTCGAGGGGGTGCGTTCTGATGAATCTTTTGGTTTATCCCGGAAAGGTGGGGAATGATCCGAGGGAAAGGCCGGAAAAAGAACACGTGCCCCGAGACCGAGTCCGAGTCCGAGCGTGAGTGTGTGGGGTATGTTTTTGCGGCCCAACAAGCTCATGGCACGCAGGCCCCGTCCTCGTAGAGTTCGTTGTTGTCGCTCTCGTCGCCGTTGTGTCGTGAACCTCTCGTTGTCTGGTCCGATTCTCGTGTTTGGTGACGCAATTTCTCAAGGCTTCGCACGCACACACGAACCACACTCGCTCCGCGCACCCCCCCCCCCCCCCCCCCCTACCAACACAAACTGGTGCTGTTTTCTCGACCACCGCGGAACCCCCGCAAGTTCCCGGACTCACCTTCGGTTTGTTCAACCATTTTCGCAACGAATCCATCTTTGCTCCGCACCACCACTTGCCACGTTCGGAGGCGGCCCGTTTACGGCCCCTTTGGTGTTTATTCGGTCGGGAACCACCGGGGGTCGCCCGCAACAAACAAGATACTTGGCCACCAAAAGCACCAGCAGGCACGGTAGCAGGAGGAGGTTTCGTCACGGCATCAAGGGCCTCCTGCTTTTCGTCGCCACGGAACACAACAACAACAACACTAAAACTGCACGGCGCGTCCCGTGAGGCAGCAAGAATTTTGGATTTCCGAGTGCGTTTCTGGGAGCGGACGTGCGACACACTTCCGGACTTTGGCTCGAGCCAGCATCACTTTACACTTTACGCTTTTTTTTCGCCACTTTGCACCGAGAACGCACAGAAAGAGGCGAGAGCACGGACGGAAAAAAACGCTGGTGCCCCGATTGAACTAACCATCGATGTCGTTCCATTTTTTTCCCAGCCGCCATGATGAATTTCATTTATGACAAACAGCGGTTGCATCCGATCAGCAAAAACGGTGTTTGAATTTGAGAAATTTTCTAACAGCCTTGGCAGAGGCTGACAAATAAATGTTTAGCAAATCGACCGAAAGCGTTTCGTGATACAAAGGAAATCAGGTAATTTTCAATGGTTTTGTCAGGTATAGCCCCCCATGACAGACTTTTTGTCAAGCAGTCGATTTTTTTCTTTTGAGTACATGCTATCTCTTTCACTCCTACGGTTTGTTTTGATGCTGTCTCACCATTCACTCGATCGCTCACGAGCGCTTTGTGTTCGGATACGGCCCCGTGCGCGTGTGTTTGTGTAAGGGCACGGCGATCGAAAGAGGAAGATGAAAATTTCTGCTAAGGCCTGGATCCAACATGGCGTCAGTTGAAAACGACGCGCAAGAGGAAGGATGTGCTGCGCTCGTGCATCCGAAAATTGTGAAGAAAAAAGCTAGTTTTGCTGTGAATTTGTATCATTCGTTAGTGCTACGGAGCATCTAAACCCGTGGACATTGTTTGTGTGCATGTGTGACAACGAAAAATGGTAAGAAATTGAAAAATATTTTGTTGATCAAATCTGATCATGATCAATCATGTTGTCTTTTTTCGGCAGCGTCCTGGCATCAATCAGCGTTGGACAGGCAGCGAAGCAGAGGAGTGTTGTGCGAAGTGTTGTGTTTTGTGATGTGTTTTGCGAGGCAGAGTGTCCGATTCAAAGGTGGAAATAAAATTGGTGAAAATGAAATTATGCTTTTGCGTGCTTCATATTGATCCGAAATATCTTAGGGGGCGGGGCTACGGGGCACAGGGGTACGGTAGGATGACACACACACCATCGCAAAAATGCGTGGAAAATGGCACCAATACATGCGCAAAAGCCCTGTAAACAGCAGCAAGATTTCTACCCTGTTAGCGCCCTGTTAGCGCTCTGTTAGTCTCTTAACAGGGCAATTTGAGTGGCGGTGAGCGATTTCTGTCACACGGGCGGGGAGTTCACGGGCAGATCAACTGTTTTACGGTTTTTTTGCTGATCGGGTAATAGTAGGCGCTTTTAATTCATTGCTCGTGTGTTCAGGGGGCGCGGGATATTTTTGCAAAACGCGCGAAACGCGAAATTTCATGAAACAACACTGAAAATTGGTAAGTAAAGTAGTAAATCGCGCTTAAGTCTTGATAAATTAGTAGTAATTAGCATTTATTAATCATCATCGTAAATTGCAGTAACAAGGACTCACGATGTCGACCGTATCGAAGCTGGAAATTCGAGGAATACGGAGTTTTGGCGGGGATAGCGTGGATGTTCAGGTAAAGAATCGATTTTGCTCCGTAAACAGCATTTTCTATATTCCGGTTCTTCCGTTCGTAGAAAATCAGTTTTTCCTCCCCGCTCACGTTGATCGTTGGGCAAAACGGGTGCGGAAAAACGACAATCATCGAATGCCTGAAGTACGGCTTGACCGGCGAGCTGCCACCCGGCTCAAACCGGGGAGTCGGATTCGTGCACGATCCCAAGATTTTCAAAACCGTCGAAAGCTTGGGTCAGGTGAAGCTGATGGTAAAGGATATTTTCGGCAACAGCATTATGGCAATCCGATCAATGAAAACGACGCAGAAAGGAAAGTTGCCCAAGTTTGAAACGCTCGACTCGACCATCGTGCTGGAAGATTCCAGAACGAAGGAGAAAACAACGATGACCCGCAGCCGCACCGCTGATGTGAACAACGAAATGTGCGATGCCATGGGCGTTTCGAAAGCTATCCTCAATTACGTAATCTTTTGCCACCAAGAAGATTCCTGCTGGCCGCTGGGTGAACCGAAGGATTTGAAGGATCGCTTCGATGCCATCTTTGGCACCAGCGATTACAAACGTTTGATCGATAAGATGCTCAAATGCACCAAGGAACTCGCCAATCGCCAGAAGGATAAACAGGGCGATTTGAAACTACTTAAGGAGCTGAAAGAACAGGCCGAACGGAAGCGAATTCAGCTGGAAGACGCCGTACGCAAACATGATGCGCTGCAACAGAGGATTGGCGATCTTGCGACCGATATTGCTCCGATTGTAGAGAAATTGGAGAATCTTGCACGCATCGAACGGGAGTACAGCTCGTTGGTTGCCAAGAGAATTGATCTTCAATCCAAGTGAGTAAGGAAACGGTCAACACCTCTGGCAGACGTTTTCATCAACCCCTTTAATGTCCATTGTTTCCTTTTTCCTAGGATTCAGAGTAAGGACGACGAGCAGTGTAAGTTGCAATCAAAGATAAAACATCTATTCGCGGGATCCGTAATGGAGCTGGAAGGAGAATTGAGATTGTTTCAACAGAAAACATTTACAAAGCAAGACGAGCTGGAGGTGGAAAAATCGGAGCTAGAATCAAGCAAAGCCAAGGAACGATCCATTCAAAGTAATCTGCAGAGGCTGGATGGTCAGAAAATGACACTGACTGCCAAACGGAACCACGAACATGATCTCAAGGTCGATCGTGGGAAGAAGATGCAAGATCTGGGAAAGAAGCTGAACCTTTCTCTGCCCTCGGAATGCACCGATCCATCGCTCGATGAAAATCTAGTTGTATCGATTCTAGATTGCATCCGAGATGCGACAAAGAAGGAGGAGAAGAATGTTCAAACCATGGCAGCTCAATTCGACGAGGACGACGTAAAGAAGCAAAAAGAGATCGATAGGCTGCGAGAATCGAAAGCTACTCTTGAGAGTGATTGCATTTCCAAAAAGAAGCAAATTCAACAGATGGATCGAGAAAAAATGAACACCGAGAAGGACGTAGCTACAATCGAGCTCTCGGCGGAAACACTGGAAAAGCTGAACGAAGAAATAGCAATGCTGGAGCAAGAATACGAAAAACATGCTAGTACCACAAACCTTCCTGCACTGAGGACGGAGCTGGCAGCAAAGAAACAGCTGATTAAAGAGCTGCAAGAGCAATCGGACAGCCTGGAGGAACGTATTCACGCCATGGACAAGTTTGCGATGAAAGAAAAGGAACTAACCCTGAGAGAACAACAGTATAACGGTCGCGAGGCGGAAGTGCGTCGATTGAGAAACAAACATGCAGATAGCCTTCGTCGTCTATTTCCCGAACGGACGATTGAATCAAATTATAAGCGTAACTTGCAGGATCTGTACGACTCGATGCAGCGAGAGATTAATGGGGCCAACGAAAAAATACGTCGTTCCGAAGGTGTTATAACAGAAATGGAAACTTTGAGAAAAACGCAAAAACAACAGTTAGATCGCTTAACACGGGAGCAGACGGAAAGCGAGGAGAAGATGTATTCGGCATGCCGCGGTATGCCTTACGATGAGGTCGTGGCTAGACTAAAAGAAAAAATTGAACGCAATACGCTGGAGCATGGTGAAGCTAGATCGGCTGTGGTTTTGTTTCAGAAGTACATTACCAACATCAACACCGGCCACTGTTGTCCCGTATGCGACAAAGATCTGACCCCCGACGATGCTCAGGATGTGAGTGGCAAGCTTTCCGACGAAATTCGTCGTTTGCCACAGAAAATTGAGTCGCTCGAAAAGGGCTTAAAGAGCGATCGGTTGGAATACGATAAACTGTTGGCATTGAAATCAGTGGCTGAGATGCTTGACAAGCAAAAGCAGGAATTGCCCAAAATGAAGCTACAGCTGCAAGAAACCGAGCGGCGTTTTGCGCAAGCATCAGAAGAACTTGAAGAACTTCAGATAGCACTATCAGAACCGACATCCACCGTTCAACTCATCAACAGTATCGTGGGAGATATGAGTATTCTGGATGAAAATAGTCGTGAGCTGGAGCGCATGAAACGTGGAGTGGAGCAGTTGAAAGAAGAACTGCAGGCCATTATTCCGCCGGGCGTGAAATCGGAAGATCTGAAAGCCCAACGAGAGTCACTTCGCGTACAGCTGAGGCTAGAACGTCGGCTTAGCGATGAGCTGCAAGGCAAGCTGGACAGCAAAGCGGAAAAATTGAACAACCTGCAGTTTCGCAATAATGAAATGAAGGCAAAAAGGTTGAAGCTACAAGAATCTGTCCAATCGTTGGGACAGAAGCGAGAAAAGGTTCTCGAATTGGCGGATAAAATTTGTTCCCTAGAGACTGATCTTGCCGAAACGCAGTGTTGCCTAGAACCGATGAAGCGGGAACTGGACCAGAAGATCGCCGAAAAGCTCAGTGCAAAGCAACGTAACAGCCAACAGTTGCAAAAGGCTCGCAAAACATTGGAAGGCTTGAACCAGAACGAAACCGAAATTGAACGGCTCTGCAGTGAGCTAGACAAATTGGCATCGTTAAATCTGTCGTTGGAATTGAATCGTTTGCAGGACAAAATAGACCAAGCGAAGAACGACTGGGAGCGTACACAGCGTATCATCGAGCAGCAAACGGAAAACATCGAGCGCATGAAGCAAGACATCGCCAGTCACCAAATCCAGGAGCGGGATCTTTTGGATAACCGTGATTTGAAAATGTTGATGCGTGAATCATCAAATCTGCAAGAAGAGCTGAATGCGCTTATGAAAAGTATGGGAGAAATAGATTACAGCAGCGTGAACGAAGAGCGTACACGTTTGATTGATCTTCGGGACGGTCTGCAGGTGAAGCAAAGTGAGCTGAAAGGACAGATCCAAGAGTTGAAGTTGCAAATCAGAGGTTTACAGGTAGAGCTGGAGCAGGGTAAATTCAAGGATGCCACACGGAACTACATGAAAACGCTTTGCGCATCGGTGGCACTGCGCAAAAACATTAGCGACGTGAAAAAGTATCGCGAGGCGCTGGAAAGGGCCATATGTGAATATCACACTGAAAAGATGGAGGTAATCAATCGAACAATTCTATCGCTGTGGCGCGCTATCTATCGTGGAAACGATATCGATTACATCCGTATACGAACGCAAGATGGCGAGAAGGACAAGGAGAAGGAGAAGGAGAAGGAGAAGGAGAAGGAGAAGGAGAAGGAGAAGGAGGAGAAGGAGAAGGAGAAGGAGAAGGAGAAGGAGAAGGAGAAGGAGAGGGAGAAGGATCGGTCGGATCGTCTCCGACACATCTATGGAGTCGTTCAATCGAAGAACGACGTGGAAATAGAGATGCGCGGACGGTGCAGTGCCGGGCAGCGGGTTCTTGCATCGCTGATTATACGCCTGGCATTGTCCGAAACCTTCAGCAGCAACTGCGGCGTAATGGCGCTCGATGAGCCCACCACAAACCTGGATCGGGAAAACATTGAATCGTTGTGCGACTCGTTGCGCCGGATCGTTGCAGAGCGCGAACAGTCGAACTTCCTTCTAATTGTCATCACTCACGACGAGGAGTTTGTTACGAAGCTGGAAAAGTTCGAAACTTATTACCGCATCTCGCGCAACCGCGAGGGAAAATCCGTTATTAAGGAGGAACGAGTGTAGGTAGGCGGTGTTTTGTTCCTTCATTATCTTCTTAATTATCACTTTTCCACATTAATTACCGTTTGAAGTTTACTTTTAATACATTCCATGGCGCTCGTTACTCAGGTATTAAACTATATAGTCATTCTTGTTTTGACATTGCACATTTTGCACAGTTGTGAGTGCTTCACCTGGTGAAATATTTATATCGATCGGATATTTAATGAACGAATACATACCATCGAATGTTACATGTTGTTTTTTATGATTCTACATTCTTTATCTAATTATAAATCTAAATTAACAGCTATGGCAACAGATTGCCTACCTGTGTAATGTCCTCTCGCAGGGTACGCTTCTGGAAGACAAGTAATAATTACCTAATTGGACATATTAAGAGAGACTATAGTCTAAATCTTCTCTAAAATCTTCCAAAATAGCTGCTTCTGGCATAGCGCGCGTGCCAGAGCTTGTTTGTCCGTATGTTTTCTCCCCTTTCGTATGCAAATGACACCCTTGGTATTGAACCGTAAGCTAGCCGCAAAGGGCCATGCTTGCTTCTTGGAACGTAATTTAGCTCCTTTTGTTTTGCAAACCCACTCAATCTTCCCAAGATGTGGTATACTATGGGGAGATTCCTCGCGTTTCCTTTGCTGCTTGGTAGCTGGTAATAACAAGGATCAAAGATGATACCGCATGGCAAAGATGCGCCTAGCACATGCTTGTATCTGTTCCAGGAGGAGTCGGATGAAAGAGGGCGGCTGTTAATACATCGCCGGGAAAGCACCCCTATGTTGTAGCTATTCATGTGTCTCATTGCTACATGTGTTTGGCGTGTTACCAGTGGGTGGGAAATTTGCATAATATGAACCCTTACCACAATTCGATTCACTCTAATTGATTGACTTTGATATGGTGATCCGTGCCGTCGACGTCGAGATGAAGTGTTACGCGTTGGAGGTGTTTTTGAGCAACGTAAACCGTAGATACCAGGCATGCGGCATAATACGTTGAGCGGGGAGGAATTGGTGGATGGTACGTGATTTCTTTGAAACGCTTCCAAGGACTTTGCTTTGCAGAAATCAGCTGTCGCTGTCTACGCGAGGACTCGTTCCTATCATATATAAAGGTCCTGCTGGCTTCCGTTGAAGAGACAGTTGCGAATCGAAAGGTGTCGAGGAACGGTCGATAGGAGTGATTCATATTTGTTCAATCCTTTCCGAAAGAATCCTTGAAAGTGTTATTCCCTGCAGTATTAGCGTGCTTTGTTCGAAGGGACGAAAAGGAGATTAGTGTTCCGGAACTTGTGTTGAGGTATAAATCCGGTAGAAAATAATCATCAAATGGATTAATACCGTTCTGGCTAACCGAGTGATTCACGTACACGATTATTCCTGCATTTTAGAGAACATCTCCAAGATGCTCCACACTCGTACGATCGCAGTGTTGGTTGTTGGTTTAATAGTGCTGGTCAATGCTCAAACCTTTCAATACTCCCGTGGATGGACAAACGGGAAACGCTCTTCTCCAACAGAACCGGGAGCTAATCCTGTGTTCTTGTCCCGATTGAACCAAGCTGGTCTAGATACTTTAAAACCGAACGAAAAGTAAGCGAACGACGGAGATTGCTGTTTAAACATTCACTGAAATGATTTTAATTGTCGTTTATTGCACAAACAGGGCGTTATTGCGACGTTTCTTGCACAACCCATGTGACCTCAGGATAGCCAGTTTGCTCAGCAACCACCAGAGTAAAGATCTGCTGGCGGGAGGTGATCTCTTCGACAGTGCAGAGACCAGTGGATCAACGTTCGTATTACCCCAGTTTCTGATCGATTCCGAAGAGGCTAATGCCGGCTCCAGCAGTGCCAATTTAGCCAATGGACGTTCGGTCGGGGAAGCGCTTCGCTTCAAGCGTGAGTTGCCTGGTACTCTAGGTGATCCTCGTTCTTAAATTGTTTAATGAAATCAATCGACATGGGCCACGACCGTCATCAGCCATCAGTATCGAAGAAGATCGCCCCAAGGTTGTGAACCAACGGAAACAGGTGTTTCGCATTCGGGTTTTGTTGGATTCTGAATGTAGCAGCTCGAAGAGCAAGTGAGCTGTTCATCTGAAATATACTTATCTAATGGACCTGTACAGAAGTAGCATTTGCGCCTGAATGGAGGAACAAAGGGTGAAGCGTTATCGTCGATTACAAGTCACTCATTTGCTTTGGAGGATGTTGTGTGTCGTTCTTCAACCTAAATGATAAATATCATGCGGTTATTCATAAAAGAATTATTACTATTTAAATCAAACTTATTCGATATGAGCCTTAATCGTTCATTATTCGATATTAAGTAAAAATACTGCAATGCGATGAACAAAAGATCTGCAAGTTAATGCCTTAAACTTTCAAAACTGCACCATGTTTCTATCGTATTGCAGTATTTTCAGCATTTTCGTTGAGATTATCCCGACGAAAACCGATATTCCTGGCGATGAATATCGTTTTGCAGGCGTACATTAATTTGTCAAGTTTGTCAAAAAGTATGTCGAAAGCACGGGAATAGAATCATGGCCAATGAACATGTTCCACATCCACGTGGATTACTTGCTCTTGCCCATCGATAATTAACAGAAACGGGGTCAAATCCGGCTATGGCTGTAACTTGATCACCGTGAGTTCCGCAACCCTCAGAATTATTGGCAAAAGGCGTAGGGAAGCTGTGTAATACATGAAATGAGCAGCACAGGAACACGCTGTTTGCAGTGGTTAGATGACACACTGGATTAGGTGCCCAGAACCAGAATCAGAAGTCCGATTACCATCAACCTGAAACAGGCACTTCAAAAGAAAAACGATAATCAAAATAAACATAACCTCGTTCAGGACTCGTCCCTACGGCCCCTCCACGCACGCTCTGGCGACACGCAGGACAACGAGATGTTTAGATACGGGAATCTATTGCAGCACTCCCCTACAAGTGATGACCCCTTTTTCCGCTCAGTTGTGCCTCGTATTACTTTATAATTAATTTATGTGGATGAATGATTGCTGACGAGAAACTGGCAGCATTCTGGAGGAAAGTTTGAACCGTTTTTCCCGGACACAAATCATTCCCTTGGGTATGTTTTGTTGGAACCACCCACTGTTGGACACGCAGACTAGACTGCGACCCAAAATGTGCCCATCATTTCCATGACGGTTGGTCGCTTGACGATAGGATGACATGTTCCTTCTTTCTCTCCGTCTTTTTGGAACCTTTCCGGCATGAAAAATGTCCACTAAAAGAGCATTTTGAGCATTTTTTCCCCTTAGGCAGATGCCTTTGCGACTGCTTGAATCCGTGTTTTCTCTTCAGGTCGTTGGTCGTACGCTTCTAGTCACTGAGCCAAAAGGCCAACTGAAGAAACTTAAACAAATTGTTAACCGCCTTCGAGAAGCTAGCGGCTATCACGCGGTCCTCGGCACTGGGCCAGTCCTTTAATTTTTTATTTCAGCATTTGGTCATCGAATTAGGCAGATTCATTCTGGCACTTTTTTCATTTTCCTTCTCTGGAGGAATGCCTTTTTACGTTTCATCCTCTACGCGTTGGCTTCCAATCCGACATTTTACGTCAGGTGAAATTCATTTATCTTTAAAGAATTCAATTTGCTAGATTTTAATCAACAAGATAGCGCCGTGGAAGCGGTACGCAAACGAGAAGACTCCGCTAAACAGGGTTTTGTGTGCTGGAGCTGATTTTTGACCAGTGAATAATTGATTTGGATTAACAAAAGCGTTCTACGAGATAGACGGGCCGGGCTTTACTGCATTTACTGTACCAACAATCAAAACCCAGCTCATGAACAGTGGACTTAATTTGCACGTTTTCCTTGAGTTAAATAAAGCAACATTTAAACAGCAAAGAATCCTTGATGGGCGGTCTTTTAGGCCACAAAAGTAACTCAAACCAGATGGTACTATTGTGAAGTATTTACACTAGACCTTAACGAAGCATGAACTGCGTATACATACAATGCAGGTGGCCTGCGCACCGTGATAACCACGGTGAGCGAAGGGTAAACTCTTGAACATTGACTCATGAGAAAATAATTCAATTAGCTCATCGTCGACGCACCAGGACTGCAGGCGCGATGTCGTGGGATCGATGCAACCGGCAGGCCGACGTGCGCCCTCTCCCTGGAGGGTAATCGTTTTCAGGGAGAGAAAACTACGCTTTTCACTTTGCGCGGCACGGAAAATCGAGATCATACAACTCAATTCGGTTTGGTAGGCCAACCGCCGGAGAAGCCAGCCACGTGACAGAACCATACGTACAGGGACAGCACCGGCACCAGTCGTTCGTCCGTCCTTCGGCCCCGAGCTCATCCTTTGCTGCCTTGTTAATCGGTGCAAAATGCCGAGAACTTTATGTACTTGCAACCCTCCTCACAATCTCACGGATTTGGCAGCGCTATGCCACTTGCCCGTGCCAGTGCCGCGACCGTGAGAAGGGGTGAGCGCGGTCACTGCTGCGTTGTGGCTGCCGTCAAGTGATTCTCGAGCGATTAACGATCGGAACGGAACGGAGGCGTTTGGTGTTAGGGGGAAGTATCATTTTCGCGTGTGATTTTCCACTTGTCGGTGGCAGCATACCGCGGAGAAGGGCTATGATAGAAACATTGATAATGATATTATGACACACCAACGCTACGGGGTCGCTTTAACATTTCGCAGAAGTTTGTCGAGGTTATTAAATTTATGAATACATGCCGCGATCTGGGAAGGATCACAGGAATCCTGGACGGCAACCAGCGTTTCGGGATCGTAGGACTGGCTAGCAGTGCAGAGAAGTCTCATTCCCCAGGGGTGCTATAGCGAACCGAAGAGTACTGCAATGTCCCCGGGGGAATACTGCAGGCTGATTGGCGCAGTATAGTTTGACGGAATAGATGCTTCGCTCTTTCGATGACCACGCGGAGCACCACTTGATTCACCCGATTGGACAATTGTTGCGGATGTTCCGGTATCCCACGAATATCCCAATCTTCCCCAGGCAGGACACAAGTGCCGTACGGTATGTTGGGGGGGAGCAGCAAGTGGTGAGTGGTTCAAATTGACTTTTCAAGTACCGAGGCCCGTCCGTTTAAAATGCGCAACTAAATATTTAATACCCTTCACGTCAACAAAAACCGGTCCAGGAACACCGATTGATAACGGGCCCGGTTTCCCGAGAGGGCGGCGGGTGCTTCCTCTTAGCTGCCACGGTATCTGTTTGTTGGTTGCTTGTTTTTTTTTTGTGCTGCCCTCAGTATGGCGCTTCTGCTTCCATAAGTTGCTCTTTCGACAGTCGGAGGGTTTGTGAAAAATTAATTGAGTTAAAATAGAGTGTGAAAATCGGGTTCGCTGGAGGTCTACGATTGCTTGACTTCCGTTCAGTGAGTGATGTTGCGAACCACAGCACACAGCTCAAAGCCGGCCTCCTTCCAAACCTTTTGCTGCTGTGAAGTTATTTGTTCTGGGGCTACCGGTTCGATTCGAAAGCCATAAATTTAATGGGTTTCATCGTGTTAAGGTGAAACAGTCATCTATCAGCTGATGAACCGTGGCACTGGAAGGCGCCACCAGGTGTGAAGGGCGTCACTAAATAAATGTACGGCTCCTGCGCTGCACCACAACTGACCGGTTCATTCTTTATTTTAGCTGCCCCGTTTTACCAAGACCCTCGGTGTCGACCCTTTATGGTACCGTTTTCGATACAAATTGAATTGTACCGTTTCCATTTGTTAGGTATTTCAGATTTGTTGTCGGTCCATCCAGAGAGAGAGAGAGAGTGGGTGCTTAGGTTTTCGAACCAAACCCTGCTCCTCGGACACACCACAGGGGTCATGGTGTAATGGTCAGTCGGAAGGATCGCTGACCGCATAAAAAATGCATGGACGAGGAAGTGATTTTTCGTTACCAAATGGCA
Organism: Anopheles aquasalis; assembly: GCF_943734665.1. Taxonomy (NCBI): domain Eukaryota; kingdom Metazoa; phylum Arthropoda; class Insecta; order Diptera; family Culicidae; genus Anopheles; species Anopheles aquasalis. The sequence goes on from NC_064877.1 coordinate 49,029,946, forward strand.
GCGAATTACTTTGCCCTGTGCTACTTTTTATTGTACTTTATATCGCCCTATTAAC
>NC_064877.1:49037500-49040000 GCF_943734665.1 Anopheles aquasalis
TGCGTAGAAAAGGATTATTAAATTAGCACTATTTGCCAGATGCCTTTTACCGACGTGGCCATTTGGTTATGCTCTGCACATGACACGATATTTGCTAATTGCTGTTTCGCCGTTGAAAAAGAGTTCCTTCCTATGCTGCGCACGTGCCTATACCCTCTCGAGAAGCTGCCTTTCCAACACCATACGCTGTATTTAAAACAAATAATCAAATCAAACTAAGGAATAAACGTATTACATCGTTTTACACAATTGCACCTATAGCTTTTGCGCAAAGATATGAAGATATATGATGCCTGGGCAATTAGTCAGAACAGCCAACACACGGAAGGTAATAAATCAAACTTGAAATAAGTAATTTATAGCCAGGAAGTCTCCCTATCTTTGAAGGGTAGCATGGGATAAGAATTAACTCGAGGTAGCACATTAATATTGACGTTCAAGAACGGAAGATGCTTTAGTTGCCAATGTTGCTCATAGATCCTCGCCAGAAGACACGCAGAACAAGAACCAATTTTAAATAACCCATCCTTCCCGTGGGGATATCTTCACAAAAGAGAATGGAAGCTCAAGAGTATCCTTTTAAAACGAGAAACTCAAGATTAGCTGGCCACACAAATGCGTACCGCGTTCGACCGCTGTATGCGTGTGGGCCACTTAGCAAAAGGTTGTTGAAATTTAATGTAATTACTCTGCTATTTAGATAATGAATTCCTGGCCTCATTTCTGTTACATGCTATCAATCCACGGCCAACCTTCTGGGCAACCGCCAGCACAACAGCAGAGCAGGATTCAAGATGGACGAGAGCTTCCTATTCCTCGACCGGCACCGGAATATTAATTGATTTTTAAATACCTCCTCTAGAAACCGCAAACGCGCACACTCGCGGTAAATGGACGATTTTTCCAAGATGGATGGTTCGATTCCGTGGTGTGTACACCATTGGCCAACGCAACACGCAAGGAAGGGCCGGAAAAATCGGAAGGATTTAGGGTGATGAATTAATGGTCCCTTGCCCAAGGCGCCCGTCATAAACGCGCGCTCCTTTATGGAGCCGTTTTATCAAACACTTACTAAGCCGAAAGGACTCTCCGTCCGAAAGGAAGATAGAGCGACGGCCGCGAATGGACTGAAGTAAATGTGTTTGCTGCGGCGGTGCGTCGGCCGTCGGCTTGTTCCGTGTTTCTTTTAGGACGCGGAATGGCCCTAGCCTTTTCACCATTTTTTTCCATTCCTTCAGATACCTTCGGACGTGGTAATGAAAGCATGAATAATTCATAGTTCGTAATTAGAATTGTTAATCTAGTAATTGTCCGTGCCTCACCTAATTGTTTCGTATAAATTACGTTGCAAGCGCAAGCGAAACGAGAAGCACCGCGACGGTCGACCTAGGCGACCTCATTTATATTCGTTGCTTCGCGAATTACTTGCAGCGAGAATCGCAAACTCTAGCAGAAAGTCATGCTTCCATTTGCTATGCTTTCCCGACAAAACGCTTGGTACGTAGTTGCTTTTTGCCCCTGATTCGGCGAACAAAAATGGTAGTTCCCAGGGAGCAGGACCAACTAGTTTGCCCTTTTTTTCTATCCTCTGACTGATCAGTAAAGCGCAATCAGGAGTTTCAAATGGCAGGAGCATATTGTTCGGTATCCGATTATGGTAGAATTATGCTATTTTTAATTGAATTTCAATTAACAAACAAGCGCGATACACTCGTCCAGGAAAACACTTTGGCACTCTGGCACTCTGGCGGTATCTTTCTAGGGAACACACCAATGATGCCGACATTCGGCAAAAGATACTACGGCTCGCTCTCTCTATGGAAGTTGTACTCCAAATTCGAACCCGATCATTTCTAATTGACAAGACACAAAGCTCTGATTGGATCAGCTCTAAGGCAGACTAGTGCACATCGAGCAGACCACGGGAGAGCAAGAGTCACACCACGAGTCGCTAATGGAATTTGATTGCAATTGTCGTGTGCTGGTGTTGTTTTCTGTCACCGATGCCAAAAGAAACCCTCAACAGGCTACAGGATGATTGCATTTCCTTCCATCCTCTGCAATGGCGCAATGGCATGGGATTTTCGTGTGTCACTTCCGGTTCCGGCCCTTGAAGCCATCATAGTTCAACAAGTGCAGGGTTAGAAAACATAGTAAATTGCACGACTTGTAGATAAGTTTTTCTGCAAAGTCTTTTTATGATACGTTTTAAAACACTATTCAAAAGTCTAGTAGTATGTAACGCAATTTTTCACATTAACTTGGTACTGTTTACTGTGAGATCTGATCAGCAAAAAAAATGTGAAGCAATACACCAAACACAGAACAGAGCTAGATGTATGACAGTGCACACAACATTATCATTCGATTCCCATGTGCAGGCGGAATTGCTTTTCAAAGAGAGTTTTTTGTGTTCAAAAGTTGAAAATCAATTAACCTCCCTGACAGTGGAGTGTCATATGCATGAAAGGTTTAATCCATCATGAAGCTGCAGCAACAC
>NC_064877.1:49042500-49050000 GCF_943734665.1 Anopheles aquasalis
TGATCCCGTGCCTCGTGCCCTGGCTCCGGTTTCCATGTTATTGATTGTTATTAGGATCGATTCCGACATGAGGCGGTCCAGGGGAATGATTTTGAACACGGGGAGAGTGACTCAACGGTGAGGAAGGTTTGCCTCTATTTCCTTGTTAATCTTTCAAAATCGCCATGAAGATTATCGAATATCAAGCAAGATAAAGATAAACAAAGTAACATAAACGAGTATTCGAAATCTCGCCCAACTTATTGTCCCTGAAGGTCCCTGAATTAGTTGATTCGATTTTATGTAAACATGGCTCCATTTTTTTTGGGACAGTTTCACAGCCCCATATGTTATGCCGTAAATAAATGAGAACTCATAATAACATAGTTTTTTCTTGAGTTGAAAATGCCGAGTTTTGAAAGCATTGAAAAGTACATTTTGCAGAGAAGTTTAAAAACATTCTTTCATTTTAAGAAAACGTATGCTGAAAGTTATCGTTTGTTGGTTTAAGCTTATTTGGAATATGCTCTGACACAATATAAAATGCGAAAGCTGGCTTCAACAGCTTAGAACATTTTAACGTTACCGACAGAGAACGTTCGGGTCCCGGATAAAAACAATGAGAAGAAGCAGTTCTATAGAGTGTCGTACAGTAATAACCTCCGGGAACTGTTCAATCCCTGTCCAATGTTCAAACTACTGATGGAGATCGTCATCGTCAACAGTTGATCCATTTGCAGCCTTCTTTGGCTAGAAATCGGACAGAATGCAATAACCGACATGATAAACTTCCGCATGTTGCAAAATCGGCCCAAAACTATTTATAACATTTCGAATGGGAAGTGTTAGTGCTCTCCTCTGTATAGATTAGACATTTTTCTTTCTGAATACTACTTTTGGTTACGAAAAATATGTTTGGCAGCACAGCACCTCACTCTTTTTCAAACTATTGAAAAATAGGTAGTTACTTGCTGCTTGCTTTAAAATACTTTAAAAAGATGATGAGTTCTTTCGACATGGAATTCGAACATTGCTTGAAATATGAAAAAAACCAGTGGCCAGTGATAGGCAATATTTCGATTGAAGGAATTGTTCTTTTGGTATTGAAAATAAATCGTTTTTGTCGAGCCGAAAACCGCATAAAATAATTCAGCGACATGATATGTTTATACTTTATAGAACTGAGTAAAGTAATTAAAATTGTTTCGCTACTAGGCATCAGAAATTATTGATCGCCAATCGTTTTTCAATCAACAATGCCTTCTGATTGAACAGTGACACAAGTGACGCTGGAATGCTAAACGGTGGATTTCTCTGAATAAACGAATAGCTGTTTAAACCACGAGACCCACGGCCGTAGGCAAAGGTTTGCTGCCGAAGAAGGCACTAGAAACGGAAATAAATGTCTCGACCGAACCGATTGTCCACATCCGCTGGCCGTAAGGTGTGCGTGCCACCAACATCCGACACACGAACTCGACCGAATTCCTGAGAGCCAAACATTCCGGACTCCTTAATCACGGAAAGGTCGCGCGAGGGCTAGAGCGAAGGAGCGCTCACGTGAAGCCCGAGTCCCTCGCAGGTAGACCCTTGCGGATGAAACATCTTCCGGTCCCTAGCGTTTGGCTAGATTATTAAAACCCCTCTCAAAAAAAAAGGAAGAACTTAAAAAAAACTCAACAGGAATTATATAGTTGTCGATCCTCAAAAAAAGCTTCTTTGTTGTCGCTAGCGGGGTGTCCCCTGGCGTATTGTATATGCGGATCGTTTGGCGTGTGCGCAAGATTTGGGTAAAATTATATGCTGGACATCGGATCCCAAGTGATGCACCAGCTGGGGATCTGTGATGTGTTGTGTCGGATGCAGTCTGATGGCGAAGGTGGACACAGATGTCTTGCAAAAACGATGACAGCCTAATGAGATTCGGGGTTCGGGGTTTGGACACTAATCTTCGAATGCAGGTGCACAATAGACCGCGTTGACCGGATGTGGGCTAAGGCGTTAAGGGAACCCCTCTCGCAGAAGCATTTCATTCTCAAATGAGACGTCGCCAGATAAGAGCGCTCAAATGATGCAACTTCTCATGTTATACGATCTGTTGTTTGTATTTGTGTTGTCATGTTATACGATCATCAGTAAATGTTTTACATCGCATCAAACGAAAGCAATCTATTCAATTGTTACAACCATTTTTTTAATGATGCGCTGCGGCCATTGCATTTGCTTGCATTTGTTTGCCAGTTAGGATGCCAGCGGACATTTCCTCTTTATCCAAACATATAATTCACCACCATCATCATGCCCGGTTCTCCAATCATTTCAATTCAAAATGTCCAAAAACTGCCGTCATTATCAACGGTGGAGGTGGTGTGGTGAGGTGCCGTGTGTAATTGTCCAGGGTTTTGTTTTACTTCAATCATTTTCTGTCCCTGGCTGCAGCAGCTGTACGTAATTGCCCTGTGCCACCGTGTGTACCGTGAACCTGGGGAAAAGATGTCCGAAACTTCGTTCTCTCAGGAAGTTTGCTCCTTTGCGCCACTCCTGGCAAAGACAATGGACCACAACCATTTTCGGTTCACTGGTGGCTGGCCAAGTACCTTCGTTGGTCAAGCAATTTCAGCGCACGATTCACCTCAACCAATCGACACACCGACCGACAGAGGCCAATCAGCGAATGTTGTACAATTATCCTCAAAGGATGGCGGCAGCACTTTGCTAGAGGCCCCCCTTCCGCTTCCGGACACATCGCAATCTTCATCGCACACCAAGCTACCGTTTTCCATGTTTTCTCACAATCGTGTTGATGGTTGTTTGGTTCGAAACGAGATGCCCAACCCGATACCATATCGGCCCCCGGAAAGATGACTTTGAAGTTACTTTCACCAACAAAACATGTTGCTTCCTTCAGCCCTGGCAGAGTCATTTTGCAATAAATTATCGTGACTTTAAAACAGTACAACAGTGGTGGCGGGTAAATTATGCAACAAACCACCGCGACCAGCGTCCGGGTTCGAATTTGACTGAAAAGTGTATGGATTTGGAATAAATTTGTGGAACAATTCTCGGCGTCGGAAGTTTCAGTCTTCCGCTCATCGAGGTCACAGCGTCGCTGTCGTCGCCTTTGCCTTCGCCTTCGTCGTCGTCGGTTAATCTTTTAAGTAAAGAAGCTTGTACCATCCACGATAACGAGGGACCACTCCTTGGTTTGGTCTGATCTGGGGTGCGGTACTAAGCATCGATTTTCGGGGTTCCCTTTCCTTCGCCTTCCTCGTTGGACTGGGCATCCTTGGGATTGTAGCACGAGCCCAGAGAACCCGCTGACAAAGGAAAAAAAAGGTGCAAAACGGAACGGCTGAGAAATGTCCGCTTAATTGGCTGTTCGCCGGTGGTTTGGTGCCGGACCATGGACCATGAATGAATTCTAATCTCGGCGACTCCGGGCGGACTGCCCGCGGAGAGAGAGAGAGAGAGAGAGAGTGTTGGAATTTGTCAACATGGTCTCAATTTACCGTCGTGGCGCTACCTCTTACGTGCAGCGAGGGGCGTTCTAATGGGCCAGGGGAAAGTGTAAGACATAAATATGTCAAACGAGATCCAGCTCTAATCTGTCTAAAGACAAACGGACTGATCGGGCGAACGGGCGTCTAATTGAATGGATGCCAACGGTCCCCACGGGGCCGGGTTTTATCTGTGACACAAAAATGAGTCAGCACGAGATGCTGACCACCGTCCAGGCGCCCCCACACCTATTCAACGCTTCAGAACGTGATGATTAATATCGTTTTAATAATCTGTGACGTCGAGGGAATAGAGAAAAAAATAACAGAACATGTCGATCATGTTTGGTCACTTTTCGGAACTTTCTCGTCTTCTCGGTTTACGACCTCAGCTGGAAGCCAAATCGCATCAGAAACGATCATAAAAATGGTCTCGCTCCCGTAAAGCTGCCAGAGCCCCGGTGGATTGGATTTTAATGTTTTGCGGAATAACGATCAAACCGAGAATCAATGGGGATCAACGTTTTTACGATCGATTATTGCGCTGGCTCAGAGCAGCGACACGAGCCGCGTGGTCTCTCGCAAGGTCCACCAAACAACACCAGCGGGTGAAGAATGATCACCATCCAGCACTAAATTGGAAGCCGTTTTCGTGATTGACACCGAGCGGATCGCTGCCGGTCTGCCTTTGTCTGTCTGTCTGTCGACGGTTTGAAGGCGTTTTTAGAGTAATAATTAATTCTAATAACATCAACGTCGCCTCAAGGCGTCCAGAACACGGTTCTGTGTTACGGCTCCGGTGGAATCTGAGGCAGACAGCATGAACACAACGAATGGAATGGAAGTGATAAGCGGCCACGGCAAGATAGTCTGATCAGAGAATGGTCTCCTTCCCCCCGAGGGGGGCAGGGAGGGAGTTAATAATATCTATAGGATTACATCCGCTCGATAGCGGATGGCTTTTGCCAGATCACGCACTGCCGGGCTACCGGGCTTTGAATTCCGGCGCCGGTGTCCACGTGCATTTATTTATGTCTCGCCCCCCGGGGGGCGCTTGAAATCGTTTCATTTAATGTTAATAATTCGGTTGCTGGCCGATTTATTTTTTGATTAACTTCCTCCATTTCGATTCCGATTGTTGAACATTTTTCATCGGCCTTTAATTTGAGAATCGGCCCCTGAAGAGGGAAACTGAAACGCAGAATGGTGAACAGTTATGGACTTACCAGCTAATCGATCTTTGACAGCCTGATGTGCCAGGGCGGCCGGATGTAGCGGTGGCAGGGTCCAGGACAGCGGATTGCAGGGTCCCCTTTGGGGGGGCACTCGCAGGACATGGCCACCGGGGTAGAGGGGATAGCTGTACAGTGCTCCGGCCGCGTACTGTAAACTGCCCTGCGGTGAGCCGATGTGATGCCCGTTTTTGATGAGCGCCTCGGGTGACGCATCCTCCGACAGGGATTCCTTGTCTTTCTGCTCCCGTTCGTACGATTTGCCCAACAATCGTGATATGCTGAAGGGCAGATTCTCGTTCGGTGATCGTGTCGATGGTTCCGCGGAGTGTGTTTGATGATCGCTATCGCAATGGAAGAGGGAAGAGACAGAAAATGTGGTCAACTATTACCAACTGTTTTCGGTTGCTGGGGTGTCACGCTTGTTATCCAAACCAACCAACGATACGCTTCATAAACTCGATGATTTTAAAGGATTTATCGGGATTGGGTGAGGCCGTCGAAGTGAATATTTAATACCGTGTGAGGATATGGATTTTTCCGAAAACCAATCCACAAACCAAACAACAAAATCGTGTGCCAGAAGATGTGGCACCGGTGAGACTTCCAATAGCCACTCTCTTCCGCTAGATGCTCTTCACCTCGGAACCATGAAGCGTTTGAATAATAAATAAGATACCCCTTTTTCGATCGGACTAGGGGGGAACATCTAGAGCGTCTTTCGTTTTCAAAACAATCTCTTTAAATCATATCACTCTCTGGTGGGGGTTCAGAGAAGGTGATGGTGGTGTTGCTTCTAGAACCACAGCTTTTGGGCGCATGTGTAATCGTTTGGTTGCCCCAAAAAGGGCCCCCAAAGCCATGTACTACATCAAGGCGATAACGGGGCTCAATGGCTGTGGTGTGGTTGGCTTTAAGTGTGGTGTAGCTGCGGCTGAGGCCAATCATCATGATGATGATGATGATGGTGAAGATGTTGGTAACGCAAATGTGCTAGCGCATAACTCGAGCGACGACTTTCGTATGGCATAAATTAGAGCCCAATTAATTTGTTAGCTTCTTCACGGCTTTGTCTCTTGCCACTCTAAACAACGATGACTGTGAGCAAGCGGTAGTGGTGAGGTATGCGTCGATGATTTATGGAGGAATGCGAAACTAGTTGTGGGGTTTTTTTGGGGGTGCGGGAGAGTGAGGAGCTAAACAATGTTCTCAAAGAATAAGCAATGCGGGGCCCCAAGCGTTTAGTGTTTTTAATTAGATCTAATAGCGTTGATGGGTGCTATCGTGTCTTCATTAGCGGAAGATTGCATGCTAATGCCGCCCGTAACTGCTAGATGATGCTAAAAGGTCTCTCTTTTCCGAAAAGCCGAAATATGCTAAGTAAATTCAGCAAATGCTCCGGCCGTCGCACCGGGCATTAGCGAATTAGACAGCACAGCGGGAATTGTTTATCCAAATGGTGCATTTACATACGTTTTGAGTTTCGCACACTCAGCGCCCCCCGCGTTATCAATGGGTTAGAAAATGAAGCAGCGTGATTGCATTTGATGAGGATTTCCGCTATACTTTACGGACAATTAAATCAGAGCTGGTCAGATGCTAATGGTTCCTTTTACTTAAGTTTGCGATTCGCTAGACAATCGTTCGAAAGTGATCGTAGTTAAATTGTATTTTTAAACAAATCCAGCGCAAGTATTACGCCATGATTTCACATGAATGCAGATCCGGCTTGTCACTATACCTGGTAGCTTCTGATTCATCGTAGCAGGATCCATTACCATCACCATCGAGATCAATGTCCTCGGAGCCACTGTTGTACGAAACGCGCGACTGACAGTCTGAGTCGGCATCCACGTTGATCTCCTGATCGAGATCCTGATCGTCGTCCTCGTGCGGCGATGACATTATCACAAGTGGCGGAATTTTGAAGAATTTCTCTGAAGCACTCGATTCAACCTCGTGGGATGCCTCGGATTGAGATGCTCTTCAATCCGTACTCGTGTGATCTTCGTTATTATGTTTTATTAAATTTGTTGTCTTTCACTTTCATTCACTGCTAAATGTGATGTGCTTTGAATGAAACTTTGCTTGTACAACACTTTTCTGTTTTGGTTCTTTCCACAGCTTTCAACTTGTTTCATAGGAATTCGAATTTATAAATCATATCCACGCAACGGCGTCACAGTATTATCACAATCGTCTAGACCACACCGTATCACCAGCACTCAATCAACAACTCGTCATCATCATCACCAGCCCCGTCATCGATACGATCAACACCTCACGCAGCACTAACCACCCAATATGACACTGTATCATCCGGGAGAAGCAGTAATCACTGACGACACCTCGCTCAAATCGAAACCCCGATTAAAATCCTCGTTCGTCGGAGGCCACGGCAGTCACTTCCAAAACACGTCAACCATCCGCAAGCGCCAAGAGCAAACTGAACTCAACCGGTTTTCCTCTCCATTTTCTTCGCTCCCACGCATTTTCCTTCGAAAGAAGGAGGAGTCTGCTCGCGGTTCGTTGACCAATGAACGATCAGGGAATTCTCGCCATTTCGGTTTTTCCGTTTTTCCTACCTTCCCGGGGGACGGGACGAAGGAGGGTGGAAATGAGTGTGTATGTGAGGGAAAATATTGGCCAAATGCTGGGCAACGGCAGACCAGAGGGCGATGAAAGATAACGTCGTTGTGATTATGTTGCTTAACTGGGCGAAGAATCGATGGCCCCGGGATGTACATGGAAACCGGTTCTCGGTGCAACCTTTGGCTATGTTTGTTGTTCGC
>NC_064877.1:49055000-49062500 GCF_943734665.1 Anopheles aquasalis
AAATTGTTGTTGGTATTAAATTATTGATTGTTTATTAATAATAGATGGTTAATTTTCCCCTAACAATTTTCATCCAATTTTCCCCAATTCAATTTCGTAATGAGTTTTATCCTTTTATTCTACTTTTTATACCTTTTCATTGATACTTAACTTTTTTTAAAGATTCTAAAGATTAACTTTTTTTAAAAGAGTTTTCTGGTTGTTTAGAAGCATGGCTACGATGGCAATTTTGCGTCAAGAACATTCGAAAAGAAGATGAAATAATGTTGCTAGTTTGGCCGAGCACAGTTAAGACGAATGAAAATTTCTTTACGATCGATTTCCAGTTTGGGTGAAAATATGCTGTAAAGAACTTTCTAAATGCTCGACGCATGCAGCGTTTAGTTTTGGCTCTCGCCTTGTAGTATTGGTGGAATGTGTTTAAAAGATGCAAAACAAAGTTGCTATCTCTGCCATACACCTTTATGATGATTGCAAGCCTCTTGTTTAAATTGAAGTTCATTTAAGGACCAATTTAAGGATTTAAATCATTACTCTAGGATTGAAGTTAATCTTTAACATAATTCATAATTTCAGTATCTCTTTGTAGTATCTTAGCATTAAAAACACCATGATAAAAGATTCTTACTATGCACTGTAAGCTACAAACATGCTGCACATTTAGTTCATTTGTTGACAGTTTTGGATTTACTTTCCTTTTATAGAATTTCTTTTGTAACAGAGCTGTGAGCTACCCACACTCCATGATTAAATGGCATTTGATTTTATCATTTTATCTCCGAATCTATCATCCTTATTTCCAAAAAACTGTTGACGGTGCGGCCTCTCTAGGAAGTAAGTCTTAACGCGAAGATCTCTGTGTAGTACCTATTTTGGAAGCATTTCCGTCCCTTACACACGCGATACTGTCCCATTGTGCCAGTGCCAAGTAATACCCAATCGCACGGAAGGGCTACGAACCGCGAACCACCATCACCAAACCTTCCTTCCTTGATGCCAGATGAGTTCAAAATGGGGCCACGTCCATGCGCAACTGCGGTGCCCTTTTGCTGTCGCTCCAACGTATGTACGAGTGAACAAACCAATTATATTAAATCTGCAATATTTGCGGTTTAAGTAATCGGAAAGTAACGAATTCCGCTGCCGTCGCCCTGCGAGAGAGCGAAACAAACGACTGCTGGACGGTTGTTAGTTTGGTTTTATTATCTGTCAGGGCTCGTACTTTAGCGGAGTTTGCGGCAAACGGATTGGCCATTTTGCACGCTTTGACGACGACGACGACGAGGAGGTGGCATTTAGGGAAAGTAGGGCTACACGGGGATATGAAAGTTTTGTGAACCTCTAATATACTCGGTTTGGTTGAAAGTGTAACAGTTGGATCAACACAACGCCTGACGCCTGGGCTGCAACAAGGGACACAATGGACACCAAATACTGGGACTCGTTTTTGATTCCTTGTCTTAATGTGAGCACCGAAGCTACAATCACAAGTTCAACTGATATTTCGTCAAGTATAGGCATTAAGGTAAATAGCGACAAACAAGTGGAAACAGATGATTACATTCAATCATCTAAAGTAGCGTCCCGATGGTTGAAATCTCATCTTTGTGGCTTCAATCAATCGTTTGCCGAAATACGCGAAACCCCCCTTCCACGGTACGGCCAATCAACGGTGTCCGATCCGGGAATTTCCTTGCACCGGATGCATCCTTGCATCGGAACGCATATGGTCCGATCGGCGGAGCGGACCGACGCAGTTATGTGCAATCGGGTTGATCAAACAAACGATCAGAACGGAACATTAGGGCGCTCCCATCTTCTGTATCTGTGCACCTATAAATTAGCTCTTGTTGGCCGGCTGGCGGTCGGATCTAGCTTCGGGGCGGTCCCTATCAAACGTTCTAATCATCTCCCCTCGAGCTCAGCGCGTAATGACAAGGATCCGGTGGATTGGTAATAGCAGGGTCGGTTCCCAATGGTGGTCGGTTCGCGATGGTGTGGCTGATTGCGTTTTTCGCTCCAACGCAACGACCCGCTAATAGGTGGTCTTGTCTCGCGAGGCACGACCCACGTCCCCCGGGGGTCGCCGCCGGCTTAGTGATCGTCAATCGTCAAAACACGACACATTTTAAATGCAAATTCCGCAGACAGAGAGCCGAAGGTTCGGTCTCTTTTCTCACCCCGGACCCCGTGGCTTGAGTTCGATCTTCGTTCGCGTGGTGCCCGTAGGCTGAGACTGCGGTCTCGTTCAGCCTGGCGAAAGCTTTTCAATTAGCCACCAGCATCCCGATAGCGGCTGTCACATAAATCCATCGGCATTTAATATTCGGCATCGAAGACTGAAGCCGATCAGGCGACGACACAACGGAACTGAAAAGCTTGTTTTGCGAGGAACCGTTTCGGAGGTTCCTCTTCACGTGGGGCGGTCGGTCGGGCAGTGATTAATCAACAACTCAATTCGTTAATCCCAACCCGGCGTACCGCCTGAAGCGAACAATGAACTTGTTGAAATCGATGCTAGTGCGGCTGCTAGTAGGGAGAGTCTGCGTGCAAATCGTGCACCAAAAAACCAGAGCAACCGAACCAGACAGCGTCTTAAAAACACCAAAAATCCGAAGATCGAGGATCTTGGTTGCGCTCTGGCCCAGTTTTTTTTTTTTTTGGTTTCGGTCGCATCGTCCTCCGGCACTTTTCGGTGTAATCTCTTGATTTACTCATTAACATTTAAAACACGTGTTGTTTAACGTTAAAAGCTTTTGAGCTGATAGATTAAGCGATGGTCGCAACGCCTCGAATGCAGTGGGGAATTCTCCACGAGAAGGACAGAAAATCTTCTTTCAACCGTTGTCGTAGTGGTGCGATCGAGATGCAGATGAGGATGAGCAAAGAAGACCACGCGGTTGAGGCGAGTGAGGAACACAACACCATTTACCTGAACGATCACGATCCATTTTCTGCTGCGGACGTCGAAAGTCAGCGATCTGTGACCGGCTGGCAACGACATTCGATTGTGTCCGGCTGGCAATTATGGCCCCGAAGCTTGATTCGGCCACATCACAAGCCACCGTCCCGGGCTGGGGGATGCCGTTCATGGGAAATGGGTTGCCAAGCTGCTGGGTCAAAGGACGCCCGAGCACTCGAGTCTCTCACTGTCTCTCGAGAGAATTATGACATTAAATAAATGATGCTTCCTTCCTTCCGACCTGTCGGGTCCACTTGCTTGTCTAGTGACCACCAACGGCATGTGGACACGGCGGTCTGGGAAAACCCAAACGTTTCCGAATTCATTCATCAATTTTAATTACACTTTTTCCCCCGCATCAGCCGCAAGAGCAAGATGCCACCACGTCTCGTCGATCGTGGTCGATCTTTATTTGTTTTGCTGCGCCACACGGAACTGCGCTCCGAGATCCGGAGGGAAGCTCCTTAAAGCGTGGCACCCGAGGAGGTCTTTTGATCGTTTCATATTTATTTCACTCCATAATTAGACCGTCCGCACTTTGGCCACAGTTACAGATGCCGCCACTTCCTGCCATTGAACGGACTAGGAGATGATGGACACTAAACCGGGCAGGGGGGGGCCCCCGGGGGGTTAATCATTTCCGGCGCGTGTTTCGAACTGAAGCCCAAGGTGAATATGCAGCAATAGTGTGGACATATCTTCAAACACAAAACAAAACTCAGCAAAATCATCGGGGAACTAAATATTTTGCATCAAGTGGACGGCATTCATCGTCACTCTCTTGTGAAACTGTTTAGCGATATTGTTGCAGGTAGCACAGTTAGCAATATAAGTAAAAGACATTGCATTCCGTTATCAGTATCACTTATAGCCTCGAAATGGCGACGGCGCTTGACGAGCGAAACGTCGAGACTCGATTTCGATTTCAAAGTCTCAGTCAAACGGAACGCAACTTAAAGCACGGATCGTCTGCTTGGGGCGGTTGTACGGCGAGAATGAAAACATTAAATCGATCAGCTCTTATCGGTGCCATTCCGGGAGGGCCGGACGCTGACCGCGCTGAGCGGAAAGTGGTTTAGACCCATGGGTCCATCGCGGAGACAACCAATTTAAGCATTAGTGTCACGCTTATCGAATCTCGTCCCTTAGCTCCTCTCTCTCTGTTTTCTTTCGCTTGTTCTCCACCGGACACACCGGGTGTGAGTCGATGGATGAGTCGTTAATTTACTGCCGTTTTTTTCTCTCTCGGGATCTTAAGGTGACCGAATTTGGCCAACTCGTGTCTACGGGGTTTTTGTTTTTTTTTGTGGTACTCTCGAAACGGCAACAAGTAGTAGTGGAAGCGAAGGAGGACGAGAACCGATGCGAAGCGCGGCAAGGAATAAATGAAAAGAATGTCCCCGATAAGCGACGGAACGGAAATGATCCTCGGCCGACGGTGCACGGCCGTAGGTAGCTTGGTACGTGCGCGGCCCACCTAGGAATGTTAAAAGCATTTTCAGCTTCTCCAGTTCCACCTCCAGAGGTGCTTCTTGTGGCCGTGTGGCTGGCTGGATGGACGCTCGGAATCGATGGAACGCTCGTACGCACTTCTGTGTTACGCTACGACTTGTTCGCGTGCGCCCCCTCGCCACTCTGGCTTCGATCTCGATCCTGTTCCGATCGAATAATGAAGGCTTTAAAGCGTAAGTAATTGAATATAAACCGCCTGATAAGATAGAACCGAGAGGCGCTCGGTACGCAGCGGAAAACGAGGACACTCTCCGGTGGACCGGCTGGCCGTCGATCGGGACTGAGGTTGAAGTTGCGGAATAATTAAAATACCGTTCTGTGGACCGGGTGACCGGAGACGATAGCTCGGCCTCCGGCGACCCAGATAAGCCGGGGCGCGTAAGGGAGAAGAGAAGAGACGCGGTCCGAGTGACGGTCTACCACCAAACGTGTTCGCGGAGGTCGGCGATCGTTATCAAATTAACGACGATCGCTACGATTTGTAAACATTTCAATTGCTACCGGCTCCCCCGGGAGGCCACCACTGGCCACCGATTGCTGTCGCCTAATGGACGATCGATGTACGAACGATCATACGCACCGGTTTGAAAGAGAGAATCAGGAAGGACATGCCGCGTCCTTTGGCCGCAGTGTCGGCATGTTCGCTCGTTAGGCTTTATGCAAAGTTATAATCGTCGTGTTCGTCGAGCCGCCGCCTATCACTGACCGGCGTCCTAGTGGCCAGTACTCTACCACTGGAGTGGCCTCTGGAGTGGAGGCTGCTTAGCGCACTTTGTGCACGAGCCAAGAGATCATTTGCATATTCCGAAAACCGTTCCATGTTGCCTAATTAATACGAAATTCATTAAAGCGCTGGCGATTGGCACTGGAGGAGCGCCGACGAGGCAGTGATTTTCCGCTCGGGCGGGCTCGGGCGCTTGGGTTGATCGCTGCCTAGCTGTGTGGATCCTACTATTTCCATAACAGCTCTGGTGTTGATCAAACAATGATCTTTTCCTTCTTTTAGAGCTAGAGCGCCGCCCGAGTAGTAACGAGAGACTTTGTTTACCTTTGTGTCTTCGTTTTTATTTCACTAATTACATATTCTACTCACTAATTACATATTTCTCTAAATACAAATCGAAAGCCGTCGAATTACTACAGTCCAGGTTCTGCCACGAAAACCATTTAAAATCATGATTTATGTGTGACTCTTGAGGCCTATATTTAAGATGTATAGTTTTTAATGCAACATAAAAATGGAAACGGTTTTTACTGTACTGATGCTTCCAATGATACTGATGACGAACATCTTAGAACCATATAGCAGTCTTGCAAGATGTAAATGAACCACGGGAGGATTCGCATTAGCATATACGATCCTGATCTTGATTGCCTTCGTCTTTCGCTATCATAAATCCTTTCTCGTTGTTCTTGAGATCTTGATTTCGATTTTCAGACATACGCAATTGAAGCTTGATCCCTTTGCTCAAATCTCTTTGATCCCTTTGCTTCTACGGATCAGTGCCAGTCGTTTTGAATTTCGACTGCGCACTCCTTTACTTGATCTTCTGATTGAAGGTATTTTATTTGTCTTGAAATGACTCATAAATCTCACTTGCGACGTAATAGTACGAAACAATAAGAGGCCAAATAAAGCATCAAACGAACCATGCTCATCTTCAATCTTTACTTTGTGAAAAATAAGATAATGAAATAATCTTTCAAAAGACAAAAAGAATGAAGGATACCGAACACTAGCAAGAATGAGTCCTGCCGAATCAATATTCTGCTGTTTGTCGCAATATTTGGGACATTTTTGTGGGTGTTTGCGATCACAATCTCTTTTAATTGTCACAGGAAAAAATAATGAAAAGCAGATTTCATATCGGAACATCAAATGGACGAAGCAAATCGAGCCGTGTCCTGGCCGTGTTGTGATGAATCTTTCCCAAAAAAATACCAAATATTCTTCAAAAGTTGTACTTTAATGTGACATTTACTTGAATAAATTAAGTCAAATAGTTTCTGTACGGAAAATCGTCAAAAACGGGCCTTTTTCCGTGCCCGGTGAAGGCGGTGGAAGATGAGGATGAGGGGGAGGAAAAGCGGGGAACTCCGAAATTTTCGAGCTACTTCCCCTATAATCAGTTTTAGAGGGGAAATTTGCTCGAAATTTTCTCACTTTCGAGTAGTCTTGAGACTGCTCGAAAAGTCACAAAACTCCCCTAAAAGTACGGGAGAAAAACTTTTGTGCAGCGCCATCTAAGAGTCGATAGAATAAACAAAATGGCATAACTTCAGGGAAACTTCGTGGTTAAGTGGTTACCACGGCCGATACGCATCCGCTGACCCAAGGTTCGATTCTCTGCCAAACTTTTTTGTACCACGTGTGTGTCGCGAATTTTGATCAAGGAGACAAGGACTGCTTCGCAAATACCGAAGAAAGACCGAGATTTACTCGCCGTCCCGGGGGGACAAATCGTTTACCAAAGTCAAACCAAAACGTAGCTTGAACCTGCGTTTGCTTTAGTGATCATTCACCGTCACCGACACCTTGCTCAGCGCTAAAGCAAACACGAACCTTACTTAGAAGAGATGATCGAGCATCTGCGCTAATTTTGCAACACAACAATTGAAGTGAAGCCAGGCCAAGTTAATATCTAAATGTGGCGAGTCCGCATTGTAAACGTGGCGTACTAATCATCATGCACATATTCGATGTGATGAGGTATCAACCATGCTCTCACTTCTTCTTAGGCTGCATTGAATTTGTTTGTAAATATTATTTGGAGACATTACTTCTTGTTCTATACCACTCACAATAACAGAACAGAACAGAACAGAACATATTATCAATTAAACCTAAATGAAAATAACACACATTTCGGTGTACGCATAGAACAAAATTCCAAAATCAACATTCTCGTTTCTACCTATTGTTCATTCTGCCACTTAATAAAATAACCTAGTTATTAGTCAACAGTTTAGGGAAAATTAAATTCGAAAGTTCAGTGAAGAAGACAATGAAAGTATAAAAATGATTG
>NC_064877.1:49075000-49077500 GCF_943734665.1 Anopheles aquasalis
AGCACGACGAGGCGCTTATTGAAGCGCCGATCATTATCATCCCAAGACGTCCGTCCGTTCATGGCACTGTTTTATCCTTCACACGGTGCAAAAGGCAAAGAGGACACGCGGATTGCGAGAGCGTCGATATCGGTGTTGCATATGGATCGATCCGTTACGATAAATGCGCTCCAGAAGCTATAAATTCTATGTTTTGGGGAAGGTTATCTACCATGTGTGGTCATTTAGCTGTGGTCTCTCGCTATCACAAATCGGAAAAAGATTTATTTCCCAACCAGTGTCCTCAGGCCACCACCATCGATCCGGTATCGCCGTTTGACAGCTGTCGCGGTCCAAAATGAAATGGCATCAACATCTCAATCAATCGAATCAACGCGACGACTGGGCCACAATGCAAAACGGAGGAAAACGGAGCCGCGAGCTGGGAACTGGAGACTCGGAATCGGCACAACTCTGGCCCGTAGCGACGGCCATGCTGCAGATCCGAAGAACGAAAGCGTGTGCCGATCGCTTTTACCACCCAGGATGATTATGACTCCGTCCGTCAAAACTGGCGGATGATTATCTTTCGTTCCATTTCCATCAGCATCAGACCCACCAGCGATCTGGCGCGAGCGGCTCGAAACCATCCTCCCCGCCCTCTCGTCCCACCCAGAGCTATCCATAATAACCGTAATGCGAGTGACAGCGTACGATCAGCGCGGAGATGGATTTGCGCAGTTCTTGGCGCGCAAGAGGGCGCCAACGCTCGGCGAACGAAGAAAAGAAAGGGTTCGCGAGAAGGGTTAACGCTTTCAATAAAATGCCACACATCGTGCACTTGCTCCGTGCACTCCTTCCTCCGCTCTCTCTCTCTCTCTCTCTCTCTCGCTTTTCCTCTCTCTGTCGGCCTTTCGGAAGAGATGCCTACAGATGCCGAAAGATGCTAAGATAATTATCCGTTCCGTCATTTAGTTCCGGATACCATCAGCTCTTTCCACCGGTGGTTCGATGATGGCTGTAGCGACTAGAGAGGAGTGCAGAGTGATTAGCTAAGGGAGCAGATTTAGAACATTGAACGTGGCGCTTTGAGACAATGCACGTCATTACGTTGAAAAATGGAATGTTGTACAAAGTCAAAGCTTCTTTCGTATTGCATCGAGGAGAAAATTGGATGTTAAATTAAATGATAACTACAATTAGTTGATATTATTAGTTTACTTAAAACCAGTCCCTTTGTGCATTAACGGAATAAAAGGTTGAACGTATAAAAGACGCATTGGAGTTTTAAAAGAATAGATACATTTATTTTAAAATTGATCTTCACTTATAGTACGCAAAAGAGTTTATCCATCCCTGCAAGAAATTTTCCTTTTTGGCTGATTTATCATGAAAACCCTCAGCTTAAAAACTGAAGCAACATATCATTCACTCATAACTTCATTATTTGTTACCATAAACCATCAAACGGGCCCCAACAAATGTGTTTGGGGTTGAACAACTCAAATGCGTCGGTAAAATTGAGACAAATAATAGTCATTTCGTTATTTTGGAGTGAAAGCTGAACAATATCGTACACACAAATACATATGGATGGATAAACTTTTTTGTGTGTTTTTCTTACATTACTCCATTGTTTGTAACATAACGTTTTTTTAAAACATAATCATAAGCGGGTCGTTTTGGAAAAAGTAAAAAGCAAAATAAAGTAGAAATAAAAGTGAAACAAATGATATGTGGTTTGGGAGTTGTATTTTTGCGTACAATATCAGAAAGAACCACACAGATATAGTGTTAAAAATACTGATGAACATGTTGTAGGTAATCTCACCGAATTATTCTTTTGAGCGACCGTTCTACATAAACTGCATAAGGCATATCAGGTTTGATAAGTTTAGTTTTCCAAATAGATATTCATTTCGTCTTTGGAATGCATTTCGGTTACAACCACAAAGCTAAATAAAAAGATGATTTTGATAAACCTTTTCAGAGAACTGATGAAAACTTTGCTACATGTCTTTAAAATATCTAACTGGCCAACCGAATAATACACGAAACAGTGAATGTAATGAAATTTGTAAAACAGTAACTAAATAACACGCACAGCGCATTAATAACAAAGCGTATTTTCGTCCTGACAATGGAACAAGAACATACTACAAGAACACAACCCAGCTAGTGTACTCCGGGGTCTCCGGATTCTCGCGCTCTGTGGAATCTGACAAACGATGCATCATTTATCATGTTAGATTAACCGCTACTAATTGCACATTGTTTGCGTTAGTTTTAATTAATTGACCAAGCCGCGCATGCAAATGAGAGCTGTGTGAGAGCATTTTCTGTTTTCGGTTCGAGGCTCACTAAAAGAATACATGCACGCCACGCCACGCCATTCCACCGGTCCGGATGGCCAACGCCGCCGCGTTGCTTATCGTAGACAGAGCCGGAAGTAATTCGTTCGACCATTACCTGCTGGCGGATGCTTTTGGCCACCATTCTGACACCAGAGCGTTCGGAATGT
>NC_064877.1:49087500-49097500 GCF_943734665.1 Anopheles aquasalis
AAGGCGAAATGGACGGACGGAATGGTTTTTCAGCAACGCCAGCGGCGGCTTCGGTACTCAATAAAAGCCAAATCAAACCCACGGTAGCAAGGGTCTGTGTGGAAACGATTTTCTAATCATTACCCTGGTGTAAACGGGTGTAACCGGGCGTATCGTTTGTCGGTGCGCTTTGTTCTATCCTGCGCTTCCTTCCGACCGCACTAACCCGTCACAGTAGATGCGTCCAGATGGAATTGGCCCCGCACTCATTCCGTATTTATTCTATTTTATTGAGAACTCTTAAATTACGAAACACACTAAGTCATCCATAACATATCGACTACACAACTCTACTAGTTCGCTTCCAGTATTTAGATATCCATTGATTCTCATTATACAAACCTAGTTTCTAGATCTATCCATTATATCATTTAAATTTGACGATATCATTCATCCAAGCGGTTGGTATGATCGCTTATACATAAAAGGGCTCGAGGGATCCTTCATTTTGTTTCCCTGAGAATGACTTCATTAGGCATCCGGAACGAAATACTGGATGGTAAAACAACTTCATCAACCACAGGAACCAGATCACCGGTTTTGCTTCGGCTCTCAGCCGTCACACTATGCTGAACGGCTGCTCCCAGGATCGCACGTTGCGTGCACGTTCTGTAGAATTAGTTATGGACCTTCGATCATGTCGATGAGGGCTCGTATCGCACCCGACCGGAACCAATTCGCAATTAGACCGACATTCAGCACCAGCCTCCAGGGTCTCGTTGGGCCGAGTGAGTTGGCTTACTGGAGCCAGAGTGCCGAGGAATCGTTAGTTTGTGAAAATAGGAAGCTCAAAGCATATGTCAACCAGATTTATCATCAACCATGACTGACGAGACCATGGCACTAGCATGGCCCTCCAGGCCAGCCAGGATGCCTTTCCGCTGCTTCATCAATTGGTGATTTTCGACTTTGATGAGAGGCAAAACGGGATCCAAAAGTCATCAGGTACACAGTAGTATCACCATGATTGATGGCACATTCCTGGCCAGAACGTGTCGTAGTAAGTTCATTTTGTATTCATTACTCTGATGATATGGAGAGAATAAACGGAGATAATGTTACAGTGCACTAGTAGAGTCATGTTTAGTGTGAAATTCTTTAACGCTACGTGCATTTATATAATAAACATTTCACTTTGCAACAACATTGCGATGGTTACGGTGTAGTGAGTTTTTTTTCTCCATCACATAAGCCCTTCGAAATATGTGAAATAGTTTAGACATCATTAACATTTACGATTCAATAGATGTAGCTTTCTTTCGTATTATTATCAGCCTTTTGGATGCCCATCAGGTTGTTGAGCTATTAACGCACAGATGCATTTACTTTAATTAAGTTTCGTTGGTTGCTACCTGTGCCATTCGTGATTGCAGCACTTTCGCTACGCAATATGTTGATCGCTGATCTGATGATATGGCAATGAAAAGCGCCATTCGAATCACGCTACTGCATTGAATATAGAAAACACATTTCTCCAGCAATCCTTTTCTGCTTTCCACCTAGACGGGGAATGGGGCTCCGATAGCTATCGATGATCACACTCCACTCAATCAACCTTTAATTCCATTCGCTAATGCTGCGATCAATAAACCAACGTTCAGAACGCTATGGAGTGCTGGTAGCAACGACAATCGGAACCGGGATCGTCCGGACATGGGGCCATTCTTTCTGTCCCATCACACTTATAAATCTCTTCCCCGGAATTACTGTAATCAGTGCCACCATTAAACGATGACACAAATGGGTCACCATCCTGTGACATTTCTCGATACACAGGAATCGTTTATTGTTCGAATCGACTCGAGCCATCGGTTGCTTCCTTCCTGTACGGTGGCTGCGATCGTGGATCTTATCATTCCGAGCGCGTCCAATGTTCAGCGAGAGAGAACCGACAATCAGACTGTAGAACCGTTCGTCGGTGGGTTGCCATAATTTATCGATTGAATTACAGTCTGTGCACGGTGAATAAATTACTTAAACCTGAAATCATCCAGCGCTGTTAGCCAGAAAGTCGTCTATCAAAACAATTTTTGTGGCTCTATTCAGCGTCAACAATGTCTAGCCATTTCCGCTGTTCTGGTATGCGCAAGCGCAACATTTGAGATGATAAGAGAAGGTGTGTCTGCAGATTCCAGATAGTTGCCTAGATGTAATTGAAAAAAGTTATTAAATTAATTAACTCATTCGCGTGTTCACACTACCAGCAACGTAAAACGAATCAAAAAGGCTTTCGTCCATAGAATGCTGGATACTCTGTTTGTCTTATTTAATAATTGATGATGCATCATTTGTTGTCTGGATTGCGTGCACTCCTCCTCGTCGGTTGAAAGAGGCATTTGGTTCAATGTTTCAATTTTTCAATCTACCTGATGGTCTCAATCTCGACTGAATTCCGGAAATTGCAGTGTGATACTATCTGGCGACCGATGGCCCTCGCTCACCCTCTCCATCCACTGCTGCTGCAATGTTTCATTTTGAAAAAGGTCCGCAAATTAATTATAACCCATTTTGTTTTGAAGCTCCATTTTGATGATTAGATAAAATGTAATTTAGGTTGTTTAGATGACCTCTTCAGCACCTGGCTTATCAGCTCATGTATCAGCTCAGTGTCATGTGCTGGCTACGTTCACAAAGGGGTGTGAGATTTCGTTTGTGACATTAAATGTTATACTTTAAAGCTACAACAGCAATCAAACTCCAGCTTTAGAAATGGAGACTTGATGAATTGTTTTGTTTACTTCAAATTACTTTTATAGCTTAGAAGATAGCTTGTTGCTTTAATTAGTAAACTGCATAGTATAATTTGAAATAGAATGGAACGTATTCTATTTCTCTTGTACCCTTCACCGCAGTCCAAAAGGTAGTGGAACAAGGTTTAGATCTACGAGAGAAACGTACATACTATTGTGTCCAGATGGTCTATTGTTTCAACTGTTCTTTTTAAACACTCAATACATGGCTAAGAGAAATATGTTCTTTCACCATTCGAAAGCAATTCAACGACAGGAAGCGAACAGAAATAACAGCATACACGCACGAAAAATATCGATTAAGATTTGAATGTAACGCACTAGGATCACTTTCATGCGGAATAGCCTCACATGGTCAGCGTTTTGACAAATAACCCTCTACGAGTGATTATAAAGCAATTTCCGCTTATTGCTGCGGGTGCGTTGCATATGCTACATTACGATATTTGATGATTTGAGGCTGTGAATTAAGATCTCCTATCAAATTATTTCTCAGTCGTTGAAACTACTCTTCACTAATTGATCCATGGTGCCTTATGTTTGTTGAAACGGCAGCTACCGACATAACAGGGACATTTGGTTTCTGTTTCGGGAAAATTAAACAACGCGTTTCGACGCACAGTGCGCGTGTGATCAACAGTTTTTAGGCGTATCAAGCATACATCATTCTTTATGTTCCATTTGAACACCATGATTCAGTTATGTACTGTTGTAATATCATTCAATCAAATAGGATTAAAACGGATAGGAACAAAAAATTATATTAAAAATAGAAAGATGAACCAATAGACTTTGTCAAGCTTCTAGCGTATCTTTCTAGCAAAAACGTACCAAATAGACTTTTGCAAATTGTATCTAATCTATGAGATCATCTTAGAAAACGTCAAATTGAGCTGCTAACTCTATAAAATATCTGCCAAACCATTGGAGATTCTCGTCTAAAAACATATGAGGAAAAATCTTTCTGTTCTTTGCGTATATCGCACCAGTTGCCTATGAAATCATCAGGACTATCAAAATTATACATCTTTTCATAAAACAACACCACCTTCAGTAGAAAAATTGGAGAGAAAAATGTTCTGATGCCAACAAAATATCCGAGATTTCATCTGCTGCATAACTGAACAATGCACCGTTGAGCTTAACCTGACATGTCGGGACTTGCTAATTACAGGAGATTCTGCTGGTGCATTGGAGTTAAATTTAAGTTATTCAATCGTTTTCGATAGGATTTTGTATGGGCTATTACACTGAGACAACTTTCCATAGCTACTCTAAGAGTTGTTATTCCTTCAGATGGTTTTTCTGCATTTTGTTGAAGCAAAGAGCATCAGGTCGTTCAAAATAGTCTTTTAGACAAGTTTTGGAAGATAGTGACAAATATTTTTAGGGTTTGTTGGGGGTGTTTTGTGGTGCCTTGTGGTATGGAACAAGATCAAATAAATCAATCAAAAGGATCTTCAACAAGACGTAACTGTGCAATGAATTCTGCAAACAACAATTATTACGTTTCGGAGCAATCAAAATATTGTGAAACTTAGGTCATTTTCAACTAAATTACACATAGACCCAATTTCCTTCTTGGTTGCCCGGTTTGCAAGGAGACCATCCTCACATTTTTGCGTACTAAGCCTCACAGAATTCGATCGAAAACAAATGATTCATTCAAATTTAACTTCAATGAACCTATAGAACCGTCTGAAATTAGCTAAACTCAGCATGGCATGTCAGGAGATTCAGCACAATCGTACATAGTTAAGTTCTACAACGCAAGAAATCTTGCATATTTTGATGGTATCAAATCCTTTTTTCTCTTGAATCTTTCTACTGTATCTCTTGTATGGATCTTTTATGATAAAAAATGTTAAAAATGATAGTCCTGATGATTTCACAGGCAATTGATGCGATTTATTCAAAGAACAGCATGTTTTCGCCTCTCGAGATTTTCGATGTGAATCTCCAATGGTTTGACTGGTGGTTTGTTAAGTGAGCAGCTCAATTTGACACCTACGCTTTCTAAGATGGTCTCAAATAATAGATACAAGTTCCACGATCCTGTCTAATAGGTTTAGGAGCTAAATAACCTCTCAAAAAGAATTTTCATTAGCAAAAAAACCTCAGAGTTCTAAGCAAACCATGGTTGAATATCCACAAAATCTATTTTCTTAGAATGATCAGCACTTTTTTAGCCCTAAATCCAATAGAAATTTTTAAATAAATCCTAAACAGATGTATTAAGGCACATTAAAACAATACAGTAGCATAAATGAGCAGAATGTAGCAGTTTTAGAAGCGAGTATAGATATGTTCCCAAAAATGTATAAAAAATCTTATCAAAATTTTAAACTACAAGGATTTTTTAAGTCATTGGAGGTTCAAAACAGCAAATTAATTATTTTGCATTACAAAATTGTTAGCTTTTATTTTTAAATCGCCACATACTGACTTATTTTGCAAGTTTGGCTGTTTTTTTTACAAGTTAGGCTGTAGAAAGTTGTCGGTGTATATTTCGCACTTCATCGAAAAACTAGCCGAAAACAAAAATAATTCAGATCAGCTGGAAGGCTCTATTCATATTTTTTCTACTTAAAAACGTTTAGAAGACAATGGGTTGAAAATGTACTGATGTACTTGCAAACTGAGAGACCCAGAAGAAGAAATGATTTTCAGTTGCAACTTAGTAAAATTTGACATTACTTTCACAACATTTTGGCTGTCCCTAATCGACCTAATTGATTTTAGCGGGCTTCGTTGATCAATGGCGTTATTTTGTAGATGTTTCTTTAAATTTTTTTTTTAACTCCAAACAAAAAAAAACGAGAAAAATGTTGAATCAAACAACCAATCAGATCGCTGTTGGCCATTGCTGGCTGCTGATTGGTCCAATCGTTGACTACACGCACACTACCAAACCACGTGCACTCATACTAATACGCGTTTCTGTGTCCGTACACGTTGGCGATTGGCGCGCAACACGCGGTCAGAAACGTGGTTTACAACGTCAAAGCATCATTCTCTCAGCGCGGCTCGTCGTGAAACGTCCCGGAGTGTGGTGCGTTCGTTTCGTTGACTAAATTATTGAAGGGGTTGTTTTGCATCGACGAAAGGGTTCTGTCGGGTGCTTGCGAAGTGATTCAGTGTCCAGACAGTGTGTCCTTAGTGTGTACTAGACAACAACAACAACAACAACATGAAACATTGCCGGTTAAAGATGCTGTTCTAAACTGTGTTGCGAACGAAGGTTTTGTGTCGACAAGAAGGTGAAGTGTCGGTGGAAAAAGTGCGTGAGGTGAAAGGTGTTGTGTCCGTCTGACCGTCCAAGTGCGTAGCGTGATTGTGATAAGTTGTGAACTGCCTCGCTGGAATGTTGGAAGAAGCTGAGCTGCGTTCGGGCAAGATGATGTGTCGAACCAACAGTACACCGCCACCGGGTAGTCCGGTCGGATCGGAGATATCCGTCGGTTCGCCCAGTCCACCGCCAATCGGCAGTGACACCCATCCACACCTCGTCCACCCGCATCCACTCTCCGTGACGCATCTGGTGCATGCCGCCCACCACACGCTGATGAATCCTCACCATCCGCATCATCATGCGGCGTTACATGCGCATACGGCGGCCGCGGTCAGTGCTTTGCATGGTGGCCGACCGGAGGATTACTTCACTCCGCTCAAGCGGTTACGGATGGTGGACGGTGGCGGTGGCAGCAGCAGTACGGCCGGAAGTCCCAACGGAAGCCCCAAAGAATCGACTAGCCGGGGGTCAAGTCCTTCGACACCCATCACGACGGCCAACAACAGTAGCAGCGCCACCACTCAGGCCACCAGTACCACCGCAACCAGCACCACCAAATCGTCCACCGGATCGACGGCGACCGCGGAAGGAGTCAAGTCCTTCTCGATCGCCGACATTCTTGGGCGCGATGCGGAAGAAACGGGAAGTCGGGAGGTGCGAGAAGCTAGTCCGCCACCACCCACGGCCAGTCTGCATCATCCTCACCATCCTCACCACCATCTGCACCTGTCACCTCATCATCCGGCGGCAGCACATCTTGCGGCCGCCCAACATCATCATCAGCATCATCAGCATCATCATCAGCACAGTAGCAGCACGTTGCAGCAGGCGGCATCGAAGATTGTGCGACCTTGGGATCACCTGCGGGGTCCTATCCCCGTGCGACCCTTTCTACCCCCTGCCCTGCTCCACTACGAGCATCGACTGGCACTCGATTACCACCAGCAGCTGCAGGAACACTTCCGGGCCCAGGCCCAGTTGCTGCGCCACATGAGCATGGACATCATTCCGTCGGAAAGTGGTTCCGAGCGGTCGAGTTCGGCGGCCAGTGATTGCTGTTCGCCAGAGATTGGCCGTGGCTCGGACCACCAGAGTCACCAATCGTCACAATCGTCATCGTCGGGCATTGGCGGTGGTTCAACGGCTGGTGCGGGCGGTGGCGGCGGTGATGGCAGTGGACGCAGTGGAGCTGGTGTGAACGGTGGTGGAGGTGGCTCAGCTGGCAATGGCAAGTCCGGCAACGGCAAAACAGCACCCAATGGCACCCCACTCGATGCACTGTTCCAGATGACCAACAAAAACTTCGACGAGTCCAACGAGGATAGTGGTAGGTACCGACTTCCCAACGCTGCCACAGGCCATTGGTCACCATTGGTTTTCCACCCGTGTTCGCTTTGTCACTCTGGGACTCGTGGGTCGCGAAAGACGCGACAATTTTCACACCTCCTTTTGCGGATTAAAAGGCCGGTTGGCAATGCGGATCGTTGGTCACTTCTTTGAAATACTTGCGCGGCAAAGGCCACACCGGGATACAATGTATTCCATCGTACTGTACACGAAGTAGGCCGCGATCATTGCGGATCGCTCCCCCCCGCGAGCTTGGAGCGCTTGGATTTATTGCCCCGAAAAAAAAAATTCTCTGTTTTTGTAACTACGAATCGGCCCCCAGCAATGGCGGACCGTCAAGGCAAATGAATAACTCATTAGTGCTTAATTGGTTGAATCACGAACTCCCCCGTTGGAAGGCGACACTAAACACAAAACAACATCTTTTGATCTATTAAATGCCGCCCAGAGACAGACCAACCGATTTCACCGTTTCCCGGCGACCGGCGTGAAGGAAAGTGTCGGAAAATTTATGAAATCAGCTCATGCAACTTTCATGATAACAGTCGCAGCCGCAGCCACAGCCACAGTGCGCCGAGCATAACTCGCGACTAACGCCATTTGCCTCGTTGGCAACCGGCTCGAAGCGGTCTACACGCAGGCAGAATTAAAATTAGATTAGCTAGGCTTACAAATGAGATCCGATTATCATTTTCTCCGATCGCGTTGTGGCCAGGAGTGCGCACACCAGTCCAACCGGGCCAGCATTCGCAAATGGCTGCTGGCGCTGCGCGCGATTGTAACGCGATTAACGTTAGACAAAGCGTTGGTGAGGGGCGAGGTAATGCTAACGGGGTCCAAGATTGTCCATTGTTTTCCCTTGGTCCCCTCCCGGCCCACACCACCAGCAGTGCGTCGTCGCGCACTAATGCCCAGGAGGACGCCACCGGGCCTCGATCGCGGCCATCGCGGTGCGCCACTACCACGGGACGGGACTCGTTTGTTAAGCTAACGAGCAGTTTTCATCGGCAGATACACAGACATCGTCCTCTGGAGCGTTACTTCCGTCCGCTACTACCACCAGGAGTTTGCCAATTTGAGTCAAAGAGGAGTTGGAAGGGGGGTGGGGGTGGCAGACGCTGATTAACTAACGAGATGCTCCCTCTAATCGAGTCGCTCGAGAGATCGTGACATTGACATGCGTTTGCGATTAATGTGGCCCATGTGCAGCGTTTTGTGCGTTTTGTGTGATCTTTCCAAAAACATTTCTTTTTCGTTTCTCTCGTTGATTGAAACATTACCGAGAACCGCAGGATATGGAAGGCGACTGAACAGCGATCGTGATAACGATCCTGTCTATTAAAGCGGATCTTTGGAAGAAATTGCTTTTTAAATATTAAGTTCAGCATGTTTAAATGGTTTAATAATGACTAAAAAATCAATTGATTTTGAGCAAAACATGTAAAATGAATGGCCAAGCTGCATTTAACATCCTTTCGTTTCGTCATAGATACAGCAAGGCATTAAATTGGCGATACACGAGTGCAACTTTCAATTACGGATATTTGTCACTGAGTTATCGTAAACTGTTTTTTATCGTCTCGCATTTTTTCATCCGATTTTGCTTTGCGACGGTCAAAAACGTGGAATCATGAGCTGGTAACAAACTCAGAAAGTACAGTTGTGTTCAAAATAATAGCAGTGTCGAACCACCCAGTAAAGAAATGATCATTATTCAAGTATGCGTTGTCTATTTTATCAATCAATCATGTGGGTGTGTAGTGGTGGGATCACTGATAAGATAGACATACTACTTGCACCAAGAATATCATAACTTGCTGATATTTTTGCGAAAAACTGCTGCAACGTCTGTTTTTTACTGTTCAAAATAATAGCAGTGGTGAGTGGTTCTAACTTATTTTCATTGTTATTTTGTGTTTAAAAAAAATTCTTTGCACGTTTTGCTTTTCCATCAATCGGTTAATATGTAAAAAGCAAAAAATTAACGAAAGGCAAGACTTTTTTATTTTTACAGCAGTAAAATGGGACCCTCTAACCATTGATCTGATGAGAATCGGAATTTTATTTTAAAAATATGGAAAAGTAAGAAAAATCGTACTTGCAGGTTCAAGAACTACTGGGATGCTTTGCCAAAATGATCAGCA
This sequence comes from Anopheles aquasalis, assembly GCF_943734665.1. NCBI lineage: Eukaryota > Metazoa > Arthropoda > Insecta > Diptera > Culicidae > Anopheles > Anopheles aquasalis. The sequence continues at coordinate 49,097,073 of NC_064877.1, forward strand.
ATGATTTAAAATGGAAAGCGGAGGCAAAAACTAGTGCCGGCAGCGATGCAAGTCTCAGGAGACTGGCTGAAAGATAGTGTACATGTCGAGGAGAGATCCAACAATCACTTCCAACAGGATTAGGGATGCATTGGACTTGTCTGCGAGCACAGTAACAGTCAGGGGACGATTAATAGAAGCTAATCTGTCGCACGAAGTCCCGGTAAAGTACCTTTGTTGACGAATCAACATGTTGCTAAACGTCTTAAGTTTTCAAAAATCCACGTCAACTGGTCCAAGGAAAAATGACGCAATGTTTTGTGATCTGATGAATCCAAAATAGTGTTGTTTGGATCAAAATACCGTCTTTAGTACGTAAGACGTCCATTTGCCACAGAATTTCGACCACGGAATACGGTAAGGACATTGAAACATGAGGAGGCCAATAT
>NC_064877.1:49102500-49105000 GCF_943734665.1 Anopheles aquasalis
CCAATCCGGTTTCGCTTCGTCGTGGCCGTTTCGGGAAGTCCGTCGTCAGGAGGCCCCATTCAAGGCTTCATCTCCACTCGCCTCGGGTGGTGTTGATGAGCGAACAAACCGACCGACCGACCGACCGACGGCCCAGCGCTGGACGATCATCTCCCGATCGCTCTCCTCTTCTTGTGCTATGCTCTGCTGACCTCTGGCGGGGGTATGTTCCCTCTCGATGGTGGATGATGATGATGCTGCTGGTGCTGCCGAGCAGAGCGATGTGGCTGCGTGTGTGGCGAGGCTCGAACCTCGGTGGAATAAATGGTGGAAGCAGCAACAAGGTGATCAAAGTGAAATGCCGCAAAGCCCAAAGGTGTCGGCTGGGCTAATTGGAAGAAGATCAAAAGATGCCGCCGCCTGGACCGAGCCGGGGCCGCCGCACAGTGAGCCTAAGATGCGGAGCTTCGCTTTTTCCTTCGCTTTGCTTCGCTCCCCCCACCGGTGTGGTGTTGTTCGAGGGAAGAGGTGCGAGAAGAGAAGCGCACAGTGCACGGTGACAGGGACAACAACGGACAGAGCCACAGCCTGACAGAGCCGGGGCTGGAAAGGGTGCGCACCTGAAGCTGGAGTCTGTTGTGTGCGTGGTTTTTTGTTGTTGTTGTTGTTGTTGTTGGAACTCTCCTCCTCGAGCGCATAAAGCATAAATTGCATTATGTTGTTGCCTTGCGTTCCTTCATTTTCCTGTGGACTGATCGCTCGCACTCACACCATCGCGATCGCCGTTCGTGGCGCTGGCTGTGAAGATCGTGTTTTGATGCTGGGCTTGGGCGCGTTTGGCTCGAGATCGATGCCGGTAATAACTCTATTGCACCTCGGACGGAGGCCACCCTCATGGAGCCGGAGGGAATCAGATCCGCGCCACACAAACACACCTTCAACCCATTTCGCTAGCAGCATGGAGCTGCTGCGGCATCACTTTTGATCGGTTCAGTGGGCTTCAGCATCATGAGGGGGCGGGGGGGGGGGGGGGGGGGGTCTGCCGGAAGAGAGATAAAATAATAATAAAAAAAATGATCGCTCACCCAGCCACCTTTAAAGTAAGTTTCAATTAATTTTCGATTTTCGCTAAACGATCGGCGCTGCATCGCCGGCGATCATGGAGGTCCGACCACCGCGCCACCCTTTTTTTCTCCCCCTTCTTCACGCTGCTCCGTATCGGTGCCTTTTGCCCGCTGGATGGCACTAGGATGGATGATCCTAGGGATCACGTAATTGGACCGGGCTGGGCGAGAAAGCTAGCGCTGAGCGTCCCATGCGGCCGGCATGATGTCTAATTTATTCTAACGCGGGAAGTAATTAACATCTGATGAGAAAGATTTTCTGCTAACGTTGCAGCACTTTTTACAGACATAATTGCTTAATGAAAGGATCTTTTAGGATGCCTGTTTTTTTTGTTGTAGTTGTTCATCAAAACGGTATCCCATTGCGCAATTGTTTAATGTGTTGATCAGGTCACGATCCCTTGCATGAACATGAAGCAAACTCAAGAGCTAGAATTTAAATTTAAATATGAGAATTTGCTCGATTTTGTTTTAAATTATATAGATAAAGTAGTTCAGTAAGATTTTATTGAAATAATGAACTTATAAACACTCCACCAGCAGTTCCAACGCTCCAATTGTACCAAGCATTAACACATGAGCAGGATTTATATCGCTGTTGGATATAACCCCGGAACAAAATGGTTAAAAAATAATAATTCTTGCTTCGGTATCTATCAGACACAACCTATGTATTAAAAATTAACCGAGTATAAGACTTGAGAAGAGTCCGAAACATAAGAAGGATTCGCCAAACCTGCTCGTCGAAAATGACTAAAATTTCAAAAATAAAGGTAAATTGGTCAATCAATAAAATTGACAATACCTTAATGTACTAAATGCTTACTTCAGAAACTAATGTCAAACCAATTTTTGTATATCTAGTGTTATATAATGAACAACTAGACTGGACGCAACTTCCTTTTCAGAGACCCTGGGCCCATAATCTCATAAGAATCCTAGTCTCTTGCGCTTTTAACGGTGCTTCTTCTTTAATAGTGTTTAGTGTTTTTTCCGCGTGTAATGGATTTCAAGCTCTATTAAAATTTTATCTTTTCTTGTGCAATGAATTTGTCCAGTATCGGACTTCTAGTTTTAGTTTGCACGCCTTCAAATCCAAGGATTTCTCAGATAATGATAAACAAATTTAAAGTCTAGTTTTATTCAGTGCATTAATTTTAAAATTTCCAATTTTCATTTTCATTTTTCCGCCATTCAAAAGTCGATACGAAATGTTTGTAGAAGTGTTGTGATCAATCTCTGATTCAAATTTCTTTCATCAAAATCTGGTATTTATCCGGCCATCTGCTACATACTGAGCACGTTGTACATAATTTCGTAACATTAAATATCAAGCAAAATCGTATCGAACAACCGCTCTCAAGTACTCTCGAGATAAAGCGGACATTTTACAACAT
>NC_064877.1:49112500-49115000 GCF_943734665.1 Anopheles aquasalis
TCAGAAGACAGCATACTCTCATGAACGACGCCAGCGACCATCGATCGTTTCCGGTCCGGAGATTGTGGAACAATTTTCCGCTGGATGCAAGCGCAAGCTTTAACGTTTGCTCACGCTGGAGGCCATTTGCATATAGCCGGCGACCGAGAATGCTTCCAATGTTGTACCAGTTCCCCCTCGTTCTCCTCGCGGGTGTTTGCAGCAGCAACGGCCACCGCCACCGCCACGGTAGTGCCCTACGAAAGGCAAAAGGGAAAATTTATGGCCCGCGCGCACTTCGCTTCCTAATTTATTGCCCTCCGAGAAGGGCATCGAAGGACCGCACGGAACCTTTTTTTACCACCACCATCGTCGCCACCGTTGCTTGCAGCTTTCTCTCCTCTCCCGGACGGACTATCCTTTCTGCAATAAAACATCGAAAGACGAAACCGAACTGAACCGCACTGGAGGAATGCAAACGAAAGTGACCGACAAGATGGGACTCGATGGTGTGGGAGAAATGGAGTGTGATTTCAAATTACAACGAAAACCCACGAAGAGGTCCTGGTGTTGTGACAAGCACCGGTCGACCGGACTGGCCCCGGGGGAGGGTGCAAGGGAACATGTTGTTTGGTCTTATTTGGGTTGCTCGGTTGCTCGTGTTTCGATGCTCGCGGAGTAAAAACTTCCAACTTATTACACAAGCGAATAAACAACGGTTTCCTGGTGCGCCGGAGCGCGTTGTGTGGCCGGTCTGTGTGGTCAGGACCACCACCCAAGCGAAGCAGGGCCCGACGCGTCCTTCGCCAATCGATCAATAATCTTCACATTTCGGTTTCAGCTCACTCCGTCAACCCGCCTGTGCTTACATTCCCGAGAACCGGTTCGAAGACGAGAGGCTTCGATTGGCCTCGTTTCCGGGCGAAGCATTTTGAGTGGTAGTTCCGCTCCCCTCCGGTGGATCCCCTGCCGGGTGCAAGGCGGACGGGTTGTTATTGAAAATTAGCGCCCAATCGATGCGACCACGATGTACTTTGTGTTTATGTCGAGCGAGTGCCGGCCTGGCAGCTCTTGGCCCTCGTTAAATGTGCCAGTCACGATCTTATTTGAAAATTTCCTTTCAAACAACGACCCCAAAGAATCACGCACGCCGGCTTGGCGGCTTGGCGGCGGTCGTCGGATCGATCGCAAGTTCTAATCGACCGCCCCCGGAAAGGACATGCTTCTAACGAAGGTCCAGTGCGCGGGGTCGCTGTCGCTGTCTAGCCTGCTAGAGGGCCCCTTCGGCCACCTCAGACACCAGACTCTCTCTCTCTCTCTCTAGCGGAGGGAGCGGAGGGGACAGTCTTGAACGTCAGTTTTGAAAACGAGCGACATTCACGCAACGCTAGTGGCGTGTTGGAAGGGAACGTGTATTTCGGTGTGTGTCATAAAAATAATTACCCCTTGGCCACCGACCAACATTTCGTTCGTCTTTCCGCTTCCTTTCTCGCACGGAAGGACCGAGGAAGCGGACCATCCGGGTGGATCCGGGGGTGTAGAAAGTTCGCTTTAATTACGGTGTTAATTGATCATTGTTTGAGGTGCGCACATATTGTTTGTGTCCAACGCCTAGTCATTCTGTTGTTTCTGTTGCCTTCACAGTGCTGCCCGTCGTGCTCGTCGTGTGACGATAATTGATTAGCTCAGGGTGCCTGGTACAGGAGTCGCCGACCCTCGTCGGCTTTCCAACGCACCATGTTTGACTAGCAAATACTGCAGCACACGACGTCCATTTAGAAGGGTTCTTTTGCGACGAAAATTCTCAAACAGAGCTGAGGTGTTTGAAAGCTGAAACAACTCTCTTCAATCGTGAGGAATCGGAAGCTTAGTAGCGTTCTGTTGGTTCTTTTTGATAAACTCTTGTAGAGACACAGCTTATCATTTAATGGCGCACACCAGCCTACTGCATCTTTCATTTAATTAAAACACTCGCCAGCGCTAATAGGATGACCGAGTTTCGATGAAACGAGTTCGCCTAAATGGCTGTCGGCCATCATCGTTGTTGCGACGGGCGGTGGAGTTGCGTGTCACTAAACTGGCTCCAAGTGGAGCCAAGCCACCAAACAACCATGCACGGGTGCACCCAAACGGCGGGGGGAGAGGGGGCGAATGATTATCCTAATGGGATCTTTTGTCTCGTCCATAATTGGAGAGGTCCTTGTCGTACCACCGCCATTGGCGTGTAGTGGTTGATGGGATCAAAAGTTGTGGAAAAAAGCAAATATCATTAGGCCACCTCGGCCGCCAACCCAGCAACGGACTAGAAGGTGATCGGGGAGGGGGGCCAGTTTGTTTGACGAGATCCAATTTGCCCGTGGGTGACATGAAGGTGTTTCGTGTGTATTGGTACTAGAGACAGAGACCCGGTGCTCGGTGTGTTCCGTGGCGTAGTGCATCGTTAGCGAACCACCTAGCGTTTTGATAGCAATAATGGGCCACGCCAGGCCACGGCAGGTGACGGAGGAGGTCGCTACCAACT
>NC_064877.1:49130000-49137500 GCF_943734665.1 Anopheles aquasalis
GGTTTCGCTTCCTTGCGGGGGAGAGGGAGAGAACTTGGAGTTGGAGTTGGGTGGATCACAAATTCATCGCTTCGGTTGCGTATTTACCAACGCGCGCGTGTGCTGGGGAGCATGAGGGGTAACGATGACAAGGAGAAGGTTGTCATGCCGAAAATTGATCGTTTGCTAAGAGGAAAATTGGATTCGCGTGATGGAAATCGGAAGGGGCGATGAGTTTGGCACCTTTCTCGAGCACCATTTTGCGGCCACGGACCCACCGAGCCGAAAGACAAAAGATTGTCGCAGCAGAAACTGGCTTGATTCGGTTTTGGCATCCCATTTTGCTGGCTGCTCCTGTAGTGAGGCAGGTGACTTTTCATTATGGTTTTCGTTTTGTTAAAACGAGTCCCCTGCCCCGTGAAGGAGACGTGTTTTGGAATTAAATAGAACCAATGGACGAGGAAAATGCATCTCAAATGTTACCGGCAGCAGCAGCGGGGAAGGAATTTGCAAGCGTTGACCGTTTGTCAAAACAAAAGTTGCCGAATTTGAATGTCCCCACACTACACAAATTGGCCAGCTGTAGGTTCGTTGGCTGTGTTTGCTTAACTAAAGTGGCAGAATTCAGAGACCCAATCGTCGCTGTTTGTGAGTTAGTAAAGCACCTGCCCCCGAGGCAGACGTTGACGATGTCATTAGCTGGCCGCTAAAGGTGGGCTGAATTAACCTTGAATCCGGAATTAATCGGATCGTCTTGCGGACGCGGACAAAGCACCTGCCCGTTTAGAGTGAAACAAGTAAAGCGAGTGTGCTCGTTTGCGGAACGAGCTTGAACTTTGGTTGTAATCCACGGATCGTGGAAACTGAGTCATAAATTCCACTTTTAATTTAATTGAATTCCGAATCATAACATGATGCGGCTTCTAAGCTAGAGCGCATTTATTGCGCAAAATCTCACGCCACTGTTAGAAATTAGAAAAAGAAAAGGGAAAAGAATGGAAATTGGGTGAACATTTTGTTTGCTTGATCCACAAATGTCTTGAAAGGTGCGCAAATGTGTAACTATCGTTGGTTAGTACTTTGATAGAAATGGAGTTTATCACCGTATCGGAAACGATACTCTTATTTCGTAAAAGAAACCGCACGTAGCGGAAATGAATGAACATTTCACGAAAAAAAACTTACTGTCTGTTCCATATTTTTCAGATTTTCAATCAATCAGCGAATTATTAGGGACATCTAAACAATATTTTCCATGAACTCTGTCTCTGCTGGAACAGGTAAGCGCTCCGAAGGATCTGCTACCACAATCACATTTTCCGAGCACATCTCTGCCGTTGCTGTTAAAAAAACAAATTTTATCCGAGGCACGGAATAGAATGAATTGGTATCTGAAGGAAAGTATGCTCTCATTACCAATATAAAAGAGCTGCTGATAAATTTGATACGTATATTTGAATTTGAATTGAAACATGTAATTCAAGAAAAGGATAAAAGCGAAAAATTATACTCGATAACCAATCAAATAGCCACAATTTGTCTAAATCTACAGAAATGAAGATAAGCGGAGCTGCTGGCGTTAGTAAACCAATATATTAGGTCTATAACTTAGTCCTTTCGATTCTAAGTAAAGATGGCGCCATTTTGTTTGTGGAAGGTTCACAGCCTCATATGCTAATAAGTAACTTCTCCAAATATTTACTATAACATATGTTTTTCTCGAGTTGAAAATGTCAAAACTCTGAAAAGTCCGTAAGTTGCGGGGAAGTTCTTTGAAGAACTCTTTTTTCATTGGAAGAAAACAGCCGCTGAAAATTATCGTTTGTTGATTTAAGCTTAGGGTGATAATAATAGATTTGGGTTAATAATATTTGTTTTTCTTCAATTACACTTAATTTCTGTTGAATATCTGTAACAACCAGCAACAAACGAGTGTTTTTGTGAAAGAAAAACGTTTTCCAGCACTCCATTTATCCAGCATTCTATTTTTAGTAAATAGCATAGCAAGCAACCAAACAGTAAAGTAAAGCTCGATCACTGTAAAGTTCCCTCTCGAGACGTATTGTCCCTGATATCGTACCGGTCTCTATGGTTATCTCCTGGACGTGTTAAACGACGCTCTAACCTCATTGATTAGCGTATTGCTATCCAATAAGGCCAGCACAGTTTCCAGCGTGTTTGCGTTTAATCCTTCAACGACAGCTGGCAATTTTACAAACAAAACATCATTTACGAGAAACCGACCTCGGCCATGGCGTTTGCGGTATGCGGGCTGCTGGCCTTTTTCCCCCTTTACTTCACTCCTATCTACTGCTCTATTTACTGCCAACGATGGCACCATTTTGATGTAAGAAAAATGTCATTAAACTACTCGCCGGTCTGCCGTCCAACGCCCAAAAACCTAACCAGCAGCAGCCAAGGGAGGGATCGCCATGTGATGAAGTTATTTATTGCGGTTTAGTCGACTCTACTCTGCTCTGTAGCATATTTTCCCCCTTTTCCGGCCCTTCATGTCCGTTCATTGTATTGAATTGTGAAATTAATTAACTACTCCGGTTCGGTCTGGAGATGGGAACCGCAACGGTCCGTGGTTGGCTCGCTAGAACTCGATCGACGAAATTGTAGGGTTCGAATGAAGCAACTCAAACCGATCGTGTTATTACCGATGGTGCTGTGTCAGCAGCTGAGGTTTTGTCGTTCAAATTATGCGGTGTTTTCGTTTGTCGCACCGAAACAGACGGTGCACATCTTACTCCGGGCGAATGTCCATGCACTGGGCCCAGCAGCGACATTTGGGAAAGTGTAAAAATCGATCTTGTAAAACCCAAATTAAATATTTATTTGGCGGGTTTAGGGTTGTCTCAATTAAAGCGCCAGCATGTCCGCAACGGAAAAGCATCCAGAATCTGATAGCGAAAAGCCGAGCAAAGCGAGGGAAGCGGTTTCCTTTGCCAAAGGCGTCAGCAGCGGAGGGATTTGGGCAGAAAAGCACAAACAGCAAGTCCCAAAAACAGCAAACCGTAACAAATTACCAAAAATAATACAACATAATCGATAGAAACCGGACCGGTGGTCGTCGGTAGGGAAGCGACAAAGGAAGATCCCAGGAAGAACCCAGAAGTCTACAAGCAATCCCCGGATAAAGGTGATGTTTGGGCAGCGAAAACAAACGAAGCAAACGATGGCTTCTTTCTTCAGCCAATGGCCGACGCCGAAAAAGGCACGAATAACAACAGACCTCTCTTCCCAAATGATCATAATTAGTGGGTGCCAACAGGGGCGTAAGTAGTGGCGCGTTCTTATCACGGATATTAATCGATGAATTATTAAAATGATGCATCCGAGGGCCGCTGTCGGTTGCAGTTGGATAAGCTTCACTTGGCTGCGTATGCGTTAAATGCGCTCAAGGTTCTGTTGTCTTTTTTCGTTTGAACAACCTAGGACTCAATTGATTGAAATGCTCTAGCGAATAACACAGTTTCCTTGACTTTGCACATCTTTCAGTGAAGTTTAGTTTAGTTATTTTTTTATTTACCATCAAGTCCGGACACACCTAAACAGGTGATCGCGTTCAACATGATGAGGTAGCTTTTGGCGATTTAATTAATAGTCCCGTGAGCCGTCCTGAGCGCATCCTGTTCGAAATGAAGAGTCCTTAAATGGACGAGTGTGAACTAATTGAGGGTCTCGTGGTCCATGGTGTGGCATGTGTTTTTCTTTTGCCGCTTACTTCTAAGGATCATTTCAGGCCAGGGTCGCACCCATCAAAGAATGAATTTGGTCCGTTCTGTTATGATTAATCTTGAGAATTAATGTGTATTATAGAACATTATACCGACAAAGCGATTGAGCATTAAGAATGAAGAATGAATCGTCATCAAGCATCTCGTGTAGAAGAATCGTCCTTTTTGCTGATACAATTTTAATACCTCCATAGTCTAAACTAAAGTTAGTCGAAATCGATTGATTCACCTTTGTTTGCCATTTCAGTGGAAGTTGTTCTTGTTGACAACCAATCAGTGACCGTGTTCCTGTGTATAGAGTAAAACAATGGCCCGCATACTCTTTCCAGACCATTGTGCATGTTTTGTGATGTGCAATCGATGCGTGCGAGTGGAAATGGCATGACAAATCTAGAATTGAGTTAGTGATGCACCGTCGCATTTCGGAGACATTCTTAATTAACGTCGCCATTGTTATGAGGTCTGACTAATGGACCATTTCAACCAATCAGTCAGAGAGCGCCCAACCAGGTACCAGGTCCAGCGACAGGTAGCAACAAAGTAGAGCGACACCAAAGTGTTACTACCCCGATGGTGGTGGTTTGACAATGACCCATCGCATGGAATGACAAAACCGCAGCTCAGTTCAGCCAGTAAATGGCGATAGTGAGGGCTATCTTTTACAGAAAATGTGATCCGTGCTTCGCTTAAAATCACTTAACCAAGGTACGCGCTCGTTTGAGGCTTGTATGACTTTGCCCTCGTTACTCCTTCGTGACACATTTTGGGATCTGTGTGGGCAGCCCACTCACAGCATAACTGTTAGATTGTAAGCTTTAACTGTAAAATGAAGTTTTACATTTTCTCTTCTGTAAAGAGCTGCAAGACAATGCTTTAAGCGAATTGTCCAGGCAGAATTTAATTTCTACGGATTTATTAAACGCCTATCCGCCTAGAAATGGTCTATCCGCTGACAACTGAGAGTTATTGCCAGATTAAAATGTCTCAATTGCATCAGAGGAAAGAGCACATTCATGGTTTAGTTAGGGAAGCGATGCGATAAGGAACTTTGTTGTTATTGGCGAAGTTAGCCAGCGTGGAACATATCCTGTAGGTCCTAATCGGTCATTTGTTCCGGCATGTTTTGGGGCTTATATTCATACATCTATTTGTTGAAGAGTACGTGAAGAGCTGTGGTTGCCTTCATTCATTGCCTCACTGCTCATTGCCATTATTTATTTCTTAATAATCATAGCATGGATGATTATTTTATAATTAATGTTTATGACAGCTTCAGTTTATCTGCTTTTCGCAACCTCTACTACCTTTTTGATAATAAGGACGAGTGAATCAATTGGTAACTTACCACTCGATGATTTGATAAGGAATCAGGATTGTTCAGGATCAGGATCAGGATCAAGCAATGCATTTGATGGTATATCGAACTATAATAAATCGAACATGATCGACTAATTTTCTTTCGTTTTTGTCTCGTCGGGCGAAGTAGTCTTTCGGTGATGATCCTGTTAACGATTGTACCTGCAATCGCAGGCGTGCAAGGATCCGTTGGCTCAAGTAGCCCACAGGGAGGCAGAATTTCACTCCAATTAGTAACCGTTTCCTCCATTGTACTGTGGTCCTCCATATCAGTCGAGGATCATTGCCTTCTGTTGCCTGTAGCTTTGTACACCTAGTGTAATTGAGTAATTCAGAGCAAAGTCGTTCAGGAGTCACAAAAGCTCCTTCTTGTAACGATGGAGGCGCACTGACGCGCTATCATTGCAGGAAATGAGGGGTGTAGGAGACTCTGTCTTTTTGGGTCCTTGCTAATGTGAATGCTGAGGACCCTGACACAAATTAAAGTGGTTATGGGCTAATAAGTCGGACGAGTAGCGAGCCATGAGCGGCGATCTTTAAAAAATGAGCATTTTTGTCATTTTTGCATTGATTCTTGTAAAAAATGCAGGGAATACTTTTGAAAGGTTCAACATTTAGGGAAAAATATTCTCTCCTCACCAACAGCGGTTTTACGGCAAACTTGGCGCAGGCTTGCGCTGCATCGGAGATTGTAGACCAATTATATCTATATCATCAGGGTATGCCGGGATCTGGGTTGACTTGAAGAAGATTTAGAATTGAGGGAAGAAGCGCACGAAACCCGTAACCGTACCGTAACATCGGCATCCATCCTCATCCTTGTCGCTGTATCTATACATACATCAGATAGATAGGATGTAGGAAGGATGGAAAGATGTGTTTCGTACGGACCTTGTTGTTGAGGAGCCCGTGTTTGATCTTCTGGTTCCTGATGATCCTTGCGATCCTTGATCACGTGGCCGGTTCTGGCCGTGGTTCCAGTGTTCTGTTCCAGGTTGTGGTCGCTGTGAAAGATAGCCGGCTGCTGTTGCGGTGCTCGCTGCGGGTTCTCCACCGACTTGATAACCGGGCCTCTTCCGCTCCACTGTCGTGATGTTCCTTTTTCTTTCTTCCATTTTATGGCCTGCAGATGAGATGCACACTTTTCAAAGATGTTCCCGAAAGAATACTCCAAACCAAAATAAACACAAAGCCGGAAGTCCCGCCGGATGTAACGTTCCGTTCAAATCGGCCTTATTGTTTACGAATCTGCGGTTCCAGGAGTCGAATTATTCAATAATTCGACTCCTGAAACCCGGCCCCCTAAACAAAATCATAGCCGAGACTCAGTGCTCGAAAAACTGGTCGACTCGAGAATTTTCGAGCAGTTTCTGAGTAAATTTTGAATAAACCGTTTAAAATCGCTTACGAAACCACGTGATCAAGGATCGCAAGGATCATCAACGACGGGCTCCTCAACAACAAGCCATGATAAGGACACGTACAGACACAAGATAAGACCGATGTTACGGAACGGTTTTCGTGCTTTCTTTTCCTAACTCCTACTCGTCGTGTCCTCGCGGGCCGCCCAGAACGTTGGCCACGTGGTCCTCCTACGTCACAGGGGGTTGAGCGCAGGGTTTACCACACATCCCCGTAAAAGACAGCCAGTTACGATAGCCACTTTTGCTTCACGACCTGGACAACACGATGCCAAACCAACGCAACTCCCCCGGACTGCGAATTCTGGCTCAATGAGGCTAAACTCATGGAACGTACGTACTCCGCAAAACGGTTCGGCTAGAGAAAATCCTAGAAAACCGCCCTGAAATGGAAGAAATAAGCATAATTTTATAACTAAAAGAGTGCCAACAAGCATAGAGCGTTGGATTTCATAAGGTGTGTACCCTTCAAACAATCTGTTGATCGTTTTCACTAAAATGATTTGTAGCAAAGAGTAGAAGGAATAAATGATAGGCGCCCTCGCTGAAACATGAGTGTGATTCTCATAATGATCTTTTAGCTGATTGACTGATTTAGAACATAACTCTGCCACCAATCGTACGTGAGAGTTATGTCTCAAGCTATATGGTCCTCGTAGAGTTAGAATTCCATTTGATGACTACTTGTTGGCAAACGCATTTTATTTATAACCACAGATTTCGGAGGGATTTCAATCATCGAACTTACTCAAAAATGATAATTTGCGGAAAGCGCTCCTTTTTGTTATAACTGAAAGAAAGTTTTTATAAGGACGAATCCATAATTTACTAAATTATTTTGTAATGTTTTAATGGTAATCTCATAAAAAAACGAATTAGACGGTTAAAAGATGAGCAACATGGAAATGAGGATTGAATTTTGTGCAAACATCGATTGGAAGGAAAGATTCAACAATACACACAATTTCTGGCCAGGAAATTGCTAGGAAAAAAATAAAAAA
>NC_064877.1:49150000-49175000 GCF_943734665.1 Anopheles aquasalis
TACACATTCAGCGAATCGACAGGATCTCCTCACGAGCACACCGAGAACACGACCGCACTTAACGAGTTGAGCAGCGTGAATGAGCGCGAGTGGAAAAAGAGTTTTCCACGCGGCGACGGCGACGGCGACGGCAACGACGACGAGTTTCCCGGGCCGGCTCTCTGGCGCACTTGGATTGGATAAGAGGCGAGCCGTGATTGGATGATGGTGCATTACGGTGTCTCTCTTTCGTTCCTGCGCGTTCGAGGGTGGCAAGTGTGTGGTTTGAGGGTGGTGCGGGCGGCCGCCATGTGTTTGTTTAGCTTGAGAACGGGGGTGGCGACTCGGAAAACTCGAGGACGCAAACTCGGGACGGGCATCGTCGAGGGGTCAACAACGAGAACCTCGTCCTAAATGGGACGTCGGTCGTGGGTCGTGGCGTTTTGGGAGTGCCGTGCGTCAGCAAGTAGATGATGGTTCTTTCGAGTATCCAGCATGATGGCCAGAAGCAGGACAATAGCACTACACGTGCCCCAACACAATGAAGGTGTTCGCTGGCAAAACATATCACCGGAACGAACTAGCGGGACACCTTTGCGACCGTACGCCATTCTCGGTTTGGTTAATGGAATTACCTTATTATTGAAATCGGGAATGATAATGATGATACTGGCGATGACGACGATGTCATTTTCATTCAACTTTTTATTACGTTGTTATGCGCTTTAATCAGCGAAGGCTTCGGTGATGGAAGGCGAATTTGCATCAAATCAACAGCGAACTGGACCGTGGCCACTTAATGATTTTGAGATACGAATAAACAATCCAGCGACTGCACAATGCATCAGGGTCGCGGCTCGTGTTTACGTAGCACAAACATAAAATCATCATCTTTCACTGTTAAGCATAGGGCCACAGTGCTCAACGCGCGGCCACCGCTCTCAGTGTTCGATGAGTGATCACTTCGCTTAATTGAATCTCGACATCCCTCCGCTGCCATCGGTGGGCCGAGCGAAAATTGATATTCAGTAATCCTCCCTCCTCTCTCCGCAGCACTCTGGCCACAGCCACCCAAACACTTTAGACCGACCGACCGACCGACCGACCGAGTGTATCGAATTTCACACAACAGCAAACGAGGCTGACTGGCGCTTCCGCCAGCATCTTGGTTTGACAACGCCTCAGCCGATTATCTCTGACACGATCGGATACCGATGGATGTGATCGACATGCTGAAATGGGTACCTCATGGCAGCAAACTTTAAACACGTCAACATGGCACTTGAATTTCATGTTCATGTTCGCGAAATGGGCATCATCGGCGATGACTCCAGAGCGAACAACGTGAACGTGAATTTTTGTGCAGAACAATCGAAACGATCAAACAATCATTCCATTGTCGTACGGTCATCGGAAGTGTGCGGATATCCGGATTGTCAAACCGTATGCCTCTAATTATTGTCAAATTATTGGCGCTGGTGCTTCAGTGGCCCGCTCGGAGCAAGCACAACGTTACGCACGTGTCGGCCACGAGTTCCCATCGCATCCCGCTCACCCCTTCGGTTTCGGCACCGAGAGGGTGCTTTGGCGCGCCACAAAAGCCGCAGGCAAAACAAATCCGTAAGAGTAACACCTTCCGGGCAGCATTTTCAATTAGGGTCTATTATACGGTGACGAGGCGCAGGACGCCAGAGCGGTAGGGTCCAGGCAGTCAATCCGGAGGGGGGGGGGGGGGGGGGAGAGGTGCTTCGAAACAATAGTACAAGTTAAGATCCTGTTGAAACGCTCTCAATTACCAGCCACTAGCGTACTAGCGCCCCGAAATGGCCTTTCGTATCTCTTCGAGCAAGGCTTCGAGAGTATGCTAACGCGCCGCCGTTCCACGACGTCCAAATCCGCGATTATCCGCGTCAACAAAACGACGTTCAGGCCGAGTGACCGAGTACAATATGGTGGTGATGAGAAAATCTCTAGTTAGGTGAATGGTGAATGAATAGCATTTCACTTTTCGTGTGGCTGGCCGTGGGATGTGCTTAAGGCAAAGTGTCCTTTCGCTGACGAAGAGTGGAGGATGCGTGATTTCGTCGGTCACAGTCGCACGGTCGGAAAGTGTCCTCTTGATTTCGAGAGTGTAAAGAGGAGAAATGCGATTGTTTCATCAATTTCTTGCATTTGCCATTTGCAGTTTGATTGCCATTTGGAAAACTGTTTGTATAAATGATTATACTGTGTAACATTAAGAAACTAAGGGACTTTTTCGATGTTAAATTTTTAAAAAAATTTATAATTTAACAATAATATATTGCAAATACAAATGTAAATTGCGTTTATGCACTTGTAATTACCATGAATCTGTTACTAAACATTTTTAACATTAGCAAATGTTCTTACAATACTATTAGGTCTATGCGTTGAAATCCGCGGTGTTTGTACAAAATTTAATCGGTTTTTTTCTCAATAAATCTTAACAATCTGCTTATTAAACATATTGACTTTCGCTAGCCACTACTTTTTACTATATTTTGGGCAATTTTCGAATTTCATTTCGAAAGAACTGCTCATCTTTTGAAGCAGTTTAGGCAACTGCCCTCTTTTCAATACTTTCATAAAGAATGAGGTGCTGTGCTTCCAAACAATTTTTTAATCAACCAAACAAGAAGTATTTAGAAAGAACAATGTCTGGGGAATACTGCGGGGAGGGTAACATTTGGTCTTCGAGGTTTTCAAAAAAGTTTTCATCGGTTTTGCAGCATGCGGCCTAGCGCTAGCATGTTGAAAAAAAAGTTTAATACGTAATTTTTCCCATTTTTACCGATTTTAAGGTCAGAGCTTGCTTCAAATGGATCAATTATTGTTGATAACGTTCTCTATCAACAATTTCATGAGTTTCCGAAAGTTCTTAGTGCACGACACACGTGAAAACTGGATTTTCTCATTATTTTGGTGTACCCGAACCTTCTGTGTCTTTAAAGACAAAATCTCCGCTTCTAAACCTTTGAAGCCAGCTTTCACATTTTTTTTGTATCGTAACATGTTCAACATAAGCTTAAACCAACACATGATAATTTTCAGCAGCTGTTTTCTTGAAATGAAAAAAGGTTTTGAAATCTCCCCGCAAAATGGACTTTTCAGGCACCAAACTTGACATTTTCAACTGGAGAAAAAACTATGTTGTAGTCAATATTGTGAACGGTGCCGTATAGGGTTTTAAAGGTATTTAGTTATACTTTAAAACGACATAACAAATGAGGATGTAAACCATCCCCAAACAAAATGGCGCCATGTATTAGCAAAACCACGGATTTCAATGCATACACCTAATAGTTTTCCAAGTACATAAAAAATGTCAATTGTTTGTATGCTTGTATTTATTTGGTTTTGTTGTTTGTTATTTTTTTTATGTGATATGGACCAGCATCACATAAAATTAATCGACGTGATCTTCACTAAACAAGGCGTATCGTTGGTTTTTTTTCTCAAATATAATTCTCTGTTTTTTAATTTCACGAAATCTCACACAATTGTTAGTTATCACTAATCCATTCGGTTGTACACAAAACCTAGAAAACTGTACTTATAATGCTCTAAAGCCAATTTTAAGTAAAATGGCGTGTAGAGGGAACGCAACTTCATGGTCAGTTACAAATATCCAGCCAAACTTCATAGTCGGCGCGATATGAACTACACATCCATAAAATCATTCACTAATTCGACATAATAAACTGTGTGTAAAGGTTATTTGATTGGACTGCATTAGATTACGCATTAATTACTATAATTTCACATTTCTTATGCATTCTTTGCGTTCTTTTGCGCCAATACATTTAGATGAAATCAGAAACCTATGTTTTATGCCAAAACAAACATTCTGCAATCGAGATTTCGTAATCGGTCTGAGAGAAAGGTTGGCATCACCTAGTGCACTGTATGCTAACTGAGAAAATATCTAAGATTTCATTAACAATTCGTGAGGAATTAATGTACTCAATCGTCCGAAGTGGCAAAGGCAAATCAGTATTCTTGATGAACTTTTCTTGATGAACTATGAAGTGCATGGTGTCGCCATAAATTCAATAATTCGATCGGCTAACTATCTGTTGTCCCGATGGATGATTAACCCACACATTTTTGGTGTATAGTCAGTTATTAACAACTAGATTCAATGATATTTCATCATGTATACATCCGTAAAGAAGCGAGCGTTGGATTCAGTAGCAGGCAAATATAGGATTGTACCTTGTTTCACGGACTTTGGTAAACAATAGAAGATTATTAACCAAGAGTGTCCTACTCATTTTCATTCCTTTACGTTTTCTCGTGTCACGATTTTGTACGATGTCGGCTTCTTACAAGCGATCAAGTCCTTTCTCGGTCCTGATGAAGCAGTCTCTGCGTCTCTCGATGATGATCATGTTAATGATCGAACCTGCAATAACACAGCCAACATGAGTGCAAGGATTCATCGGCTGCTGCAACGGCGGTGTGGACAGAATATATTCTTCCGATGAGTAGCAGTTTCGTCTAGTTACTGTGGATATCTGCGCATCATTCTCCCAAAATTTCTTCTGTCAGTAGCTTGAAACTATTTTGATTTAGTTACTTACTATTAGTAAAGTGGCTCAAGGTTCACGAAAATCCTGTCATGATGGAGGCCCACTGACGCACTTTCATTACGTGATTAAAAAACAACGCTTTGGCAAGGGGTTTTTGACAATTTCTGAAGGTCCCAACCGAAATTGTGGGCTCATAAACGGCGTGAGTAGCGATCTGTGTACGGCGAGCTTCCATTTGATATAAAACATCCACGAAAACTCTTGAAAAGTCCAGGGAAAAGGATCCCTTTTTTCACGCGACGAAACTCCGACAAACTCCGACAAAAACGGCCGATTTAAATTAAAAAAAACGCCAACGTCTCATGCAATTTCTGTTTAAAGGACCAGGTTCGCTACTTCTACTGCTCAAAATCGTCGAAGCGTCGAGCAGTTTTGAACGGAACGCTACATCCGGAGGTTTGAAGCATTCGCTCGGCAACGCGTTGAAAAAGTGTGTGCATCTCATCTGCAGGCCATAAAATGGATCAAAATAAGAGGAACATCACGACAGTGGAGCGCAAGAATTTTATTTTTTTTTATATTATTTAATAGAGAATATTTTTCCTCAAATGTTGAACCTTTCAAGAATATTCCCTGCAATTTTCACAAGAATCAATCAAAAGAAGCAGATTTTATAAATATCGCCGCTCATGGCTCGCTACTCGTCCGATTTATGAGCCCATAAACCACTTTAATTTATGTCCGGACCCACAGGATTTACTTTAGCAAGGACCCGAAAAGAAAGAGTCTTCTACACCCCTCATTTCCTGAAATGAAAGCGCGTCATTGCGCCTTCATCGTTACAGGAAGGAGCTTTTGTGACTCCTGAACGACTTTGTTATGAATTACTCAATTACACTAGGTGTACAAAGCTACCGGCAACAGAAGGCAATGATCCTCGACTGATATGGAGGACCACAGTACAATGGAGGAAACGGTTACTAATTGGAGTGAAATTCTGCCTCCCTGTGGGCTACTTGAGCCAACGGATCGTTGCACGCCTGCGATTGCATGTACCATCGTTAACAGGATCATCATCGAAGGATAAAACGAAAACGAAAACGAAAAACTCTGTAGTAACTTAACCTTTGAAGTATTCTTCCTCATCATCAAAAACAAGTAGAGGTAAAACATAGCGTACAAGCAGGAACATAGTCGAATTGTGTAGAATTGAAGCGAACGAAACGCGTAGATTCGCGACACTGTGTACGCAGTGTAAGAACGCATTTCCTACTGTAGAATTGTAGAAAAATATCTAATTCTCAGCACGTGCGATACCTGGAATATAGTGTCCACTCAGACGCTCTTGATTCGCCAACACCTCCGGACATCGTTCTGATAAGCCCCAAGCTATGCAGTTCGCTTGCTCGCGCGATACTACGTGCCCTCCCCCAGCAACAAGCTTATCGCTATCATTTCTATGAAATTTCTTCCACAAACAAGTAGGACATGGATAAGGACCAGTTCTCAAGAAAGTATTAACTGGAATGAGAATTCGCAGTCTGAATGGTAGCCATAGGTGTACGCGAACTGAGAACGTCAGTGGCAAAGCGATATTCCTGGTATCGCATGTCACATGGATTATACCATTTTTATATCGTACGTCTCTAATGGCTCCTGGAACAGTTGCAGATAGGGAATTCATTGGCGTCATGTGTGATTCATCAGTACATCTTTTATCGCAAGAGGAGCAAGACTGCGCCCTAGGCTTTTACGGAAAACGGTTACCTTGAATTTAGCTTTACTGGTTCAAAAGGTCATGCCAAGGCACTTGCACCGAAAAAAAACCTTTCTAAAACGACTTTATTTGGGAGTGACGTTTACTTAAGCCACCTTAATTATTCGTCACTCCGAAAATCATGGTTTCGAAAGGTCATGGACCCATCTGACCATACGTGTTTTTGTTTCTGGATCGGATTGTAACCGCTGAAGTAATGCGGAAATATGTAATTTTTACCATTTCTTTGTAATTTTATGAGTTTTTGGAAACAATATCTCTTTTCATAAAAAGAAATCAGAAGCAAAGCTTCATACGCTACCAAAGACACACAATAATAAAGAATCGATCGGGGAAACACACAAAATAAATCCGGAATACAAATGTAAAATTTAGGATTTAAAAAAAATTAACATACTTTGGTAAAAAATTAATCCTGTGGGGCAAGAGTGTAAACTAGCAAATATTACCAGAAAATTCTCGGGACATAACGATGCATTGTCTTGTCCCTCCAAGTACACCTATACCTCTACCCGTATCAGTGGCAGCAGGAGATTCCGCTAACTACATTTATTGGTAACCAACACCTGAAATATAAATAACTAAACTAAACTAAATTTCAAACCAACGTTTGAAAACTCCCAACCCCTCTAAAGAAGTTTTTCATATAGTAACTATTATTGGAAATGTGTTTAAGTTCGAATCGAACCGAGTAGAGGATGTTAGCCCATAAAGAATCTAAACTATAGTTGACTTTACTCTTTATCAACGCCCCAAGCACTCATTGACCTTCTTCAACAGAGGGTAGCTACGTCCATAGTTACCACGAAAATCGTCCATATCGATTGACCACATCATTACTCCACCCAGATTACGATTAACGGCATAGTTGCACTTATCAGCAATGCTTTCGGGGTCATCGTAGCTCATCCATTGTCGACCAGAATATGCATACGGTACCTTCTGCGTATGATCCCTGGCTCTGGTAAAACCGTTTTGCAAGTTCTCAAGCACTTCGTAGTACGCAAGCGTACCGGCGTTATTTGTGTACGATCCCGGATTTCCTGGTGCTTCCGCTGTATCCCGCAGATCATGGTTATATGCATTGGCAAGTTTAAAAGTCCTTCCGCACGCTGGAACCCCCAACATCAGTTTGCCGGCCGGAGCGCCTTGGCGAAGCCAATGCTGCACGCTATGGTCGATGTTTAGCTGTTTTTGAAAGCCCTGGTCCGAGGGCCCGGCATACAACGGAGCATTGTGGCCAGTGTAACTATCCCAGGAGCCGTTGTAATCGTACGCCATAAGGTTAATGAAATCTACATGACGTGCGATACCACCAATATCGTACGACTCCGACGCTCTTGATTCCGTTGGACCGACGGCCACCGTTAAGATAAGTCCGGCGCTATGCAGTTCACTCGACAATGCTGCCAGTAACTGAACGAAATTTGAACGATCACCGCTAGTTGGAAATTCCCAGTCTATATCGATTCCATCGAAATCATGCTCCTGGCAGAACCTTCTTGCATTGCTGGCAAACCGCGATCGCAGATTGGAGCTGGCTGCCACTTGCGAGAATTTATATGCTGGAAACGTCGCTCCGCCAAAGGAGGCTAGCGTTTTGAGCGATCGATTGACACGTTTCAACTCGTTGAATCGTCGAATGTTACCTCGTCCGCTATCCTCTAGGTCCAGCCAGGGGTCCTTGATCTCTACCTCGCCGCTTACAGTGACGCCGAAAAAAGCGTACAACAGATAATCGCACAGCGTTGGGTCAATATGGCTTGTGTTGAACTCTCCTCGTCCCTGACGATAGGCTGCCCATGTGCCGACATAGGCGAAAACTTTTTCTATCGGTGACAAAAGTAAGACTTTGTGTTAGCTTTCAATTTTATTGCAAGACGATCGCTAGCCAATACTTACTTCCTCCTCTATACATTGCGAAGACAGCATAACAAGAGCGCAGGCAGATATTAACAGTTTTAAAGAAGCCGTTGCACGGTACTTATAGCAGAGCACGATGAGTTCAACGCGATAAGCGATATCTAATCTTGCTGCGATTTGAAATTCTATGAATTCGAGGAATGATAATTATTACAGGTTGATCAAAAATTATTGTGTCGTCATGAAAAAACCAACCATATCCCAGGAATTTGGCGCAATAATCAGAATGATCGTAATGGTGTCAATAAAATATGTCTTTTAGATAAGTAGGGGGTATTTTCCGGGAAACAACATTGTTCTCGGAATTGGATCTCCTTGATACCCGAATAGTAAAATATCACTTATCACGTTGAATGCGTTAAGCTTTTCCATGAGTACCAGGAATCGTCCACTCGACCTAAAGCCAAATTCCACATGAGCTGTTTTGGAACTCTCTTCGAAATGTATGGAGGCGGAAGATGAAAGACTCGATATCTCTGTGAAGAACAGATGTTCAATGTCTAAGTTTTGCGAAATTAGGTCAATAAATTCAAATGTCAGCCGAGGTGCTATTGATTATTTGCATTCGTTGCTACTAATAAGTACAATAGCTCTGCCGGAGGTAAATTGATTACCGACTGCATTCAGACGATAATCAATGGGGAGATAGGCTTTCAAGATTCTTTGCATAATACAGATAAGCAAATGCAACGTGGATAGAATGGTTGCCGCAGCTTGTAAATTCTGAAAATTAGGACGAATAAGTCGACACTGTTATTGTATCGTAAAGAATGATTCCAGTTTATTATCTCATATTCCTTTCTATACCAATCGTCCCGGCAAATCCTTCGCGCGCCGTCGCTCATATCATTCAAGTTCTGCTGCTCATATTGTTAAATTTCTGCTGTCACCATCTCTACCCTTGGTCGAATTCTCCGTTCCTTTCGCTGGTTTAATTTATATTACCATTTTCCTGTGTTGTGATCTCGACAGCGGGTGTTTCAAGTTTTGCTGTTGTTAGAAGCCTGTCCTGTCCGAGGGTATACAACGGAGCATTGTGACCAGTGTAACTGTCCCAGGCACCGTTGTAATCGTACGCCATAAGGTTAATGAAATCTACATGACGTGCGATACCGGGAATATCGTAAGACTGCGACGCTCTTAATTCCGTTGGACCGACGGCCACCGTTAAGATAAGACCGGCGCCATGAAGTTCGCTCGACAATGCTGCTAGCAATTGAACAAAATTCGAACGATCACCGCTAGTTGAAAATTCCCAGTCTATATCGCTTCCATCGAAATCATGCTCCTGACAGAACCTTCTTGCATTGCTGGCAAACCGCGATCGCAGACTAGAACTGGCCATCCGCGAGATCCGTGAGATGGTTTCAGCCACACCTTGCCTGTTCCTTCCTGGATGCAATCATTTTGGGCGATGGATTGACACTTTTCAACTCAACAGAGCGCCGACTGCTACCCTGTTTGCCGTTATCCTCTTCTTACATGGACCGCGATTCTCACTTATGAAATCATGCTCATTCACTTGATCACTATGCATTGTACACAACAGCGTCTTTATACAGTCAGCACAGAATAGGAACTTTTTCACAACCGTGATGTAGGGCGGTAATGTAGTTACAGCACTGCCCAATTCATGGTACGTGTTTCACAGGGACCGGCATAAATAAAAATCCACTAATTTAGAGATTCGCACATACAGTTTAATTTACTTAATTATGCTGCTAGTAAATTTAAAAATAAAGATAAGCTATCATAAACTACAGACTCTGTTCTACAAGGAAAAAAGGGCATAATTATTACTTGCGGAAACATTATCATTTGCAATGCAATGAAATTCGTCCTAATAAGAAGATTTATATTTTTGCCGGCCACTGTACGTGATTAGCGGTATCTTATCATGCTACGATTTGAAATACGGGGAATTCGTATTCTCAGTCACATTTTGGGGGTGCCGAACAGTACGGACATACACAAATTTATCTAGACAGATAGGAGCTTTATCTTCATCACACAATTAGTCATTTAGGTATTTAGGTGTAACTGGAGCGGCTGAGTACACCTTACTTACATAAATACTTATTTTTTACGTACTTTTTTTAAATTGAAAACCATGAATTGACGATTGAGTTGAACATGATATCCGTTTTAAAATCCTCTCCTTGATGATATCTAACAGCGAGAGTTTTGGTCGGTAGGATCGACTAGGGTAGGACACTTAGAGCGCGAATCATTTTATCTTTCTGATTTGTGATGTTTGTCTTCTTAACACATAAAAACACAACGAGGTCAAAAGCAATAATAAGCAAAACTATCTTTTAACATCTTCGTGTGACACATTCATGATACGTATCAGGATTGCCCTCCCCGATGAAAGATTAACAAGGCTACCCAGTCTAAAGCAATCATAAATCACCACCATCTACCACAAGCCACACTGATTCACAAGCGCTAATCGTCTGAGAAACTTCCTTCCTAATTGACGCACACCTCCATCCAGCACCATTCCGCAATCTTTAAGCCATCTACACGCTGATACTGTTATCTCTCGTAGACTCGCACGCAATTCTGGTAAATGAGTTTTATAAATTGAGATTCTTTCTTCGTTGCCCTTATAGATACAGCACATCTGTATGCGTTCATAGAGCGAATGTAGCACCTCATTAGATGTTAATGATGTAAACGAATGTTATTAGATGTTTAGTGGTCACATAAACGGATTGTAGATCCCCGCATTAAATGAAACTGTTTGCTACTATCATCAAACGGGTCCGATCAGTCCATAGGAGCTACATGGTAAAATGAAGATAAACGCATATTATAACATTTTAACTATGCGATATCTATTAACATTTATTATCCTTTACATAATGGTAGTATATGCGTTACATGTTGTTTGCTTTGGCTAGTAGTAAGTATATAGTAAGCATTAGTTCGTGCAAAAGTTTTACTATTCGAATGCAATCAAACAGTGTGTAGATTAAGATAAAATGTGAATTTAGGAGGATATACAGCAATCACGTATACCCCTTTCAACGGCCCAGGCACTCATTGATCGCTTCAGCAGAGGGTAACTACGCCTAGACTGGCAACGGAAATCATCCATTTCTATAGTCCCCATCATTATTCCTTCAAGATTGCGATTAACGGTTGGTTGTTCGTGATACGAGATAGACGAAATCGAGGCTTGACGGTAAATAAGAGTTTGTGTTGGCTTACACTTTTATTTTAAAACGATTGCTAGCTAATACTTACTTCCTCCTCTATGCATTTTGAAGACAGTACAATATGATGGACTACGTTAAAGCTTATCTCATTAGAATATCATTTTGCTGGGATATAAAATACTACGAATTCTCTCGTCATTCCTACGTTTAGACTGTAGAGCGATGTAGGATTTCAAACTGATGCAAACTAAATTTCGATTCTACGGTTGAGAATCCTCGGATGCGGACTGTAGACATTGATTGACCGCTTGCATCAGTGGGTATTTACACCCTAAGGATCCGCGGAAATCATCCGTATCAATCGACCATACCATCACTCCTCCAAGATGGTGGTCAACAACATACTTGCACTTGTTGGTAATGCTCTCTTTGTCATCATAACTCATCCACTGGTCACCAGAATGTGCATACGGTGCCTTCTGCTTATCATCCCTGGTTTTGATCCATCCGTTTTGCAAGTTCTCAAGCACTTCGTAGTACGCCAGCATGCCGGCTTCTTTGGTGTACGGTCCCGCATCTCCTGCGTCGTCCGATGGAGCCCGCACCCCATAGCCAAGCACATTGGATAGATGGAACGATCGACCATACGTCGGTACACCCAAAATCAGCTTGTGGGCCGGAGCTCCTTCCCGAAGCCAATGCTGGACGCTATGGTCAATGTTTAGCTTTTGTTGGAATTCAGTCGTATCTGTCGGTCCTGCATACAACGGAGCATTGTGGCCAGTGTAACTGTCCCAGGAGCCGTTATAATCGTACGTCATAAGGAGGACGTAGTCTACATGACGTGCGATGCAGTGAATATCATACGACTCCAACGCCCTCGACTCGCTAGCACCGACGGCCACCGTTAAGATAAGACCGGCGCCATGCAGTTCGGTCGCCAACACGCGTAGCAACTGCACGAAATTCCAACGATCACCGTCACCAGGATATTGCCAGGCTATATCAACTCCGTCAAAACCGTGGGCCTTACAGAATCTCCTTGCATTAGTAGCAAACGACGATCGCAGACTGGGATTGGCGGCCACTTGTGAGAAGGCTGACGACGAAACATTCGCTCCTCCAATGGATGCTAGCGTTTTGAGCGATGGATTGATACGCTTCAACTCTTCCAACTGACGAATGTTTCCTAGCCCACCGTCATCCTCTAGATCGAGCTTGGGATCCAAAATTATCACCGTACCTCTCTCTGTGATACCGAAAAAGGCGTACAGCAGGTAATCACATAGCTTTGGATCGATGTCGCTGATGTTGAATTTTCCTCGTCCCGATCGATAGGCCGCCCATGACCCTAAATAGGCGAACACTGGTTTTTTTGACGACGACGACGACGACGGCGACGAACAAGGTATGACTTTAGCGTCACTTTGCATGGTTGTTTCAAAACTCTTCCTAATGTTTGAACTCTTTGACTCTTCCAATTATTGTTTCGTTCACTATATATTTCGAAGCCAACACCGCTCCAACTCCACAATCTGTGCTACTGTGCCTGGTTCTTATACCTGGAGCTTGATTCAATCTTTCACGCGATAAGCGCTATCGTACCGTACGTTGATATAAAATACTAAGAATTGTCATTGCAATCTTATTGTTACCGAAAAAGAGTATTTCCTTGAAGCCAGTTTACCGGAAAAGATTATCAATCCATAACCGCTGTTCATAATATCTACAACCAAAGGTTGCTCGTGACTAGGCGGTGTTATCTGGCTCTTACTTATCTGGGTTAATAAAAAAAATGCCATCACTTGTCGGCATGGGATAATGAATCACATTTGATTTATTTGTATTGCTCGTCCCTAAGGGTCTGCGAAGTATTGGAGGTGGAAATCATTTTTGTGCCGGACATGTTGATTTTCAATTCTGGTTCGATTAACAGTGACTGGAATAAGTACTTTTAAATTTCCGTCTGTAAGTTCAACATTTCCGATCAAACAGAACATGTGTAACGTAAATACAAGGTTGAATTTCTTCATTTCTTTTTTAGTTTTGCTAGTCATCAGCTTCAATGATTTCATAGTATTATTTAAATATAGCTTAAATGAGAGATAGTCAGATATGAGTGTAACAAGAGGCGGCTTGCGCGGCACCATAACCTTGCGTACACACTGCCTAGAATCTAAAGATAATGTATATAGCCTTAGAAAATTTCTTTGCTCGTTGCTGAAAAATGGCTTGTGTTCATATTTTACACTAACGATTGCTACCCGTTGCTCCTGAAATTGAAAAAAGAAAATTTCTTTATAAACTTTGAACGAACGTTGTCATGCTTTGCTTGGTTTCTTTCTTATTTACCTACGTGCTTAGCAATTATGACCGCATGGTAGTCTACCGGGAAGGATGGTAATATCCACGACATCGATAGTAAAGATCCGTGCAACGTGTTGAACGTCGGTCGACTTTTGCTAACATGGTTTTCATTTGGAGGTACTTATACATGTTATTTTCATCTGTAAGAGAAATGTACACAATGAAAAGATCGGACAACTTATTCTTTCTCCACTCATTCATTGATAATGTGTTCAATCTTCGATGCGATGCTGATTGTTTGAAAAACATATTTTTAAGAAGATCCATATTTTTTATCATGTTCTTACTTGCTTACTTACATGTACATGTTATCATAAAATAAAGTAATGCATTCTTGACTGATGAACTCCTCCTTGTTCGTTGCTAACTCCTCTCGTAAGAACACTTTTCAAAGCAGCACGATGATTTTGATTTTTAAAGACCTTATCTAACATTTTGTATAATTGCTCTAAAATTACAGTACGTGAATTCGGAAAGTAATTAACCTCATCCTCATATAAAATTATATATTTACTAGCATGTAAACTTTCCATTCTGAATTTACTCACTGTATTATTCACTTACTTCAACACTGGTGCATCATAAACTCTCTACGTTTTTAAGCTATCAAACTCACTGATTACTACCGAATTTCCTCAAAGAGTGCTGGTCCATGTTATCGCTTCTTACTGTTTTACTCCATTGCTACAGGTCACCACGCAAGCTCAAACCAGCTCCAGGGTTTCCATTTCTATCCTTCCGCCTTTATTGAGGTCAACCCTTGCGCGATGCTCTATCTGAGATGGGAAATTAATGAGTGGCACTAGAAACTTTACAGAAAAGAATAAACCCGCGGTCACGAGAACCAGAGAGGGAGCGAAAGAGAGTGAGAGAGATTCACATAGCCCGAAGGAAAGCAGAACGATTTATGGAGTTTTCCCTATTTTCCCCACTGCGTACGCCGACCACTTACACACATGACTTACGATGAAGTGAGCCGCCTGGAAAAAGGGCTGAGCGTCCGCAAAGGGTTATCCAAGCTAATCGTTTCTTTGACAGAACGTAAAACAGATGCCCTCGGCGGCCTTTCTCCCGGGGTTCGTCGTATTGTAGTTTCACGTCGTGGATCTCCCCTCCCGCGGGGTTTGCGGGTTTTTCCGGCTCAGCATCGTCGAACCTTCTGCTGCAACTGATCCACCAGGCTACTGACAAACGGTCCGAATCGAATGAATGAATCGATCATACAGCTCCCCCACCCCACCGCCGCCTGATGGGTCTCTATTTGCATGAGATACACGGAGGAGCATCGCATCATGTTTCATTGCTGTCAATGATGTGCGGGGGGGACGAAAAACAGCGCGGAAATGAGAAGATTAGAGAAATCGGGAGCCATTCTAGTCATTCTTGACAGTGAACTGATGTTCCCCGGGACGAGATGGGCTGGGCCTGGCCGGGCACTGGTATCAAATTTCGATTGACCCAAGACAAACTCCGTGGTGTCCAGATGAACCAGATGTGCAGTGGTGGTACGGCGACGCCAGTGAATGATGGATTCGTGACGCGTTCCTTCGTCCGGCTCGTCTTCGTACCGAGTTCTTTCGCTTCGCTGGTGGCCATAAAGTGTGTCAGCTGATTGATTTAATGCTAGTTTATTGTTCATTTTGTGTTGCTCATTGGGCGTTTGGCGATGGCCAGTACTATGTACAGATCGGAGGTAGAGAGTGAGCTCGGCTCCGTGGTTCTACCAGTACGTAGCCTTCTGCTCGTAGAACGAACTGTTAGCTGAGGATGCTGGAAGTGGTGGCGGGGTGGAGTACTGGTCAGAATAGTGAATACCATAGGCAGAGTAAGGCGGTGGAGGTGGATGAGCTGTTCCTGACGATGATGCCGAGGAAAGGCCAGCCGTGAGGCCAAGAGATCCGGAGCTACCGGATCCGCTGCTCCCAAGAAACGCCGGTGGTCCATAAGCGCCCGATGTGGTTCCTAACGATGATAGCTCTTCATAGTCCTTGCTGCTGGAGCACGAATCCGAAGGACATTTGTTGGAACTGCCGTCACACTTTAGCGAAGAAGAATGGGAACCCTCTATCTGCACGCGTTTCGATTTGTAGCGACGATTCTGGAACCAGATCTTCACCTGCGTTGGTGTTAGCTTCAAAATGCTGGCCAACGTCTCGCGCTCGGGGGCCGTCAGGTAGCGTTGTTGACGGAATTTCCGCTCCAGCTCCAGCACTTGCCCTTGAGAGAACAGAATCCGAGGTTTCCGTTTGGCGCGTAGCTTCCCATTCTTCCTTAGCTCACACCGCGATGATGTTACCAGTTGGGTGTTGCTCTCTTCTGCGAAAAAAGAAAAACGATTTAAACATTCTAAATTGATTCCAAATTGATGCTCGATGATTAGCGTCCTTACTTTGTCGAATTTCGTCGTCATTATTGTTGTTCATCTGGCACAAACTGTCCAGTTCTTGCACATGCTCTGAGGTAACACAAGTCGTGGAGCCGGTCGTGGTGAAGGATTCCACTTTGATCTTGTGGCCAGGGCTGCTACCGGTGGTTGGCATATCGTCCAACGATGGACTTGCACCGAGCATGATACTCCTGACGTCCTGTAGCTGATAACTGCACTGCTGGCTTCCGTTGAGACTGCAGGACAGTGAGGTGGTTTTGGTCGATCCTTCGTAGCATTGTTCCTGTTCCGAGCCATTGGAGCTAGCGACGGAACTGAGCGCAGGGCTGGATGTGGCTTGCGGAGTGATGACGCAAGAGGCGGTAAGAGGTGCATTGTGGTAAACGAAGGGTTGCACGTGAGAGTAATGTGGAGGAGGCAGATGTCCACTGGTCTGACTCGCAGGGCCCGTCGGTGAGCTGAAATCGTACGACGACGGTCCGTAGGGTACATCGTGATGGTGATGAGCTTGCGAAAGGTAACTGTGCGATATCATGCTGTACGGATCGGAAGAGGAGTGATACGGTGCCTCGTAGCCCGGATATGAGGGATAGGAGAAGTGATTCGACGAACTGTCAGCGTGTCACGATTGAAAGAAATTGTAAAAGTGAAGCACAATGTGCCGATTAGAAACTGTCTTCAATGTTATTAATTTTGAATCATTGGCAATTTAAAATTAGATTAGAATTTGTACAATAGGAGGATTTACAATTTATAATTAAAGAATTGATTGGGCCACAATTTTTCCGCTTCTGAGTAAGTATACGAATAAAGTGAAGTAATTTTGATCCTTACCTTTCCATTTGACAACTGAGGTATCCATCCACGGCACCTCCACCTGATTCTACCATGTTGAGGATGTCCTTCACCGAGAAGGGCGTATTGTTGTTCGCTTCACTGCCACTACAGTTGTCTGGATTGGTTGCGTCGTAGAACCCTTGCTGCAGCATCTCACCACTCAGCGAGTTTTGTCCGTCTTCAAATATCCTTCGTTCTGTTGTAGATTTCACTTAAACAAACTCTCAACCCAATCCTTGAGATTGATCAGTCCACAAAATTAAACAGTATTGTCCGTTAGCGCTCACAGAAGATCACTCATTAAACGATTGGCAGCGTATTTCGCAGCTCAAGCCACTGTAGGGACACTGTTTCACAATCCTGCACATGAACGTCCTTTCACCGTAGCCGCACCGAAGAGACTGGCTCACTGTCGCTTGCCGACGTCGCATTCCTCCACAGACGCTCGTCCACAGATCCGCCAATGCGGTGGGATGTTGCCCAACACACCAACTACATGCCAGGGCGGCGGCACCATTCCACCATCGTGTGAGACGGAACGAGACAAAATCACATTTTCTCCGGAGGAAAATGTAGAAATTACCATGCACGCCAGCTGGCTCGCCTGTGGCCGTCCTTTTCGTGTTCCTAGCGCACCGCAGAACGCCGGTTCTCCCTCTCACGAATTGATCCCAACCGCTGTATGGTGCTTGTCGGCTTTTCCGGCCGCTCGGAAAATCGCTTTCACTCATCTGCCGACACGGCACGCTATTGGATAGCAGATGAGGTGGGATCGGTGTGCGTTGTCTTGCGCAGTGCGTACCATCGCCTGGGATTATCTCATGGATTCAAAAATGGCGCCGGCATCTTTAAAAGATGAGTTTTGCCGGTTGATGGGAGTGGGTGACAATCGATTTGGCCACGTGATAGTCCAGAAAGAGATTGCAAAAAGGGAAGACATTTGATGCAAACAGAGAAACGATCCCGTACCCAACCTGACCGTCAATGACCGTTGCGATGTCGAGGGTTGCCTTCGAACCAGACACGCCCGGGACCAGGACGGACGACAACCGAGAACCACATCTGGAAGCAATGTTCAATGTCCAATTTGTTTGATTTGTGTTTGGTGTTTTACTGGCGTCGCCTCTTGTCTCTGCGGCCGTTAGGGTGAGGCAACCCGAAAGGACCTCCAAGGACTTCGGACCCGACCGTTGCCAGTGCCTGTTTTACATAATCGTGACCAGCACATGGGAGAGCGGGACTGGGGGAAGGGTATGCGCTCGTTGGTTGTGTATCACAATTTAACAACCGCCGACCGGAGGAGCGCCGCCAATGACCGTGAACTGCGTCGAGAGGATGTCGTCCTGCGTTGTCTAGACGATCGACGTCACGCAAGCAGTGACAAGCAGCGTAAATGAAAACAACTATCGGATTGGACGAGCTGGCGAACTAGACAAGCGCCAGTGCCAATGGGGTGGGGGTGGTACATGGCGCTTGAAGAGATCTTCGAGGATGAGCGTCTTCCACGGTGCCTAGACGACGCAACCCGAAACGTCGGTCGACCAATGCTGCGAGCTGTCACTGATATGGGTCACCACCGTTGGACGGAAGATGCCTCAAAGGATTTTATTGTTGTCGTTGTTCGTCTTTCCTTTTGCTGTTCCGCCCTGGCCGCAGAGCAGGTTGATCCGTGTGATGACAGTCATTGTCGATGGAAAGCAGACGCATGGAAAATGAATCGGAGGGAAAAGGAATCGATGTGAAAATGTACTCAACCGATCCGTCTCGTGCTGAAGGAAATAGATAGTTTCTTTTCAATTGCAACCCCTAAGCGATCTTTATTATGTCTTTTAGAGAGACACAACCATCAGAGGTATAGTCAATGTGTTATTGGGTGATAGAAAAACAAAACATGAAGAGACGACAATTTTGAACTTGAACTAAAGCATTACTCAATGACGAAACCAACGACCGAACACCCCACTCTTGGTACAGTATATTTTGTATCAGTTAGGTTTCAAAAACTCTAAATCTAAAATGAGAACATTATTATTCATCATTATTACATATTTGCTTGATGCTGTTAATGTTTGTATTGGGCAGTAAAGTTTTTACAGTTTTACAATTGTTTCTAGTCCATTGTAACTTGCTAACAATTCGACGCCACCTTTCAGAGAACATTCATCATTTCCAACTAATTTTTAAGGCATCAATAATTAACGCTAGCTTAGATAATTTGGTAGATAATGTAGAACATGAATTTGGTTAACCAGAAAGCATTGTTAAAGATATTATCATTACGCACAGAACATAAATGAACACATCAAATAGAACGAATTGTTGGCAAAAGACATTAAATTGAGATGCTCTTTAGTTATTTCGTCAAATTTCATCCGTGGCCAAATTTCATTCACAATAATTCAGACACCTCATTAATGAAAACTGACTATCGAACACAAATTCAATATAAAAAATGTAGCAATTATTAGTATTCTAAGATTTGCAATGATTGTTGTCGTGTAATGTGAACAATTTATTGACAGCAAGAAGAAAATAAGATATTTCAAATAACAGTTTATAGTATTCTGCTGCACCGTGTCTCTGGCGCTGGTAAAGCAGTAGCATCGGCATTCCTTGTGTCTCGCTCATTTCCCTTTTCCGTTCATCTCCCAACCAATAGACAATTTTCTCATCGCCCAGCAAATGCAACGACCAAGCTGAGAACTCCGTCCGGGGCCGGAGACGATGAAATGCACATTGAAAAACATCAAAGCGATCGTCTACGGCCAGAGCAATGGTCGTGGTGGCTGGCTGGACGGACGCAGAGGCAACTGCTGACAAATTGCAACTCCCATCCCGAAATGCATTAGCGTTACATAATTTATGCTGCCTCTGCTACTGTCACAGAGCCACTTGAAGCGGTCCAGATGAGCGGTAACCGGGCCGCCGGAGCAAACAAAAGCCAGCGAACGGCTGTGCCTTCTGCCTTATGTTTCTCCGTCCGACAGCATCCTGATCATCTGCATCTGAAGGTGCAGGTTGTTTTGGGCTGGCGTTATCATGGCGCCACCATGGGCGCTCTTTTGCTGCAGCGTGGCGCTCGGTTTCGTGAGCAATAGTTTTGGTGGCCAATCGGACGACTCTTTGGATGGTTTTCATTTGAATCAAACACCGAATGGCTGACTGATTCATCTGTGCGCCTTGCTTCCTAGGAAAAAAGGTGGCACGGTGATCGTACATCCGGAAAGAATCAAATCCAGAACAACGCAGATCCGACTGCGTTGGATGACTCGTGCGATCGCTGCCCTAACCACTTGAGAACGGTAAGATGAGGAAGGTGGGTGGATGGGTTGGTTGACGACTTAATCAGAATTTCATGTCGAATTTCCCAATCCCGCCCTGGATCGATCGATCCATGAGGCGAAGGAAATCGAAGTTTAGGATATTTGTTGCTCGGATTTACCACGCTTCTCGTCCATTCTGGTGGAAACCAACCAGACGCTATCCATCACACATCGCATCTATTTCGGCTTACAGCTCTTCACGGACTCACGTCTCTGTGCCATTGGCTCTGCTGCTGCTGGTGCTGGTGTTGTTGTGGTGGGAAAGATTAATGACGATCAATAAACTGCTACCGCGCATTTGGCGCCTTGCCGTTTTCCTCCGAAGCGTGCGTTTCGAATGTGTCTCTTCAGCCACCCTCGCTGGCTGGGAATTGGAATCGTGAAGGGGAATGGGTGGGAGGGAAGGGGTGTATTGCGATAATGGGGAAATTTATGTCGCTGCCAGATGCCACTGGAGGCCAAACGGACTTCTCGGCTGTTGTGGATTTCTGTTTCTCAGCTGCCACGGCTTAATTGAATTTTAATTTGTCTCATAAAACTGATAACCCTTTCGGCGTAGTCTTTGTTATTTCTAGAACGAGCGCTGCAGCGCCCAATCTGATTCTCGACAAAGAACTGCTGTTTGGCGAAATACACTGGGAGTGATTCCGTCATCTATAGCATTAGCATTCTGCTGAAGTTACACTAGAACATGATTAAAGCAGTTAATGTTTGAAAGCTGTTAACTGATATTAAACAGCGGAAAAATTCCTTACAGTTCCTTATATAATGTGAAAATTGCGCACAATCTTGTTGAATTCAATAAAAATCATCGAAAATCATTAAAACCTACTGTTAATGATCATGATGTTGTAACAAAAGATGGGAAAATCTATTTGAGTATTTTAAACTGATTGTAAACCTACTGTAATATTCCTTCTTCCTTCTTGAGAACAGAAATGGAAGAATGCTCATTAATGCAACCAAAATCGAAATAAATGTACTTGCGCTAAAAGTTAGTTGCTCACGGCTAATACATATGTAACTTATGGCCAATACAACCGAAATCTTTGGAAATAAATCTTACATGAGCGTTAGATATACAATTAAATCTTGTTCTTAATGCAAAGTACCTTAGCGTAAATCCGCGCGTACCTTAGCGTAAATAGCGTAATCATATTCAATTGAAATAAATTGTCCAAACCATTTTTTGATTCTAGAGTGAAAACTGTTTTTATTATGTATGTTTTGATTATTAAGCTGAGTTTGTATGCAGGACCATAATGCCCTGTGTAGGTCTTGTTGAATAACCTGAGAATGTCCTTTTCGTGTTTCCAAAGTATAAAAAAGTGAGTGCCGAAATGACCTCAGTGCTAGGAAACAGGTTGAGAAGGGAGAACGTAGGGGATTGGATTTGCGGAAACAAAGATGTTTCGGTACCTTTAGTCATTAAATCCGATGAGATCACCATTGGAATTCCACGTGCCCATACGTAGCAAAAATTCGAATGTTTGCTAGCCACATGCCATTCTCATTTCATCTTCAAAAGATTCAAAACAGCAAAGATCTCTGAACAATTCAAAAGGGACCTAATAACAAAGATCAGGATAGAATAGTGCCTAGTGCAGGGTGCTATGTTTAGTCTAAAAGTTCGACGTTTTGGACAGGTGTGCTGTTAAACAAATGATATAAATCTAATTGAAAACTCATCGACTGCTGAGAAATCAATAATCGTTTCAATATCGAACAGAAAGAGCACCGAAGAAAATTCTTACATATTTCTCACTTGCAAACCAAACTTCGCAATTTATTTTACAAATTTGTCATTTTAGAAAGGTCAATCGCTCCGATAATGTTTCCGCAATGTAATAGACTAAAATTTGGATGAATGTTAGCTCGTAAAACATACTAATACTCATACTAATTATACAACCGATCGAACTAAAAAATCAAAAACATAAACGAGGGTTTCCTCTTCGTCCCACTGTTTAGGACAAGGCATAGAAATTTTGTAAATAAGCATTCAATAGATATGTAAAAAGAAAAATGAACAATCCAACACCCTGCCTAGAGTACACTATCAGAAACTAAAGGATCAGGAACTAGAGTGGCTGCTGGAAACGAAAATCACAAGATACGCGATCCACGGGTTTTCCTGTGACTAAGGAAGGTCAACCACGTGCTGTTTGTAGTCTTGTACATGGACCAACGATATCACAGAAGGGCCTGCTACTACGTGTAGTGTATTACTACTACTAGGTCCTTTAACAGCCATGTCTGTTCATAGACTTCGCTTATGTGTAACATACAAATTTATCGTCCACACAGGACACAGGCCCAACGTACGCCTTCAGGCTAGATAAAATACATTGCAATACAATGTGGTACTGTACAGTCAACCGAAACTGGCCAAAAACGAAATGAGAAGATTCGAGAGCAGCCGTTCGGATACTGCGGCATTGCTGGTCAGAACCCCTACGCAGTGGCGATAGCTGTATCGGTTGCAGTTATCATGCGCGTGTAGTAGATTCAGTTTGTTCGCTAGCCCAATATCTGTGGCTTCCTGGGGCACTGATGTAGAGGCTTTCTAGAAATGACTGGCGCTGTAGCATGACCCATTTCGACCAATTTATCGCTGACACGCTCTATTCATTCCAGGAGTGCTACGGCACACCTTACCTTGTCCGTTTACCTTATGACATTCCGATGAAGAAAGTTAGTTACTTAGTTGCTCTTCCAGTTCCTACGTCTTTAACCTTGATACCGTCCTTCCTTTTGAATTCTGATATGGTATTTGCAAGGGTTTTTGAAAGCTTTACGGGATGATTCATGATGCTAGTTACTGTATTTCAGCCGATAACAACGTTTGCTTTCGTTTGCTTCGTGCCCAGCACTTTGCTAAAATTTGTATTCGTCAGAGTAGTAATGCAATGTTTTCATGGCACAGCAATCAAACATCATATGTCTCTGGTTTTATCAAACTTATCAAGTCGAAATAACAACTTACATTCTCAGCAAACAAAGCACAAAATGAAGCGATTACACGCGTCTAGCGGAAACAAGTTTATCAAAGTATGAGCAACAACGGCCATGCCGTTATGGATCAGAGCATTTAAAAGAGCTTTTCGCAGTGATTTGAGTAGCATTTGTATATCTGAACCTTACAATACAAGACGCATTATTGTGGTGCAAAGTGCTTCTGAACCATGGAACGTGTAGTTTGGGGAATATTGGTGTCTGTAATCCTGAATGTTTCCGTGGTGGCCGGAATCGTATTGCTGTACGGTGCATCGAATACAAAACTTCTCCAAGAGCAACAACAACGCTTTACTGAAAAGCAAAATCAACTTACGCAAAACTTGGAATTATTGGCCGGGATGCAGAAAGACATGCAAAACAAATGGGAAGGAAAGCAACGAAATTTCATCACTGAACACCAAAAGCAACTAACGGAGAAACTTAATTCATTAGCCAAGATGCTGGTAAACATGAAAAAGCAACTGGACGAAGGAGAAAAGATTCTAGTACAGGCCTCGAAAAAGCAAACAGAGACTCAACCATCGGGCACGGTAAACGAAGAAGTGGTGGGGAATATAGCTAATCAGATAGTTGACATTATTGGGAAGAATCCAAATATTGTTGGGGATTTCGCGAAAATTTTGGGGCACTAGGTACGTATGAATGAATGCAAGAAAATGTTAAACCAAACTTGAGCAGAGATTCATTTTATTACACAGTTTACTGTTAAAAACCAATAACGGAAAACGTATGGTACAGTTACACAACACAAATAACCAAATGCACTCCTTATTATTCAACCTATCTCATATCGATCCTGCCAACAAGTGCCCATGGAAAAGTGTCCGGGAAATGCCGTATCCGTGGAGCTTCAATGTGAATTGATCTGAAGCAGGATAATGAGCTGCTGTTCGGGGCGAAGGACTTGAACATTACGTATACGCGTTCGAGCGCGTGATATAGCGGATCAAACAAACCGCAAAGATATTTTCGTAACGGATGAACGGAAGAAAATGCAAATGATATAAATATATTTGGAAGATATGTGGAAAGGATTGGCTGGGACGACTTCAACAACGAGCATCAGATCATTACCTACTTTCAAATGATGATAGGCACATTGGATAAGCAAGCAACAAAAGGGATGATAGCAATCATCGCGCAAGCTGCTTTTAAAAATAGATCTTAAAGAAAGCCGTTTTGCGCTCCAATGTTAACGTCAACACTGAGTAATTCCAATAAGTATGTTCAGCGATCTTTGAAATAATAAATAGAAAACCCGTTTTCTCCACACCTTTTGTTTGCATTTATGTATATCAGTAATCGGGTGTAATGTAAAACTAGAATGTTATTATTAGTATAAATATTACATTGGTTGATTCAAGAAAAGATTTTTGATTTTTCCTGGAATGAATAGAGCGTTTCTGCTATAACTTGCTCGCAATGAGCCATGGCACAGCACCAGTCATTTCTAGAAGGCCTCTACATCAGTGCTCCAGGAAGCTACAGATATTGGACTAGTGAACAAACTGAATCTACTACACGCGCATGATAACTGCAGAAGATATAGTTATCGTCACTGAGCAGGACTTCTGACCAACAATACCGCAGTATCTGAACCACTTCTCTCGAATCTGCTCATTTCGTTTTCGGTAAGGTTTGGTTGGCTGTACAGTACCAGTACCATTGTGGTC
>NC_064877.1:49180000-49182500 GCF_943734665.1 Anopheles aquasalis
CGTCGTTCTCGATCGTTTCGCCTCCGTTTTTCTGCTCAGGTGCCCTTTCCGTATTTTGGTTTTGTGCACAACAGAAGCACAAAGTGCAGTCGTTGCCGAGTGTTGGAGAATCGACGGAGAAATAGCTAAGCTAATTGCCTCGGTTTTTCCTTGGCCCAAATCGTGCCCAAAGCCCGGCCAACTAAACCATCCCGAATTCGTCCATTTGTTGGTAATGATTTGTGGTTTCCAAT
Organism: Anopheles aquasalis; assembly: GCF_943734665.1. NCBI lineage: Eukaryota > Metazoa > Arthropoda > Insecta > Diptera > Culicidae > Anopheles > Anopheles aquasalis. The sequence continues at coordinate 49,180,234 of NC_064877.1, forward strand.
TAAACAAAAAAAAAAGAACAAAAAAGCAAAAACATTCGAAAGGGAAGGGAAGTCCGGCGACGGGATCGTTAAACGGTACGGGCACGCCCTTGCGTCCATCCGAAGCGTTCTGCTTTTATGATCTGCGACTCGATGCAGAAGTTAATTGAGTTGTAAATCAAAATTATTCCAAGTCACTACGGACTGCTGGAGGGTTGAAGCTGTTTTTCAATATACAGTGAGCGCGGGCGCGCGCGTGACAGCATTCAACGGAAGCTTGCAAAGGGCTTCGAGGCCAACCCCTAATATGTTCCTTTTGCTAATCAGGCAACAGGTCGTAACGGATGCCCTTTCAAGATGGCTATTTATATTAAAAGTGTCGTTCATGTCGGAAAAGGAACTTGAGGGCTTTGAGGTCGAATCGTTGGAAGGGCTACTCCATTGATAGGAATATATCTATTTCAACCGCATAACTATCTAATCGATCCCTGAAGCTGAAGCTGAAAGATGTTCCTCATTGCCGCTGCAGGTGCAGGAGCTTCCACGCCGTTGGGTTGAAATGACATTGTCAGATGCACTTACCTGCACCACCGTCAGATGCTTACCGGGACGAGTTACGCATTTTCTCAAAAATCTGGATCGCCTCCAGGCGGTGATACGATCTGCTTTGATTTCTCTGTTTGTCCTTCCGTCCTTCCAGCAAGGACACGCCGTCGCCGTTCAATTGCTGCCCTTGAATTGCGTTGCATGCGGTAGATGCGGTAGAGATGAAAGAACGAACGACGTCCTGTTTCGTACAGGATGCGCCTCGGAGGCAGCAATTCCGCTGCAAAACACTGGCGTTGTTGGGCTGCTGATGGGAAACGATCGACGCCGCGTAGACGTACGATAAGAGGTTAGGCAGTGCATTTGTCAGTTGTCAATCGTCCATGTGCGCTTGATTTATCGATAAAGATTGAGTTGTGCGGCGGCTTGTGTTGGGAAGATAAACGGCTCAATGATAAACCCCTCGGAACGGATTTTTTTCTTGTGTTGCTAAACAAAAGGCGAAAGGGCTTTAGGGAACGTTTCACCTTCCTTTACAATTTATTAATTGTGTAACTGGCTAATGAAAGAAATGCCAGGTGTATAGCCTTAAAATCTGCTGTTTGTTTATCGATGGGCGCGAAGCGAGTGAATTGAGCCACAACCGACATGTCAATACTGTTTTTGGAATGAGTTCGACAACTGGTAACATAAATCAGTGCACATCATAAGTGATATCATACATCAACATACATTTGTCGATTCGTAATCTTTTCTAGTTTTGTGCCAGAAAAAGGGCTTATGTGGGAATCTCTACTTTTTTGTCTTCATTTACAGAAATCAAAGCCCTTCAAAGGCCTATGGTGATAATGTGCTATTGGAAAGCACTTGAAAAGATTGATTAAATTGCTTCAAAGATGACCATTTTATTTCAGTTGCAAGAAACGTGAAAATCGACCCAAAAAAGATTAGCAGCATGAATTGCGGACTCTTTTGTGTGACGATCAAACGCAATCGTTAAAAATACTTACTTTAGAATAATAGAAATTACTCAACCAGCCATTTCAATAAGCGCAAGTGCCATGAAAAGCTTCTAACTATTGAAAAATGAGAGCTCCATGAATTGCACGATATGCAAATAGGCGATGAAAAGTGGATATATTTTGATAATCTAAAACCAAAACATCGATAATAGACCTCAGCCAACCATCATTACGAAAATGGGTCACGTGCTGACCGAGCAGTATAAATTATAAATAATTGTTTGGTTTTCTATTTAAAAAAATGTGTTTTTATACACAAAAAAGCAGCTTTAAGGTAGATACACCTGATAGTACAATAAAAGTTACATTCGATAGTTGATATCGATCTGGGTGGTCACCGAGAAGATTGTGTTGCTCAATAAAATACCGTCTGCCATTGAATGCTATCCAGTACCCATCCGTATCCGATTTAAGCTCTCTCCGTGATGGCCGTTAACAACGTATGTCTTCCGCTGAGTCTTAAAAACGGTTGTGACTTGCAGGAACCATCTCAATCGTACATCCTCCAAACTTTCTTCGATTCCAATCCAACGATCTTACGTTAAAAAAACGCGCTTTTCCTTGGAGAACCGCGTAGACCGCGCATGCGAAATTATCGCAATCAATTGCGAATTAATAAAAAGAGTAATTTATTTGTGCTTCGCCACAGCCGCGGGCGAGTGATGACAATGGAACTCCCGTAGCCGTGGCACCGGGAGCCGGGTGCCGGGTGCCCAACCC
>NC_064877.1:49210000-49212500 GCF_943734665.1 Anopheles aquasalis
TTGCCGTGGACATGGACCAAATTACACAAAACGGCCAACCAGCGGCCCAGGCGGAACTGTGGTAGAAATCTCGATTGATCGTAAACGTGTAAGTAAGTTGTTAAATCGCTGATCGTCGCTCTCGGTCGTCTTCACGAGCGGTAGTGGCGGGATCGAAGTCGGAAAATGGAAACATCCCATTGAAAGCGCCCGCCACCACTTCGTCACTGCGCGGACACAGCCACAGAGAGGGAGCTTGGGGCGCTCGATGTGGCGCCGGAAGCTCACAAACATTTCCCGGTAAATTAATAACAATTAAACCTTTTTCTCAGACTCTGAAAGGTGCTTTTCACATTCGCAACTTAGCCTTAGCGGCTCTTGGTCATCGCGGATCTCATTACGAAGACGAAGGCAGCGGGGATCGTTAAGACCCGGGAACTATCTAGGATAGGATTGTGTGTTCGCCGACCGCTTGGAACGAATCTCTCCAGTGGAGCTGAATCCGTTTATCTCGAGAGCACTCGACCAAGGGGGCGCCCCCTGTACGGTCCGCAGCTAATTAAGGCAAAAGAATATTCAGAATGGTAAGCAGTTAGCGGAATCGACCGCTACTGTACAACAATCGTAACGTATCGCCGTTGTCTATTTCCACGAATGTCTATCATCCTGTTTGAGGCGCAACCGTAGCAAGAATGGGCCCGGTAGCGTTAGTTAAAACCAGCAACAAAGGCTAATTACCTCTCCATTACTTGGCTTCTGTGCAAAGTGTAGCGCAGAGGAACGCTGGAAACAGCTGGAACACCAACGAGGTGCGGCCACGCACAACATTTCCTTCGATAGAAAAAAAAAACACTCGCTGTAATCCGTGTGCATCGCGGATCGACGGGCCACTGGACGGAACGAGGAACGTCTGCTCCGCTCGGATCCACTCAGGACAAACATTATCGTGCCAAAGTCATAAAATTGTGTATTCATGACCCCAACGAACGCTTCAATCTAATGGTTTTCCCATTCCTTCGAACTCGAAAGCTGTTCCGTCACTGAACAAAGCCGTCACCGTGGCGGTGTGGGGAGTTTCTAATATTTTAATAAAACCATTAAACAATTGCCTCCACGGGGCTGCACAATTGTTACAATTTCTCATCTGCCCCCGCCGCCGAGCATCGCGAGCTTTATGGAGGGCGAACTGATCGTAAAACCATTCACTCAAACGATGCGCTTCCTTTCGCTGGCCGCTGGCTGGGTCTTAAAAGAAAAAAAAAAGGTAGCGGAAGGAACCGACCGAAAAACGGGCCCCCGGGGGCTAATGATAGTGATGGAGGAGACCAAAAATGGAAATTTGTTTGCAACGTAGAGATGATTGTTTGCATAGTCTGGTGAGCGAGCACAGGGAGCGAGCTCCGTGGCCATCGTACGAATTTGAATGCGAACGTGATTCCGATTTAGGTTTCAGGGGTAATGGCTTCACATCGATAAAGCATCCAGCGTCGAATGGCTGCTAGTGGCTGGTTGCTGGTCGTTAAAACGGCTTTAAGCAAACTCAACCCAAACCAACCACCCTCCGCTTGCTGGAGAGTGAGACACCGACTCGCGCCTAGGCCACTTGCATCGTTTTGCGTCATCGTAAAGTCACGCACATCTTGCGTTTTCTATCGGGGCGCAGGGACCGGCCGCGGCCAACAAAGGAAATAAAATTTGGAGCGCGGAAATTAATGGGCCGATTGGAGAGAAATTGATAACATTCCAGTCGCTCGGAGCTGATCCTCTCGGGTAATAATAAGACTGGACGCAAACGCACCATCCGCGGGAACGGCTTTTCGGCCTTTTTTGGGGCCCCGCAAGCCACAAGGGGTTTCCAAAAATGGTTCCAGGAGGGATAACAATAATTCTGATGAGCGATTGCGCGCGATGCGGTGTGGGCCGGGCAAACTTCAGCCGTTCAGCCGCTGGTAAGCAGGAAGTCGTTAGCACAGTACCGCCGGAAAATGCTGGGCAGCATTCTTGGGCTTTATGCTTGGGCCATGAAAAGGTTTCCTGGAAAAGCTACAAATTGCGGCATAATTAATGAGAAGCTTGATAACATACCCACTCGCTGTAAGGCGGAAAGTTAAACTCTTTTCCGAGTGTTCCAAGTGTCCCATTTGCTTCGTTTTCGAAGTTGAGTGCCAGGATGAAGGAATGCAACCGGGTAAGGAAGTGGGCATTGGCTGAGGGAACGATTTTAATTAGGCAGGATATGCGGCCAGTGTTCTCTGCCACCCATCAAGCGCCTGGAATCTAGGGCCGTGTGAAAGGGAGTCGTTTCTAGAGGGAGAACTTAACAAAAAAAATTATCATCGAATGTTTCCTGATAGGGTACAGGAGCAAATGATTAATATTTGTCTTTTGTCAGCACTGAAAACGATATCCTTTATTTTATTCCATGAAGAATTGATTGATTTGATTCCAAATTTAATAAACTGCTCTTGGCTCTTCTGACAAAAGATATACGAAAATACCAAGAGTAAAGTAAAAACACTTG
>NC_064877.1:49270000-49272500 GCF_943734665.1 Anopheles aquasalis
AAACATGTCCCCCCTGGAAATGATCTCATCATACCGTTTGCCATCCGCCATCCGCGTTTGCGATGGCCAAGACGCCGGGCCGTGCGATTTCTGCCGTGGATTGGCAGCCAAACGTCTACTTTCTGATTGATGGCACGGTCCCGTTGCGTGGCCTGCGGTGCCACGTTTCCCCGTTGGCCTGAAGCTGATCGATTTCCTCTCCTCTCTCTCTCTCTCCCGTCGAATGCCGTCAATGCTGTCACTCACATTAATTCCTGCATTAATTCATACATTATTAATCCAATTATGGGGCTTACGTTTCACTCGACATTATCGATTGGTTTACACCCATGAGCGGTATGGCTGCTCGGCATCCGCCAGCTTCCAGGGGATTTGCTTTGAAACGGATTCGCCTGAAAAGTGTCTCCTCGTCCGGCCATTTTGTATCAACATTCAGCAAAACATTCCCGCCCATTATTACTTTAAACTTTATATCCTAAGCTGAAAATCCACTACTTTGTATTTGTTTTCCAAGAAAACTCGCTAAAGTTCCGCTCCATTCGAGTAGCCATCGAAACCCATCGAACGCCATCACTCGGGCGAATTCAATTAACGAAAGAATCTGCCCATCACACCAACACCGGAGCCAGCGCGATCATTACGCGCGATCGGATTGCAAGTTTTCCCACAGTGTATGCCAGTATGGGGGCTTTCCACGACTCGCTCCTTCCCGGGGTATGGCCGGCCGGAGGGGCGGTCTTTTGCGCGCGCGCGCACGTTCCCCGTATGCGTGTATGTGAATAATTTTCCGAAAAGAAAAGCTCACTCGCCAATCAATCGCCTGTCTTCTGCGTCCGGTCCCGGTCCCGGTCCGGGGCCGGTGATCGCTGTGTGAGCCGCGTGGTAATGCGCGTTTCCGTACTTTCATATTTTGCGCCGCGCTGCAGCTCATCAGCTGCAGCACGCCATCATCTTTAATTCATACGCATTCCGTAATTTGTTCCGAAGGGGATGATGTGTCTCGTTGGCCACATCATCATCATCATCATCATCAGCAGCAGCAGCAGTAGCAGCATCATCGTCGACCCAGACGCTAATCTACGGTGTCTTCGATGCGTTGCCATATCCCGATGCTGATGCTGCGTCGCATTGGGACGCGTTCGTTCGGAACAAATGAATTTACACATAACATTCCCTCACCATCGAGCTGGTTCTGCTGGTGGAACCAGTTCCGTGGCTCATCCGGACCTTCGCTTTAGCTGGCCACTTTATTGCATAATTTTTGCTCCATCCAAACGATCCCCTTTCCTATTGCCATATCAGCGCACGAGTGCGTTGGCTTGAGGATCGAAATTAGCTAATTACCAGCGTGCGAGAAATACGCTACTTGTGCTACGTTACTCAGGTCCTGTAACTGATACCCTGGCTGCCATTTGCTGCTGCAATTAATTAAAAAAATAGCATTCGGTTGTCCGATACAGTGCACTGCTCGATCGATGCCGGTATTGGTCCGCGTAATGAGCAATGAAAGCAGAGAAACCCCCTTCCAGACACACCGGAATACATTAACAGATCGATGAAACGATACGCAGAAAAAATAGTAAAGAGATGCTTCATTGCGATCGCTCCGTTTAACAGAAACAGAAAATAAGCAAACGTCTTATCTTATCGAAATTGGATGTGTTTCTCGCAGGTTAAAATAGAATCGGACGTAAAAGAGTTAGGAGAATATCAAATGTTTAGGCCCTTGTATTAATACCGTCCGCACCAGCAGCTCTGTGCTCCCGCCCCATTTGTTAACACATTTATCAGTGAAAAGGAGCGACAAAAATTAACATATCACCCGCCCGTCTTCGTCCTTCGGTTCCCTGCCCCTCCCATACTCGTGGCAAACATCACAAATCGGTATGCACGGTGCGTCCGGCCAGTGCGTCAGCAATAGTTTTGCCATAAACTGCTGTTCGATCAATTCCCCACTTAGGGCAATGGCGGAAAAATGGAAATTTCATATTTATTACTGTCGCATAAGGAAAAACCCGGTGCCTGCCACTGTCTGTCATCGGGCCGGGAATGCTCCCCCCCTCGCTCCTTCCCCTGGTGGGCTGTGCGCTTTCCGCGCCTCGTAAGTAACTAAACCCTTTTTTTTACGATCGTCCATTCCGCGCCCTTCACAACCGCGTTTTGTTTGCAGTGAGTTTTCGTGTGAATTGTATTAAGATGTTATCAATAAATTAGTGATTCAAGCATTTCCACTCAACTCCGCTCAACTAGAGGCACAGGAGGAAAACAGGAATGCACTGCACACCGGAGTTTCTAGCGCTCGGTCGCACTGTGTGCCGGTTTGCTTGTGGTTGGTACAACAGAAGGAAATACAACTTTGGCCAGTCTTGGCAACGGCGCAAAGCAGAACCGGTGGAGGAAAACGGAACGGAACGGAACGAAACGGACCTACCCGTCCCGTGTAGCGACCATTTGTAATTGTAATTTCTTTATTTTTCTCCAACGTAGTGCTCGGTCGTGA
>NC_064877.1:49295000-49302500 GCF_943734665.1 Anopheles aquasalis
GTGGATGGTGGGTAAAAGCAAAGATTTCGTTCAGTTGTCACTTGTCAAGGGCCGCACAACGCCGGGTGCGCGGGTATCATCCTCCATTTTCCTGCGAAGGTATCGAGCTCAGAAGGGCGAAAAAAGCTTCTGCACTTTTGCAAAAGTGTTAAAACCATCAGCCGCACCGGACACTGTAGGAAAGCAGGACGACTACTCGGAACGGCTGATTAATTAATTCGAAGGCTGACAACTCATAGCCGCGATGCGAATGCACCGCCAGCGTGTTGGAGCATCGTGACGCTTTTCATCAACGCGTGTCGGCGACAAGCTAGGGCACGATTCCGACAGCGGTTTCTGGTAGATCAATTGGTTTCGAATTAGCTGGTTGTAGAACCGTGGGGGTGAAGGTAAATGTCAACGAAACGCACAACCAGGTGTTGTTGCGATGCTCAAAGCGTGCTGACCATCTACGGTTGGCGATTCAAGAGGACAGGAGGAGGTGATGGTTAGCCATCGCCCCAATTCATTGGTTAATTATAATTCTTAGCAGAAGAACTTAGCAGAAGTTTTAGTAATTAATGGTTTGAATCAACAGTTTGAGATGATCACTTAATATGTTTCTTATGAAGAGTGAATGAGTGAATGGAATAGTTTAAAAAAATACGACGAAAATATAAAATATTACAGGGTTTAACAGAAAAATTGCAACTTTTAAAAGCAGGCTTGAGACACCAAGGATACGTTGGCCAGTGCCCTAGGGTATTCGCATTGTTGGTTTAAGCCACAACTTGCTTTCGATGGATCTCGCACAAAGGAATGGCGCAGCTTTGCCAAGATGAGTTCTACACAAAACTTTACTTCTTCAAATGCTTCCCTGCCGGGATCATGTTTTGTCTGGCCTCATCGTACCTGAAGCAGCCGAACAGGATATGGCAATTAACGATGGAGCTTGCCACTTGTGGAAATCGGTTAGATAGGAGTTTGGAAGGATATCACCTCTGCGAGAAGTCGTCTGCTACCTCCAAACGGCGTTCAGGACACTATCAGCAAATTCATTTTTTCTCCTTCGTTTTCGGCCACCAATCCTCCCGTTGTTCCAACTGCATACCTTTAGGGGTTGAAATATTTCAAAAAACTCGAACGAAATTTTTCGCCCACACAACCGGCGTCGTGGTGCAGTGGTTAGCACGGCCGATATGCATCGCGGTTCGAATCCCTGTGGAGCTGTAAAACTTTTTTCTTCTGTGTGTGTTCCGTCGATCCGAGTGATCCGATCCGACAACCTCATTCTGATCGTCTACGGTTGCGGCAAATTCAGTAAAATGGTAAATAATGCAATTAAAAAACTTCAATCAACAACGATTCTTAGTGTGCTTAAATTTACAATAATTTATTAAATAAACGCTTCACTTCGTGTACACTTTCTGTTAACCGTACGACAATGTGTAACCCATGCTTTCCATTAAGGTTTCCTTTATTGCCGGCTGTAGTGCCTTTTGCATGTAAGTCGTCAGAAGACCTCGTACGACTTTGGAGAATAAGTTATCAATTTCATTCGAATACGCATCGTCGAGCGCCTCGTTGGTTTCCACATTTTGCCAGCCTTTGTCCGGTGTTGGTGGAGTTATCCCGTAACCATATCCAGCATTCCCGTTGGGTGCTCCATACGAAGAGTATGAGAAAGGATTACGCTCCGCAAAGAACGTTCTACTGTGTGGATCAATCTCGTCCGATGGTTCCTGCTCCAAATCGCCACGATCGCCTTCAATATCGACAAGCGTTGAGGGTGATAGGAACAGGGAGTCACCATCGTTCAGCTTCAGAATATCGCCCTTACCGTCGTTGCCCATAAGATCATCGTCCACGTAATCTAGTGATCTTCTCCGATCATGTCCGTAGTAGGACGATCCTGTTGGTTGACGATTTAGAAAATGGCGTCGTTTCGAATTGATACGATACTTGATTCCGGTCGGTCCCTCGCAGCTATGCGCGAACACGGAAATGAATCCTGGTTCAGAGAAGTGAGAATCGGTGCGAACATTGGCCTGTCTGCTACGCTCGCCTATCCCAGAAGGCAACAATGGAATGGTCCGAAACTCGATGCCCGCTCGTCGCAATCGCAGTATCATATCGCAACGTCCTCCCGAAGGATGCATTATCACGCGTCCACTGATCTGTAGATCAGGAAACTCCAGTTTCGTATCTAGCGTGCGATTATGCTCGATGAACTGACACCGATCGACCACGACCCACTGGTGATTCTGAGGGATTCTAACCTTCAAGTTAGCCACCTCAACTTGCGCCGCAGAGAGCAGATTCGGTGGGACAGTCGTTGCGTAAAATGGCAGTCCGGGAGGAACGGCATTTCCAGGTCCACCATACTTTTGCTTGTAATCCGTCACAATTTGTTGAATGTCGTCATCAAAGTTGCTGTTACTGGCGGTGCTGAAAGGTGATCGCTGAGCACCCGCCCCAAAAAGCGATTGTCTTTGTGGTCCACTATCCGAGAAATCTATAATAGACTAAAGCAAAAGAACGAACTTAGTTGCGACTATCAGTGAAACCGAATCAGAATCGTGATACTTTACTTACACTAGAACCTGAACGTTGCTGGCTACGACGAAGCGTTGTGTCTAACGCAGTTTCCAGTCTGTTGGAGCACCGTTGTCCGTATAGATTTCGGATTGTTCGAGTTCGTCCTTTGGATCAATGAGATTAAAAAAACGATTAAAAACAGATTAAAAAATCAATGAGATTAAATACTACATTTTGCACCAAAAAGTAAAATTAAAAAAGAGTAGCTCCGATGAGCGGCAACGGTACATTTTCCAATAAACATACTAGAATTCTTCCATGAAACGTGTTCCATGGTTGGTCTTGGTTTGGAAAAATTTACACTACTTCACGTAAAGTCGATTGAATCTTGTAGATGTTTCTGGAGCGACTCTTGCATTCTACTGTCTTTGAAATATACACTCTTCTGGAACTCATACAGTGGATATTAATGTTTCAACGCCCCGCGCTGTACTGCGTCAACTCCACAACTCGTAGCTAAAGTCTATTGTTTGTTATAATCCAAACCTATCATTTTCACAGCACCAAAATTCACTTTAATGACGGTACATCGACAGCCCGAAAGGCAAACAATGCTAGGTTGCCTGCAGATGCCTTGCATAACACCGTTCCCAAACCGTGCTTCCACCAACAGTCATTGTTCCAAACACTTTTTCCAAATTTGGTCTCCGGATCCACGATGTAACCGAACAGATCGTCCATCCGGGCGCCACAACGTTTTATCGCGGAACATCACATGAGAAGATCTCCAATCATTTATCACGTACACGAGGAGAGATACAGTGGACTGCCCTTGCTGCCCTTTCACCATTTTCACTTTTCACCCGTTTGCTCACCTAAAACGGAACTGGACGACACGCATAAGCATACGAGAAGGATCCAGTATGGTTTCATTTTTAAAAGAACGTTTTGAAGAGATCGATGCACAAGTTTACTTTACAAAAGATGCAGATCACAACTAGTTACTATCAGTAGCGCGCCAGAGCACTTGCAATGAGTGGATCTTAGGGACCACACGGTAGTACGTGATCGCGTAACGCTCCAAGAGCTTCTCTCGTGGTTGAAAGTCGTCGGTGTACTGAACTGGCGGCATGCCAAAAGTGGAAACCACCTCCGACCAAAACCAAGACCAGCCCAGCGCACGGGAGGGAAATCTTCCCCACAACGGGCTTCACCGGACCCGATGGGGTGAGTGGGCGGTCGCTGGCAGGTGGCAGGGTGGCTGGTTTTTTGAGTTCCACTTTGTGGCAGACCTCTTCTGTCATCTGGGGAACGATGTACAGAAGACTAGGGACGGGTTAGGGGTTTTGGTTGGTTTGGCAGCGCCACTACTGCACTGCTTCGTCTTCGTGGCTGCAGCAGGTTGATGCAGTGGCCTCGGAGATCCGGCACGAAGACCGGTAACGAGCCGTCCCGGGAAAATGGCGGGAACGAACGTGGGGTGCTCTGAGCTGATGAGGATAGCGAATGTGAGAAAAAAGCATTCGAAGTCGGTTGCGTGAAAAGCGCTCTTCCTCCCGCGTCGTAGAGGGGTGATAGAGAGAAGAAAAGTGCTCAAGACTCGTTTGCAGGGCCGGTTCTTCCGTTCCGGACCAGTAAATGTCGCTGGCCCTGCAGTTCTGCGTCTCTTCACATTCAGTTGCCGCCAGAGGAAACCCCTGATATCGCCACGCTCGTTATACGATCTGGTAAGATACATTTGTCTTATGGTTCACAATAGATTTGCCCTTGGCCAGGGGCAACCGATCGTCGCGGGCCATCTTCGAACGTGGATAGAACTTTCTAGGCCATTCTTGCAGACTGCAGAATGTCCGCTACTTCCAATTTCATCATTTACGAAAGCATAAGGCAAGCAAGGGTTTACGAAAGCTACATGGCCACTGTAATAATCGATTTTTCCCTTTTTTGCACTTTCGTCGCACAAACCTATCCAACGAGACCCACCTTCATCAGAAGAAGACGAAGTGAGACGAAGAAAGCACGATCTGGAAAATGACATAGAAAGTAAAAGATTTATCTGCACGGCCCTTTGGCGAGTGGCGCTGTGCTGAAACCGAATTCTTGGTACACCGAGACACGGCACGCACCAAGCTGGGCTGCCGGTTTTTCACTTTACCACGAGTTGAATCCACCGGTTTCCACGAGTTGAATCCACCGGCGGACATTGCACTCCTGACCTGGAAGGATTGGCAGCGTGAAGATCGCCGATGGGACCTTGAAAGTAAAAAAGCAACCTCTGTAATCTTCGTTGAGTTGTGTATTCAATTTCAAAATTAACTTCAAGCAAACTTTTTATTCAACCTATGCGTGTTAAAACGCCCAAGAATCATCCAGAAATCAGGTTTGTTTAATTCACAAAAAGTCTTCACTGAACCACTGAGAAAAGACGTAGATGCCGTACATGAAGGCGCTTGTTAGGAGCAATAGAAAGGAAAGACAAGCGTGTAGCGTGGTGAAACAATAAAGTTAATTCACTTTTGTTGTGGAGCAAATTGCTGCCGTACCGCTCTCGCACCTCGCAAAGCCCTCATTGGGAATGCCGGATGGGGGTCTTTAGCATGGATTAGAGTGTCGACCGAGCTACCAAGGCACCTGACGAGATATGGGCGCATGTCGGAAACCCCTCACAAACCTCTAGGACGACCAATTGATTGTTGTCGCTTTTCCCTTTTGCCTTGGCACCTCTCCCGGCTGAAGTGTTAAGGAAAGGGTTCCAGGTGACGAATAGCCCTGCCCGGCCACCTGAACTGAACGGAACGAGGAAACAGGCAGAAAAAGAGCACCGTAGCAAAGTGGCACCTTCGAGTGGAGCCCTTCCACCATCACCCCACCTTCACCTAAGACAATAGGCATTCAGTTCCCCCCACGAAAATTGGCAGAAAGTGAATCTGATTGTTGGCGGTGCATAGTACCTTCACTCTCCTATGATTCCGAAGAGCCGAGGACCATCCGCTGCCACTGTTGATGGCGGTGCATCATCAAGCCTTTGCCACATTTTGAAGCAATCAGCCACACATCGCATTATCGTCAAACCGGCCCCGGTAATCGTATGAATTGCGCATAGTTCAAGTGACAATAGGACAGAGCAGTCATGGTTTGCGAATCTTGTAATCCGTCACGCGCCACCCACTCGAACCACGATTAAGCAATGGAGGGACTAATGGTGACCTTTTCGGATGAGAGAGGATACAGGCCGGATTTGCAGCCGCTGAGGATGAAAATGACATAATCAAAGCATTTTGCACACTTTTCGCTTCTTCGATTAGAATCATTTTCGGTTCAGTTTGCACATTCCATTGACCCCGAAATGGGTCGGATGATCTGGAGGTGCTACAAATCGTGACACTCACCAGTTTGGTAAAAAAGAAGCATATGGCGTTGGCGTGCCGATTGTACGTTAATTATGATTCACGTAAACGTGCAAATGCCCTCCATGTTCCCTACTTTCTTGATAACCCCTCGGAATCCCTCCCTTCTACGTTGCCCTTAACGGTATCCCGGACAACGTATCCATCCCCTGGCCTCGCTCAACGGTGGGTGTTGATTCGTGGTCCACTTGTGCTGCTGCTGCGCCACGCTTCTAGGTCACAGCAAAGGAAAATGCTGTTAAAAAACAAACCTTCGCCAGTTGGCGAGATCAGGCCAAAAGATGCATCAAGGTAAACTGTGAATCGCGTTCCTGTTACTCCCTCCCGCCATAGATAGTGGCGTCAAGATAAGACCACCAACCTCCAGTGCGTTAGGGTTCACCAACATTTGAATTTTCAAGAACAGCAGCAGCTTCTTCTTCAGCGCATCGTCACGGTGAGATGTGGTGTACGGTGTGGATTTGGTTGCAGAAAAACGGAAATAAGGTCAGCGTCTGCTGCACATCAGAAACAACTGTCTGGAGCCGTTGCGTTGCCGCTTCCACCGGCGTGAACCCAAATTTGCTTGGAAGCAAGAGGGACGCAAAGTTCGTTTTCGTTGCTCTTCGTTCCAGTTCCAGCCGGAGTGGCTTAAGGTAAAGTATTTCATCTCGCGTATAATATGTTGAATAATACGCCCGCTCGGTGTTGCCAGCCGGTGGCGAGGCAACAGGTGAACCATAAACCGAGCCATATTTTCCTATCGTTGATCACACCATTCTTTGCAGGTGTGATGTGGAAAGTGTGTCTTCTCTCACCCGCCGAAAAAAACCCGGTCACATTTTGTTTGCAGTTCTACCCTTTGTTTGAGTTACAAAATCGTCCCGCTGACCCATGCTTTAATCAGGAAGCCAGCCAGTTCATGCGGAATGGATGGGAAAATTCACAAAAAAAAAAACGGCCCATCAAACGGTCAACGACGAGCTCAATCCGCATTTTATCCAAAGAAATATCACTATTTGATACTGAAAGCAAAAACAAGTGCATTGTTAGAGGCACATTTTTCTATTTCATAGAGTCAAATCGAAAATTAAGTATTCACAATCAAGAATACAAATAATAAGAAATACCCGAGATTGGAACACTTGTTTGTTGAAACCTTCACATAATATCTGTCTTATAATCACATCATAATTATTAAACCATCATTCGAGCGATGAAATGAAACCACGCAAGAACAGCGTAGCTTCGTATTATTCTATTTCGGACACGTTCAGCAGCTTAACCCAACCAACGACGCATTTAAGAACTTACCCACTAAGGATTTAGCCTTTTCTTTTATTATATATCACCTCATATTTCCACGCTTTTGTGGCTTACCAGTTAGCCGGCTGTTTGCGTATCACCAGTATGTACACAGTCCCTAGGTTGGATTTTTGCTACAAGGAATAAAATACCAGGGGAAAACGGAAAGGTTGGAGACTGGCAGGGTAAATAAAACGGTAATTTAAATTATACATCCAACTCAAGAAAACTTCGAGAATTATTGCTTAATGGCATTAGCAGCCTGGTGTGACAATTGTGCTTATAGATCTTT
>NC_064877.1:49305000-49307500 GCF_943734665.1 Anopheles aquasalis
AGCTTCTCCCAGAACGTTTGACGCCGGGCATCGAGCAGGAAGAGGGTATAGGTTGCTAAACTAACCAAGACCTGAAGCAAGGGAAAGTAGAAAGTTTAGTAGCTCCCGAATAGTATTAAATGCAGCATATGCCCGACGTAAGATCGAATAATATCGCGGGATCCTTGGTGGGCTTACCTTTACGATCACTTCCACCGAGAAAGCCGTGACGGCCAGTAACCACGTGGAAAGGGTGTGACGTGACCATAGTACGGCGAGCAGTGAGCTCGGCGCGATTAGAAGAAAAGCACAAACCATTAACGCACGTGCGTGTCGCTTTCTGTAAAAAAAAAATCGTGTACATGGCCCGGACCAGATACAACGCACCAGAGCCGATGCAGTCGAAAACAAGATGAGATGCACGAAACAAACGGTTATCCAAAGGTGCAAATCGCAAAACCGGGAAAACTACTTACCGCGAAGGGTTGCGGGCGGCACTTAGTGACATTAGTATGGGTGCAACTATGTTGTGCAGAAAGTGCAACAAAGCCGTCACCAGCAAACACATATTGCGACACAATCTAATGAAGCGCTTGTCTGGCGACAGCGAGGTCAGACCTGTTTGGAGCGCCAGTATGTAGAACAGTATTGCCGAGACCGTACCAATCGATTTGTCCTCATCGTAGTCCTCGGACAGCAGGAACAGCTGCACCATCTTGCCAATGTAGTGGCAGATGAGCGAGATAATGCTGGTCATGCCAAGCACGGCGGTCAGCGTTTCACAGCCGCTCACCAGCAACGTCTTCATCGTGGCCGCAAAGTACAGCGGAGCGTCCGAGGACATCAGCAGACTGATCAAATGTTCCGCTATGCGGATACTCCAGAAAACGCGTAAGACAGACGGCACATTGAGCCGCTGCCACTCGTTCTCGATGAGCGTTGCGATGCCAAAGTTCCCTGCGTACGCCCGCGCGTGCTGGTATCCGCTAAGGATAGTTTTAACAACATCGAACGATGAACTCCAGAGCGCAATTTTCGACAGTATCAGTGGCAACACTGCGGCAAACGCTGGAGAATGTTTGAGAACCACCGCGGGAAGTGGAAGCATGGCAAGGAGCAGTGGCATCAGGAAACTAAACGGTAAGGCTTTTTGCGTAATTTTATACCTACAAAATGGACAAAGGAAAAAGGTAAGTGCGAATCTTGAACAGTGTGACTATTGATGAGTAGTTGCTTACCTAGGTCCCAAATGAATATAGGCGAAGATGACTCCCATGAGCCATTGGGCGAGCAGATGTGGTACTATCGATATGAGCACGCCGCCGGGATCGAGCAACCTTTCCATGTTTAGTGATAGTATGTCCTCGAGCAGGCTGGGACTGTCCGATATTAGCGTCAAGGCTGAGACATTGCTCCAGTACGACAGGAATATCAATCCGACGGATATCACGTACATATATACTATCACTAAATGTCTTGTCCACAGCATAAACACGCATGTTGCACTGATAGCACCTGTTGGAGTGGGAAGATAGAATGCATTACGATCGGTTAAAGATTATTGCAGTTTTGCGTCAATTGTTGTTGGAAAGGTTTGTTTCACATTCATTGATACCGCTTCCGGCAAACAAACGGATGAGTGTTCCGGCTACCTGCGCTATATGTGCATGCTAGCCCCTTGCGCTCCGTTGGTAAATACCATAATCCACCGTCATATCGCCTTTCCCTATATGGGTGAACGCACGAACATGCATTGACGTTATCAGGAAAACCGCAAACTCATTCACAATGAACGGCCTTTGTTCCCTGCTGCGTTGTCGCTCGAATAGATGCCAACTGATAGCTCGCAACGATCAATGTATGCAACATAATGATGCCCACTCATCACTTGGAGTAGTATAACGATTCCTATTTGTTTATACCGGCATAGAGGAGACGACTTTCGTCAGAAAAAAGGGATTATTGATTGACCACCCTGGCTACGTCATCTTGCAACACCGACCCATCTCTGCCCCACGCCCTGTGTAATGTTCGCTATTAATTACTGCCAGAGGAAGGACCACAAAGTTTATCCGTTTTGATGCTTTTCCAAAGACAAGGTTAACCATGGTCACGCTTGTTACGCGATGGTACTGTTATTTGAACACGGAACTGGCTTTAGATCGTGGTTCTCATCGTGATGTGCATGTTTTACGCGAGATCATTCGTAGTCAGGATCGGATTGCTTAGATCTATGCCGAGCAGCGAAACTAAATTGTTCTTGATGATTAGTTTACGGAGTAATCGAATTGGTGGATTAAGCTTAAGCACCTCATCTACCCCATCAACGACGAGAGGATGTAGGTCAGAAAGAGATTGCCTGTGGAGCGTTAGAGTGCGACCGAAATGGAGACATGCCAAGGCTACACCTGCCATACAACGGCGACGATGAAGGTGCGGATTCTTGGCAAACAGGTTGCCCCTTGCGGAACCGCAGCTGGCCGGAGGTGAGCAAGGTGGATACAGTTATCAGCACACAATG
>NC_064877.1:49312500-49315000 GCF_943734665.1 Anopheles aquasalis
CGAAATCCTCCACCGACCATCCGGTTTTTCAATCATTCATGCCTTTTGCAGGCTCTTGGGAATGCTTTTTGAGGCCGATTCATTGAGAAAACGGGCAAAATGCGGTTTCTGCCGAACAGTTGGTCTACCGGGCGGAGGCGGGGTACTCACATTTTCATCGTCCCCTTCGGGCCGAGGTTCGTTTTCATCACATCCTGGATTCCTTTGGCGGCGGTGATGTTGATGGCCAGCGCCTGGGCAGCACGGGCAAATTCGGCTTTCGGGTTTAACAAACTAATCGAAGCCATTTTTGTGGAAGATTTCTTTTCGTTCAACAAAAACTTGGTTTCACGAGCCGGGGAGCGAGAGCGATTTCGAGAATGAGCCAAGGTGTCTAAGCCAAACGGGTAAAGTCATTCCCGAATCAAGATTTTTTTGACAAACGAGGCCGCATCGATTCACGTGTTTGGTTAAAACACCTTGGCTGTCATCCGGGGCATGCGGCTTGGTTTTTTGTAAACAAGCATTTTTCCTGAATTATTGAAGCCGCCGGAAATCGGGAAAACCCGGAAAAATGAGCAATAAAAAGGTAAAAGTGGAGGCCGAAGACGATGAGGATCGTCGCATGGACACTAAAAGCGATAGCGATGACTCGAGTGACGAGGAGAACGAGGAAGCCGTTGAGGGAGATGAGGTTCGTTGTCGCCCCCGCCGGGTCCGTGAAAAGTGGCGGCTTCGGTTGCTTATCACTTCCTTTCGTTCTCAGGGCATTACAGTGGATTTTGAGGGCAGAAACCCGATCGACCCGGACCTGGACGGGATTAAGCAGATGCTCGGTCAACTGTTCGTGAAGGCACACATCGACTTGAGCGAAATGGCGAGCGCGATCATCGGTAAGTGAGTTTGGAAGTGTGGTTCTAAAGTCCCAAATAACCCGGGAATCTTTTCAATCAGGACAAAACTACGTCGGTAGTGTGCTGAAACAATCGTACAACGATGACGAAGAAGATGACGACGAGGATATGGACATGGATGATCCGTGCCAGGTCGTGTTTGGCGTAACGACGGTCATCAACCTGAGGAACAAGCAGGACTTGAATTCCATCCGCCAACTACAGAAGATGATCTTTGAGAAGGCGGAAAAGTACGCCACAGAGCTCGTTTTGCAGCAGTTCCGGGAAGCGCTGGAAAGCGGCAACAAGACGACGGGCTTGCTGATCAACGAACGCTTCATCAACATCCCCGCCGCCGTAAGCGTTCCGATGTGCGAGAACCTACTGAACGAGATGGAACGGGCCCGCTCGAAGGGCATGCCGTACAGCTTCGATTACTACCTGATGTTTGTGAAATACTATCAGCAAGCGGCCTCCGGTGATAAACCGGCAGAGGTGATCTATTCCAATGACGAGGAGGAGTATTTCATTAAGGAATCGCTGGCCAGCTTCGACTACTCGGTCCAGAAGGAAACGACCACGGCTTTGGCCGGCCAGTGGCAGAAGAAGGACGAAGAACTGCAACCATTCCGGAAGGTGCTTCTCATCGAGGCGAGCAAACTGCCGGGCATTATCACGACCATCAAGAATTTAGTATCGTCCGCGGCCAACAAATAAACAGAAGGAATAATTTCTGTTTCACTTTTCTTTTCCCTCTTTGCATGAGTGTGATTTCCCCTTAACTGTGTGCGCGTGTGTAAGAATAAAACTGGATCATGTTCCTGCAACGAATTCTGATTCTCGGTTGGTTTCGGATCTGATTTACGGATTTTAACCCTTTTGTGATCGACGTGGATGTTGAGGGTTAACATGCGGAGAGTTTGGATTGTTTTGGTTCGACACACACACGCGTGATCCGGCGAGTCAGCAAGTTCTGAGTTGTTGGTGCAAGTGGGGGTATTTGTGCAAAAAAAGTGTGTAATTGGTGGCTCAGAGCCCAAAAAGGTGAGCTTAAAGACGCCGGCATGTTGTCCTAGGTCCGGGTGTCCGTTGGGGGGCGTCCGGGAGTCCGTGGGGGGTCGATTTCATGGAGGTGGTTCTGCAAAAACCGCATCACTCATTAACCCTTCGGTGCAGAGCGCGACCGTCGATCTCCGGTTTCAATGCGGCGGCATAAAGGGAAGTTTTGTTAAGGTACCGAGGGGCAGAATGTAAAGTAAAATAGCCGATGGGAGTCACATAATTCTGCGAAGGTGACTAAAGCTGAGTAAAATACAATTTGCAATAACAATTGCCACAGGCCTATGATTCATAATAATACGATCATGTGCGGCGGCATGTGGATTAATGCGTGTTTTTAACTTTCGTGAGGGCACGAACGTTCTTGCGAGGTCATAGCCTCTATCCGATGAGTACTGGCGATTCTAAAGAACGGAAGAATTATTCATTGTATGCTGTGCTACCATATTACCACTCAACACGCTTGGTGCTACTTGATCACATTAAGACACGACACGACAAGAGTATAAAGTACCATCAATCCCGCTATCAATTGTGTACTTAGTGATAGCAGCGCGAGCAGAACAGTC
>NC_064877.1:49322500-49330000 GCF_943734665.1 Anopheles aquasalis
AGCAATCGATGAAGCTCGCTGGTGGAAACCTTCAAACAGCGATCGGAAGACGGCGTAATCTGACCTCAACCGGACGTTAGCGTTCACCTCGGGACTTCGCGACGCATCAGCACACGGGATGGCGACGAATTTTGCAGGATGCAGGGCATTCTAGATAGCGATCGACGGTACGATCGATGTAAGAATGTCGCCACCGTGCCTCGCACGCGATGATCAAAAGATACTGCCACTACCGGCTAGGAACTAGATCGCGCAGCCTATGATGAGACCAAACGCAGACAACAGCAACAGCAATAAAAAAAAATAAATAAAGAAGAACCTACCCCATGGCCAGGGAGAACAGGGGAGGGAGAAAGAATGGCCAGATGAGCGCAGACGGCATCGCGATCGGTGAAAGGCGGGGAAAACGGTTCTCGCGAATGTTGAAGAGGAGCTAGAAGGCCAATGACCCGCACCTAGCAGTGACCTACTAACATCGGCTCCGGGCCGAGAAGGAGTGCGTTCACCTCAGCTCATCGTCGTCGTTGCCGTCGCCGTGGTCGTGATCGTGGCCGTGATCGTCGTCGTCCGCGTCGTGCTCAGCAACCAGAATCATTCTGGGAAGGGCGGGCGGGCGGCCGGCGGCACTGGGAATGCTGATGATCGAACGGGTGAGGAAAACTCGCCACACTGTTTCCATCCAACGTTCTCTCCATGGGGCGCGCGCTCCATGTGAACCCGCTAGTTCTGCTGCTCTCCGGTCTCCTCAATAACCTTTTCTTGTGACTTGCGTTCGCTGCGATGCTCTTGCTCGGTTGCGCCCTGCAGACCACCAGAACCAGTGATACCACAAGAACGATAAGTGGCCACAGAGAGAGCGAGAGAGAGAGAGAGAGATGCGAGAAGGAGAATGAATCCGAAAGATCGGGCCTCACTTCGCTTGTCCGATCCGAGAAGAAGCAAGAACGGTGACGGTGGAAAGGTTCTACCGCACGCGGCTCCCCATTCCGGAGTGAGCGGCGGCGTCCAGAGTCCAATGGGTGGTGCTCTCACAGCTGAGATTGCACGCACGCACCCCCCCACAGCACCCGAGAACTCGTTGAGCACTTGATCGCCTTCCAAGGCGCGCATCCAGTAGCTTCATCCCCAGCACAAGCATCCCTCGTATGCACCTCGTAGCGCGATGGAGTGCAGTGGCAGCGGCAGTGGCCGGTGGAAACGAAGACATGGATGAACACCACCACCCCACCATTGCCCCATTGTGCCCTCATGATGATCGCTCCACCAAGCGGTTATTATGTAATACGATGCATCTTACGCGCCAAGGGGGCTCTCTGAGCGCTCCCTGTTTGCCTCGGGCGGCTGGCTGGAGGAAGATGCATACGGAGAAGCGGATATTTTGAAAAAATAAGATCTTTGACTGCAACCGGGTGGAGACATGACGGTTTGGGTGGCGTTTCCATCAACATTTGTTCGCGTACATCGGATCGGTTTGTTTTGGTTCTACCTTTTGCTGCAGAATGCGCTGCTTCGTTGCAATTCACCGGAGTTTGAATGAGAGGAGATGAAACATATGTTATCGCGGATCTGCTATCACCCCATGATCTGATCTGTGGTGCTGCCAGTAACATTAATAAACTGTTTAGATACTGTTTAATGTTGAGAAATGGGTCCGCCTATCACACAAGAGAAGAATCCGCTCTTCACTAAAAGATCATTATCCATCAGATGATCGATCATATATCCATCAAGAGAGCTCAATGGGGGCCACTAGACGGGGGGATGGCCCTAAGTGTATCGAAATGTTGTCCACTTTTTCGACGCGTGAGGGCATTGACCGGACTGGACTGGACTGGCGGGAGAGTCGCGAGCTGCGTGGCGTAGCAGCGATTGAACCGGGCGACCAGCCGGCCGGCTGGCCGGTTCGAGAGATCGAGGATGAGTAGTGCAGAGCGGAGGAGCCATCCCCCGGAGAAGGCGGAAATAGGTGGAGTCACTGTCTGTCCCGGCAATCGCCTCCCCCCGGGTAGGTGGCGTGGACAGTGCCGATGCTACAGAAGCGGACAAAGTGAGAGTATTTGTGCGTGCGTGCCCCACACACATGCCCAGAGAGAGAGAGAGAGAGAGTGAGAAAGAGAGCAAAGCGTGTGCTGAAAAGTGTTTTTTCGAATATTTTTTTTTTTTTGGGGGGAAATGCGAAGAGACTCCCCTCGCCGGCGAGAAGGGGATGAGAACTAGCCGAATGTGGTGGAGTGATGGGAACCAGCTGTGTGCCCCTGTGCGTAGAGCTCGCGATCGGAACCTGTCCGACTGAACGAGCGACTGACAGAAACCGATGGAGATGATTGGAGCCGTGGAGCAGGAGGATGCGTACACGCGTTACGCGGCTGATCTCCCTGAACCATTACGAATCTCGCGGATCAGAAATGGCACACACCGCACCCATACAGACGGGGGCGCGTTGGCAACGATAAGGTGATTGGCAATGAGTGATGCAAAGATTAGAAGATCAAATTCGTTTCGCTCTATCTATCATCTATAAAGAATGTAAAAGGGAAACAGAGCGATCGATCTGGGATAATGTTCAAAGAACCGAATCGATAAATGTTTTAAAGGAAGCTTTTTATTGAAGAGCATTTATGTGCAGTTTATGAAGAGTAGAAACCTTTTCTAGCGCTGCCTCGGATGACGGAAACGAAAAGGCCTGTCGTTGAACGCGCGGACAATCATAAACCCATTTCCGGGATGCTGCTGGTCCGGCTCTGAAGTTGCCATGCGCGCCATGACCCCGACGACGAGCCCACTAGTCGGCGTACTACTCACCACTACCACTACTACCACTACTACTACTACTGCCAGAAGACACTCGCGATCTGCTGCTGCTGTTTCTTCTCCGCTGGCGAGATTGCAAAGATCGCACGCGGCGCTTGCACCCCACAGAGAGCGCGAGAGCGATCGCACGATGAACTCGCCGCGCGATCGTGCGTTGCGTGAGTGACTCGATCTCTCGCTCTCTCTCTCTCTCTCTCTTTTTCCAACCACCCCCCTTTCCGGGCATGTCTTTCCCTGGGCTGCTGCCCCTGCCTCGGGGACCCGGTTTCGCTGTCCGCCGTGACTGTTGCTGCTGCTGCTGCTGCTGCTGATTCAAGATATGGAAGTGGAAAAGAAGTGGCCCCCAGATGTGGGTCAGAATTTGCCATTGAACCGATGACGTCACGCGGTGCAATGACCGAGCAGTCGTTCATTCTGTTTCACCTTCTGTTCGCTCCGGCATGCGGCCAGGGGGGGGGGGGGGAGTGGCTGGCGGTTACTGGGTGGTGACGGGTGGTGACGCTCCCCTAGTACCCGGTTCCCGGTGGGGCTCTCCTACGCTTGTCCTCTCGCGCCTCTCTCGCGTCTTTCACCCGATGCTTCCGCGCGATGAGCATAAATTTTATAACACTTCCCCCTCCCCCACCCCGTGTTCCGCCCACTCCATTCCATGTGGTCCGCCATAATTTTCCTCTTCCATTTCCCATCATCATGCAACGTTGTCATGCAGCTTCGCATTTCTCCGGCCACGCTGCTGGACTCGGTATGCTCGTTCCTGGAGGTGGGTGGAGGTCGCGGTGTAACGAGAACCTTTTTACCATTTTTTTTTTCTTCTCTCGCTCCTGATCTTTCTACACAGATCTTGTGCGCGCCCCACACACGCCGGCTTTTGGGGTACTTTTCTCTTGTCTTTCTCCTCTCGACCAGCAGGAGCCAGGGCCGAGGTTGGGGGCCTTTTTCCGCATTTCTTTTTGGCCGCTCGTACCGCCCAGTTGTTGGTTCTTTTCTTCTGCTTTTTATTTTTTGGCGAATCAAGAAGTAAGAATACTTTCGCAAAAGTCGTCATCGTCAGCACCAGCGACGACCCCGTTCTTCCAGCGATCGTTCAACGATCTCTGGCCGATCGTTCCTCTCGCTTCGCGTCACACGTGGCGAACTGGCCGGAATCGGGATTTTTTGCTTCGTTGGGGAAAGTATGTAAATGGAGACGAGATACACACATTTCATTATGATGATCGCTTTTGTTGGTTTTATTTAAGTCAGAAGAACTACATGAGTGTTCAATACATGGAACCGATCTTCCATTAATGTGCGTTGCTTGCTCGATCCGTGCATTGGGATCGAATGGGATTTTGGGGAAAGGTCTGTTGGAAAGAGATTATTTAGCAGGTTTTTTTTCAGTTTGCAATAATAATTTAAATTTTCTTCTCAATTTATGCTGCAAGAAGTTGTAGTGTTCAACTCCGGTTAAAATGTTTTACAATTACATATTGATATGTTTACTCAAGTAACCAATAATTGAATAAGAGGCGGGATTGTTTAGGTTTTTTTCCTTTTTCTTCCTATGATTTTAATCATTTTTTGGTTTTTCTAACTGTGATCGTGAATTTAATCTGCCTGCAGCTAGTAAAAAAAAACACTTAACTATTTAGCAGTTTGATAAGTGTCTCGATGATGAGTGTATTTGATGACAGACCGAAAGACGACATCAGTCCGTACGTAGACACTGTTCTTCATAAGCAAGATGCATATTGATGCAATTGAAATGCAATCAAAAGACGTACAGTTGTGCCTGCGTGTTCGCTCTGGAAATGGAGCAAATTTACCATTCGCGCAGCAGCCGGTTCCAGCCGCTCCAACATCTTGGTTCTTTATCTGGCTGTACAAGGCCCAAGGAGAAAGGGCACTTGTAACTGCCGACTTGGATGTGTGTGGAGCAGAGTAAAAATAACCTTTTCGCACACAACAAACCGGGAAACAGGAGACAGAGACCAAAACCATGGCTCTGTGGTCACATACAACGCAGCGCGTGGCTTCACTTCCGCCATACAGCGAAGAAAGGCTTTTGCATATCATACATGCTGCAATTACCCACACTGATAGCACGACTGTTGCGACTGTTTGCTCACTGAACGGCGGAAATATTGCCGTTCCCATCCTTCTCGCTCCTTCGCTGTCGCGTCCTGCGCTGTGTGGCAGTTGTGCTCGGCTCGGTGTCATCCTGGGGATGGTAATTATAAATTACTCTTTCATCGATAATTGTGTTGCGGAATTGAGTGGAGAGGGGAGCACGATTGCGATTGTGTGAGTGACACCAGGAAGGAGCAGCGCTCGAAGCTGAAGCTGAAGTAGCAACTACCATACGCAGCTTGCTCCCTCCCCAAAAAAGGGAGGGTGAAATTTGCGCAAACGTTGATGAAGCTGTGACCTGGCCTCCCTCCGGGGACTGGTCTGTTTTTATTTTTACGCTTTTTTGGGTGCCCGCTCCGCGAGTTCATTGCACCGTGGCGAAAGTCCTTTGAACTTTCCAACGCAAGTGCATTTCAAATTATTGCCCTCAAAACGACGGTTCGTTCGTTTATTTAACCTTGCACCAAAGTGGCACCTTCGTTGCACCGAGCGGGGAACCGCGAATGTCATTCATATTTGAGGCGCTCCTTGAGGTCGATTATCATTACACGGGGATGTTTGCCTCCTTCCTTCGTTTGGCCAATTCTCGTTGCAAATTGGCCCCCTTGCGAGAAAATGCGAAATACGTTTTCGTTTTCATTCGTTATGATGTTGACGCTGAAAGCACCGCCATTAAACATCCCAACAGGATCTTCATTCTTCAAGGACCAGCGTTTTTATTAAGCTGTTGATTAATTTTTGACGAAAGTTCTTGAAAGTAAACTAAGTAAGCAGTTAGCAAGGTTTCGATTAATAACCTAATTACCAATCATGTGATGATGATCATCATAACTTCAACTATCATCTCCATTATTAGCGCTCGAGAAGAAAAAAACAATCGCTTCCTGCTGCGAAATTTGTTCTACACACTTATCAATGCAGAGAACCACAGCGAACAATGCATCTTTCCCGGCCTATTGATGAGCAGAGAAACAAAAGAGCTGGTTCGTCTGGTTCCTGCGGGGTGTTTTTGTACATTCCTGAGTGCCTTCGGAGATGGCTTGAGGTGAAGAGCTGGCAGAGCAAAGTAGTAATAGAATCTTGATACGACGGACTCCCATCCATCGCCATCGATGGGTGTTTGGGACGCTTGCTGACT
Organism: Anopheles aquasalis; assembly: GCF_943734665.1. Classification (NCBI taxonomy): domain Eukaryota; kingdom Metazoa; phylum Arthropoda; class Insecta; order Diptera; family Culicidae; genus Anopheles; species Anopheles aquasalis. The sequence goes on from NC_064877.1 coordinate 49,328,559, forward strand.
GTCCCCCCCCCCCCCCCCTCCATTCTCGGTCTAGGTGGCATCCGAGGCTCCACGAATGCCGACTAGATCCGATCGCTTATGCTGCTCTCGTCATCGTTGGCTCCCCATCAAGAATGCCCCGCCGAGGGTGTTGTTGCTCTCGCGCGCTCTTCTCCGCTCTCTGTTGTTTGGGGGGACACACGCAGCATAACCTCCGGAGCGTTTTCAGTTTTCCTCCGTTTCATTCACCATCGGCTGGAACACGCGAACTGCGATCGCAGTGCACATTGCGTGCATCCGTGTCCTATGATGTCGTAGTGCGTGCGCTTTTCCCCTTTGCATCGATGTGTGTGCCGCACGCCGTTGTCGTCACCGTGGCCGTTGCCATGGGCGGAGTGTGTGCGCGCGTGTACGTGAAAAGCACACCAGCCTTTTATCATTAATTAATAGATCTTGATTAAGGGTCAATAACATCTGAATCGGGCAGAGACAGCGGAACAGAGAGGTCCGAAACACGCGGGAAGCTGTACACGTGCTGCTGCTGCTGTGGCTGGGCTGGGTTTTGGAAGCCTGCTGCTGCTTGTCGTTTATGTTTTGATATGTCGCTGCGCGGCCAAGGCGTGCGTCCCAGTTCAATCCGAGGGAACCAAGCTGCCGAGCTATAAACCAGAATTGAGAAAATGAGTAACGCAATCGGTTCGCTTGGTATGCGGTTCCGCAAAACAGAGCAGCGGCTGAGAGGGAGGGAGGGAGACTGCACTGCACTGTGACGGCAGGTTATGTTTTTGTATGCATCCATAAGGCCGGGGATGATGAGGCTGTTGTCGACAAGCGCAGACCAGGCAACAAACCACCAGCAACGACAGCATAGTGATTACAATGCACCGCTCTTTATTGAGATGTCTGATGAGCTCTTGTCTTCAGCGTTGCACGAATGCTGTGCTCGGTTGTGTATTGCGTTTGACTTTTCTTATCGTGTCGCTGGAGTGGAGGATCGCTCCACTAGGAGTGGTTTTGTTTTTTTTTTCCACTGATCTTCTCGTTGCGACTTCGTTCTCACACACTTCGTGTCGACACGATGATCAGTCCTGTTTCTGGAGCTAATGACAGAGATCAGCGATTTATGGGTATGTTCTGGTGGTAGGAATGTGATGAACACCTAGTTGCGATCAGCTTCGGTATGCTATAGTTAATCTATTCTATATGCCATAGCGGGCTCAGCGAACTGGAAAATGTCAATGATTCTACATTGTCAATGTTAAAGCTCGCTCAATTTTCTTCGTATTCAATATCGCAATTTTCTTCGCATGCAGTAGTATATTAAAGTATGAACAAAATAGTCCTTAATAGATAAGTATAGGACTACTTATTTAAATAACATTCTTAGAGCATAAGTCTTCCATACAACGTACGTCGTTTAAAGTTTTATCTCCCCGTGACTTCTTGAAATTTGAAAAACAAAT
>NC_064877.1:49337500-49342500 GCF_943734665.1 Anopheles aquasalis
TAGGCGGTACCGCTCGAAAGTGATGCAAACTCCGTGTCGCGTACGGCGTAACCTCAAACGATACCCGGCAGTAAACAAACGTAACCCACGGTTTCTCTCCCCTTTCCATGAAGGCGTCGTGAAAGTAGCCGGACACAGCGACCGGGGCAAAGACATCATCATGACGGGAGACACCAACATGGCAGGGTATAGGGCATGGGCATCATGAGCCGAGCGAGTCAGCAAAATTTCTCTCTCTAACCCACGAGGAGGTGCCGTGACGCACCATGCGATGCTCTTCCGTAACGAGAGTTTCATTTCAACCACACGACATGTTGTGGGTAACATTGCGGGCCGCTGTTTATGTTAAACTCGCTTCCCAGTATGCCCGGACTTCCTCGATCTTGAGGGGCTACTATCGGGTGGATCGTTGTCGCGCGAGATTGTCATTTGTGCTGATCAAGCGTTGGAGTCCACTGTCACTGTTACTTTTGTAACAACAAATGATTCACCAGTCATAACAATGGCAACGATTTGATACAAAATACTAGATGCTTGAATTGCTTATCGGGATCAATACGTCATGACGTTGGTGGCGGAATTTTAAAATGGGATCAGTGAATGTTGAAAGTTGTTTGTATATGAATCACCCCGTTCATAAGTATTTGGTCGAGGCGGATATTGTGAAATTGGAATATTTAATGCCGACCAGCTGCTGACACGCTGAGTCGGATGTGATTCTGCTAGTCACTCAAGAAATGCAAGCAGGGATTTTCCTACGAACCGCACATAAACTTTGGACGCAAAAAGTTGCGACTGGAACTGAAAAGATGAAGAGAAAAAATAAAACTCCACGACGCCGGTGCCCGGGTGGTACTCATCGGTTTTCACTTCCGCGAAATGGCATGCCAGCCAGCCGCCGCGTACGCAGCTCTTTTTGGTCCGTGGTACCCCGGATCCAATCGTCGGCAGGGCTGGCGCCTACCGCGTAGGGGCGGTAGTCCCTAATCACCGTCGATCCGTTCAGTGATCGCGAATGCTACGAGCAGCTCAAATTGCTCCAAGCCCTTTGATGGGCAAGCAACTATTGCCATCAAGGAATATCCTTGCCCGATAGTCTTGTGTAATAGAACCGGACTGTCCATTGTTTGGAATGTTTTCTCGGTTTACTAAACTATATATTCTTTTATATTCGAATATTCTGATCAGCATTTACTTGAAAAGGTCAATGCTTCTACAATATAAAAAGGATTAGATAGAGAGATGGATATAGAGAGTTATAGCATTCTGCCAGCAGAAAGTCCAGATGAACAAGCTGCGCACGTGACCCCAGGCACACATGGGTTTTTGCTCGGATATGGGATACAAGTAGTTTGCTTCCATTCGATCCGCTAGAAGATCGAGTGCTTCTCCGATGATTACACAAAAGCGCTCGCCCGTCTGGACGATCCGCTAGGTTTGCGGATTTAAAAATCCCGTTAATCCCATGCAACGGGGAGTTAATGTTCTTTTTTGTTTGAGAACTCACTGCGTGGGTCAGCTGATCTTCTGGGAAGAGCACTAACCACCGAATTCTGACGTGATGTGGTTTCTCTGTGAGACGTGGTACAGTACAATTGAAGAAACGAACTTACACAAACCCAACATCAAACACATCGCACCAGGCGGAACGCAGGTGCAGCTGTTTTGCTGATCAGAATATCAATGAGAAGAAAGCTGCCAGCCAATCCTCGAGGTCGAGAACTTTCTTTCATAGCACAGCACGGATCTCGTTGCTTCTCGGCATCAATATTTAGGTCATAAAAACCAGAATTTTGCGTTCCATCCATCGTCCATCGCTAGGATTAGTAAGCGAACAGTCGTCAAGGGATGTTTGTGCGATCGAGATCGAGACGGCTTCAGGGGGTGGCCGTGCGAGCGGGCTGAACGTGCTCCACGCGCTCCAACACTCGCCCTGGCCACAGAACGAGTTGACTGCCGACTGGCGCGGTCTTGGGGGAGCGGGAATTTCTGGAGAGGAGAGACTGTTGGCGGACGGACGTGAAAGAAAACGCGAAAAGCAAATGCCGAAATGAGGACACGGTGAATGAACTCTGGACTAGACGCTCATTAGACGATTTGGAACGTGCGGTGCGCAGAGACATCCGTTGCTGCTGCTGCGCTACCCGCGAAGTCTCCCCTTTGGTGGATTGGCGCAGATCGACTCCCAAGCGAGGGGACACCCCTTTTTGGACGTTTATAACACGTGACAGCACTAGAGGAATCGAACGGATTAACACGATTGAGCGTTACAGGTTAAGTGTCTCTGCATATGCCAACCATGTAACGGATCGCGCGCTGCCCGTAGCCCAATAGCAGCAGCAGCAGCAGCAGCAAGAACTGTGGTTGCATCTTGTCGGTTGAGAATGTTTTATTTATTGTCCAAAACATGTGTTTGTAGAATTTGAATAGCATGTGTTTAATGAATTTTTGATCAACTGGAAGCAGAAAACTTTCGATTACGAAACATTTTGTTTACTCTACAGTCATTAAAATAAAAATGGTGCTAGTGGTTGCCAGCCAGCTTAAGTTTCACAAAGCGACAACATCCTCAAGCATAAAGCATTTTCCTTTTAAAGCATATAAGGATATAAATAATGTTTGCCGTTCATTCAAAACTATTCTAGAACATATCTGAAACATAAAACAATCACAGTAAAGCCCTACAGGATGCTTGAAAACGTGGATTGGAACGTTGGGTTTGTGAAAACCAATGCCCAACCCTTTTGGCTGGGGAGAAGGACCTCATGGACCGGGATTCACCTATATTCTTTTCTCTCCTTTCTTCCAATAAACTCATCTCTGGCCAATATAAGTCTGCCAACCAAAACATGGTAAATTGGTGTCGCAACCAGTGCCCTACTGAAGCTCGCACCCTTTCCTGTCCTCGGCCGAAACGGATTCAAGCATCGAAGAATACAAATGAGTTTTTACGATTCCTACCGGAAGGCGCAAAAGGTCTGGCTGTACGTAATCTTAGGCTCCTTTCTTCCAGAATCCGAAATGCCATCACAGCAGGCGTCCCTTGCTGGCTGGCAACTCCTCGGCGTATGGTAAATGGTACTTTCTACGCCATAAAAATGGAGAAATTTGGGCCAGAAAGGGTTGAAATGGGTGATGATCATGATGGAAATCGTTACACAAGTGTATCTCCTGTGCGCAGCGTTAAAATAAAGGGTTAAGAAAGCATGCAGCTTCCATAAAGCACAGGGGCCGCAACGTTTATGGGCCTTGGGAAAGGTCCCCGAGAACTTCCTGCCTGGGTGGTAATCGGGCGTTGGTTGGTTCCATCGAGGGGTGGGTTGTGTTCTCTGTAGCCCATGGAGTCCATCTGTACGCCGTGGCCACACGGTATGCAGTTGTTTTCCTGTTCGTGTCGTTTTCGGTGCGTCAACAGGCACCTATTGCTCTTTGCTTTTTGTTTCTTTGCGACAGAAATCAAAATGTTGACATGCGTCGGAATTCCGCCCCTTAAGGGTTGAGGGGTTGTAACATTTTATGAATCCCTCGTCTCGAGGTAGAGTGTCTCAAAATGTACCCAAACTGCGCGCGTCCCCAGGCAGGTAGGGCAGAGTTGACCGGTGGTGTCAGAAATCAGTTCTGCAGCGTCACCGGGGTAAAAGCTCTACCTCCACAGCCCGGAGAAAGTGCGTTGTATGGCAGTGGGTGGCGTGGGTGTGGCATTGACCAGAGCGCGAGTTTGACCGAAAGCCGGGGCCGGGAAGCGGCGACAATGGCGACATAATACAGCGAGCACACCGTTTGTCCTTCTCACCGACGCAAACTGTTTATTTTCCATGAATTACACAGCTCCTCCCGCTCTCCCGGATCCTGTCCGTCTTGGCCTACTTGCGGGTGGTACCAGGGACTTTGACGAGCAAACCTGTTTCCATTCCATTGGCCATTCCACGCCACCACCGCCTGGAATCGTTCTCGCGCGACCTTCTTGCAAGGGTACACAGCTACAGAGGCCGGCTCAGTCTGTCTGCCTGCGTCAACGACTGCGTTCCGAATCAAAGCTCCGAATTTGCCCGAAGATCTTCGATACTGCGCGAAGAGGACGCATTTATGTAGGACATTGCAGTGAAAGCGTGTCTGACTTTTAAGATGTTCTACCCTGCCCTCAAAATTACTGCGTCAGCCACGAGGGATGGTCAGTGAATAGAATTGTAAAAACAAACTCGTTTCGCACAAATGCCCATCATAAAGATATTTGGCAAATTATTTGAAAATGCAACAAAAAGTGACCAAGTCCGAGGCGGAGTCACCGGTGCAGCAGTTGCAGAGCAGGCAACAAGCCTTGTGCCACTGCGCCAGAATGATGGGGCAGCTTTTCGGAGAGGTAATTAGGGTCAAAGATTTACCGAGTCTCAGCCAGAATCAATTGGACATGTAGGCTTGTAAGTACCGGGGGGGGGGTTGTCCCACTTTTCGTTCTGCTGCGCATGATTCCAGGGATTGTTCTTCAAATTCGCTGCCACGCAAGCATTGCAAACTTTGGGCAGGTCCGGGATGAGATCAAGAACTCGATCTGACTGACGATGCGATCATTCTTTTTTCATTTAAAATATCTGCAACGATAAAAAGTAATGTAAATTGTGTTCCAAAAACTCCAATCGATCGCGATCGATCGCGTGATGTTCTAAAAGCGATGCATCTGCGCTTCCTGCCACGGTTAGAACAGGCGAAGTAGCTCAAATTTGTTCTAAATCATCCCACCAATCGGCTCACGTGAGGATCCAGCCCTTTTCCGCAGGATCGGGACGCGGTGCGCGGTAGAACAGCTGTAGACCCTTTTTTTTGTAGGAGGAAGCAACAGGAACAATAAGAAGAAGAACAAAACTCCTCCTCGTATGTGCCTCTGGATCCATTCTGGCGAATCAGAATCTTTCTATTGTACAATACTTAGACTCACAGACTCATGAGCCCACAGACGGTCGATGATGGATGAAAGAAAACGAAGAAAACCCATTCAAGGAGGA
>NC_064877.1:49347500-49350000 GCF_943734665.1 Anopheles aquasalis
GGTTTTTGCGCGGCATTATAGAGGCACCTACCTACAGGGTGTCTGATTATGTTTTGCTTGTGATTGGTTTGTTTATGACCGGATCGTACTACTACGAGAGCTTTGGCTCTCCCCGCGTTCCCTGTGTGTTCTGTTGGGCCTGGGTCTGTTCACGATCAGCCCAGCCGGTGTCTAGTGCTCGCGGGTATCGTTAAGAGCGCCGAAGCAGCAGCAGCAGCAGCCGGTCTGATGTTGCTCCTTTCGGTGTTGACCGTCCACGGGCCAACGTAACAGCAGCACTAAAAGAGAATCGCGGAAGAATAGCGTGGTGTGGAGGAGGTGAGGGAATGAGAGTGGGGTGAGTGGGATGGTGGGAGAAGCGGAACTAGGTCACGCGGTCGGCTTATTTGTGCGAACAGACGCATCGACAGGTAAACTCCAAGACTTTTACACCAAACACCACTTTGACTGAGTTAACTTTTAGTTAGTTGCTAGTTTTAAATATGTTGCCCCATGATCGTTTGTTGTAAGATGTAAGACAGTGGCAAACATAATGATCCTCGAGGGAAGCGATGGTTTGGAATACTGTTAAGCCGCAAGAATATCGATAAGGGTGTCCACCCGGTAAGTGAAGTTGCTAATCGGACTGTCTTTAATCATTTAAATAAAATGTATTTATAACGCAGCTGAGTCGCTAAGGCGTGTCCGAAAAAGGATAAAGGAAAGAACGCATGCCAAACAAAGTAATGGGGGGAAAGCATTTTATCGCAAGGTTCAATTTGGAGCGGAGCGGATTATTTGTTGCTCGAGAAGCGCCAAACTGGTCGACATGCGTTGAGCGTGGAGATGGGAAGAACGTGAAAGAGGTGAATGGAAATGAAATCCGCCAAATGGTACATGGCCGGGGATATGTAGGTTCAATCAATCTGTGCTGTGGGGAGACAGAGAGAGAGAGAGAGAGCGAACGAATCCAAGAATGACAATTATCGGAGCATTGCTCCTGGGCAAGAATGTGGGTCCGTCTTCTGTCCCAGCCCACTCCAAGCCCTTGTGGCTCTACAATAGGACGCGTTAAAGATGATTGCGACGAGAGAAATCCTACATTGTTACCAAACTGGAGTTTGCAATATTCCCTTGGTGCATTTAAAACATAATTTTTGAGAGTTTTTTTTAGAAACTGTCAAATATTATGGCTAGTAAGCGATGTCCAGATGGAGAAAATAGTTCTTAAAATTTGAATAGTATTGGTTCATCATTTTTCATGCAACGAAAACCGCTTCATAGTGTTTGAGATGCTCTGAGCATTGTATCACGCGTGATCTTTTAAACATTCGTATTTTATCAATTGCGTTTTTGATAAAAAAAAATAAACAACATCATTAGTTTTAAACCATGCCGAAAAATGGTAAAAATTAATGTAAAAAAATAAAATAAATGAAGCGTATTCTAAGATGATTTGATGATTAACTTTAAAATATCGTTTTAAAATTCTGGATACTCTTAGAAGATTTTCAGTTATCCTGTTTTCACTAATGGTGGCTCTGGCTGGGCTCTACCGAGAGAGCCAAAGTTCAGAAAACGGCCAGTAGCATGTGTTCGAGTGGCGCTCGTTGCCGAAGGAATTGCTAATGTGGAAGGAAAATTAAAATGTATCATCCTCCATGACAGAGGTCAATTAATTCCCTTCCAGATCTCTCCCTTTTTTCGGTGCCACTCTTCTCTCCCTCCACGGCTAACCTACGCCGCCATCCGAAAAGGGGATGCAAAAGACGATGGCGGTAAATCGTGCGAAACTGCGACGTTGATTGAGGCGCACGTTAGTTGTACACCCGTTGTCCGGACACCCAATATGCGGACGCACACAGGTTGGCGACCAGGTTTGTGTCGCTGAAATGTGCATGAAGATTTGTTTCGGTTTACCGGTGCCGGTCATGAGGACATCGTTACTGCACGCTACGGCTGGCGGCGTGGCGTGGAGTGGCGTGGCGTGGAGTGGCGTGGCGTGGCGGACAGGCACGCGCGCAGAAGATGAGCATGAAAGGGGAGGCCCGAAAACAGCGGCGGCGTTGATTCGTTTGATAATGGATTACGCATGATGTTACGATTATGTCGATCACCCAGCGCTGTACATCAAGCATAGCGTGGGGTTGAGGATCAACCCCCCTCCCCTTCGGAAGGATCAACGACCCGCGTGAACCGATCGCACTCGAACCCTCCTTGGATGTGTGCGAGAGCAGCGGAGCGAGTGAACGTTCGCTGCAACGACATCATCATCATCATCATCATCATCACCATCATTGCTTATCATGCAAACAGTCGCGGCGATAAGCGTAACGGACGCAGCAGAGTGGATGTCCCATCAACAGCTGCCCGTGCTGTATAAGTTATGCAAACGGCGAAATTGCATGCGTGGCTGTTGATGCGGAAGTTAGCGTTGCGTCAGTCAGTCTTGTCGTAGATACAAGATAACCTCGCTGTTAAATCATCACTTGAGTGAACTGCATTCATTTATTTGAGGCAA
>NC_064877.1:49355000-49370000 GCF_943734665.1 Anopheles aquasalis
CATTGCGACATTTTTGATGAAAAAAATTTGTTTCACATGCTGGTCGTAGTTGAATTGTTGACAAAACGAAGTAGATACTACTGGTTGATCGGCAAATTAAAATTTTTAGCATTAAACCGGACGTAAAGATTGATCAGAATACTCTTTTAAATCAGAGGTACAAAGCTAGATATTCTACCAATGAACACTATACCATAAAAAAATGCGAATGCTTTCATTGCTCTGTTTTGAGTATTTTTTCAACACCAATATGGCATTATGGGGTATCGTTGTGTTCGTGAGAATCTTATCTATGATGTATAAAAAGTACTCGGGCAAAATATGTTTGTTCGAAAAAATGTGTTCAAAGGCGACAGTGTCGAGTTTGCTTCGCGCCCAAGAAAAATCTCATAGAAATAACAGCGGTTCTCGGATGTCATTTTGGAATTGTTTAGATGGGTTTAAGGGTGAAGCGTAATTTAATAATTGAAAGGATAAAACATCTTTAGAAAGGATAAAACATAGTTTGAAAATGGCACCAGTTTTCATAAAATCCAATACTAAAATGAATATTGATCTTTATATCACATTTTTGAAAGAACACATTTTACTATCGATTAAAACAAACTTCGACACTCCAGAAAATGTTGAGTTTCAGCAAGATGAAGGCCCTTGCCATACGTCTAAACGGACTCAAACATGGTTGAAGGAAAACATGAAATTTTGATAGAATGGTTGATGCCCTTTAAGCGGTCCTGAATTAAATCAGTTGAGCTATTCAATATGGGCATTTGTTCGGCCTAAGACCTGTGAATCATCACACCATACTCGGTTGGCTCGCTGAAATTGTTTATCACCAAACCCTGGTCTTCTTAGTTGAACACTTATGTTAACGAGGGTGTTCTCGAATTCGTAACCGCTTGGAGAAATTAATTGAGAAAGCAGGCCGACAAATCCACTCATTTTGTTTGTTTTTGATAAATAATGAAATATAGAGCCATTTTAGATATTTTAAACCCGTAGGAAAGCTAGAAAAATGGCTTTAAACTTCAATAAAAGATTTTCGTTTTTTTTTATGGTACACCCTGTAGAACACAATGGATTAAATTTTGATCTTGGCTAATTATTGGTTAGTTTTAGTCAAATTGGCCATTTTCAAATAACGAATGTGAATTAGGAACAGTTTACATACGACCATATTATGTGAAATCTTGAAATCTCTACTTCTACAACTTGATTATTTAAAACTAACGATTGAGCTGGAATGACTAGAATTGGATTAAAACTAGTGTTGATTTTAAGCAGGGAAACATATTACTATAAATGTTTTTTATTACTATCTACAAACCCAAGGAGCTTAGATGGAACAAATGAAGAAGAGAAAGTGAGAAAATTGTTGTGAAATTGTAATAAACATCCGCTTTTTTTTATGCTGAAGCATAAAAGCATACAAATGTTTTAGAAAAAGGAAATTTGAGTCTCGATGAGACGTGAACATCAGCAACAAATCCCTTTCAGCATGTCTGCAGATAACGTCTAAACATATCTGACCTTGCAATTTGCTCGTGGAACCCTGGAACCGCCCCATTCAATCACTGGCCCTTTCCTTAGCCCGCTGGATCCACCGCCCAGCCAACGATATTCCAATTCGATCAATGAAACGCCCGATCGCGAATTGCAAAGCCACCCAGCGCTGCACCGATGTTCGACACGAGGAAGCGGCATGAATCGATCCGAGGGCTTCGCGAACCAGTCTGCAATCCGTACGCTGGCTGGAAAGGAGACAGAGCGGCCAGGCGCAGGGAGGAGGGAGATAATTGCGGCATTCTTTATCTATGTTAATGTCGAAACAGGAATTCTTCTCCCGCCATTGATAGTGCGGACCCTACGCTACCCTCCGAACTACGATCCGGTTGACCGACCATCCACCCCCCCCACCGCCCGGGCCCATCCCCATTTGGTTCTTCCTGGCCTGGCGAAGAGCAATTTCAATTAAACGAGCATTCCCGCGTGTTGGCCGCGATGGTTGAGATTTAAATTCCGCCAGGGGATTGGAGGGAGTGGCGAGAACTCTGGGATCGGTGGACACCCGTGGACTTACCAGGTTAATTGGTGTCGGTGGTGTCGGTGGATGAGGGGGTGGGAATTTTAAGACCGATTATGTCATTTGTGACATGCACTTATCGCGGTGCAGTCACGCAGTGAGATCTTCACGAGGACCGGCCGATCTCCTAGACCCAGCGTCGGCCCTTAGACCTCGACGCCGGCGCCGGAGCACAAAGTTGCGGAAGCGATCGCAGTCCCTTCCGCCCCATCCAGGTGATTTTGCACTGACCAACCGGCCAACCAGCTCCATCACATTGTGGTGTGCATTTCGCTGAGAGTGAGTATTCATTTGCTTTTCGTTGGCCTTTCTTCGGGAACGCGGTGGCCACGCGGTCGTTGGTGGGTTCAATGAACGAAGCGAGCGAACGCAACCAACCACAATGCTGGGTCGAGTGTAAGCAATAGGCGGCCCCGATCGTGGTGCGCTGGTGGTTCACTCGCCTCTCCTGCCCTGCCCTGCCCTGCCCTGCCCTGGCCTGCCTTGGCCATGGTGAAGGGGTTTGTTAAAATGTTTGTAATGTTTGTGTTTCATTCCACTTTCTCCGGGCACGGGTCCGGGTCCGGGTGTGGTGCTGTTTGGTGATGATGTTGAATGGATGCGACAACAACGATGACGACGACGACCACGACGATGGCGGTACGCTGCTCTGGAACGTGCTGTGACACTGGGCGCGTGTGGGTGGAACCAACTGGAAATTTATTCCATTCCGATGGCCTGCCTACCAGTGCCGGCATGTGCGGCACTCCTTTCCGGCAGTTTTCGATACTGAGATTCAACTTTTCGGGACGTGTTTCCTGATGTGCGCCTGTCACCTGCAGTGCCAAACGCCGGTGTCCGGTGGGTCAGTGTACAAAGTGTGTGACAAAGAGAGAGAGAGAGAGAGAGAGAGAGAGAGAGAGAGAGAGAGAGAGAGAGAGAGAGAGAGAGAGAGAGAGAGAGAGAGAGAGGTGGAGTGCACCGAAGAAGCAGGTTCTGAGGAAGAAAATTTGCAATGTGGATGCGTCATTAAGAACAACTCGCTCACATGGCAAACGACGACGACGACGTCGAAGGGGGACGATGAGCCCAGTTAGAGCTGTCAACGTATGTGACGCACTGATTGGTTCGACGTCGATGGCCGTCGGGGTGACCGACTTGGGTTGGCCAGACGCCACCACGGTGACGATGGGAAACACAAAAAAAAACCATTTGCAGTGGAGGAAAATTGTTGTTACTGATCGCTGGTGCCAAGGGAGGAAGGTCATACACACCCGTGTGTGCACCGGAGGTCAGTGAGGTGCAACCGGCGGTCGTAGGCATCAGGTAAAAGGTTATTAGACTCTCCTGGTCCTGTGGTCCCTGGTTTAGAACTGACCTTTTACCGCAATTGGCGTGGCTCGTAATGCGCCAAATGGCAAAGACCTAGGCGATGCGACGGGGAGAGTTCCGTGCGACAAAGCTCCGGACCAGTCCGGATACCGGAAAGAGATCGACAGATACGCGCCAAGGAACAAGTTGTCGAGTGGCGAGTGGCGACCAGTGATCTAGCTACCATCGAATCGCAGCCTACTATCGCTAGCATCCAGCATCCAGTACCCAAGTGCAACAAACTCCTCGCGGTGTTCTCTCGCTCTCACTGTTCGTGGCTTCTGTCTCTCACTCACTCGCTCGGTCTGTGGTCTCTTTCGCGCTTCAGTGAGTTTTCCGGTCGCAACGACAATTATAATCTTCTCCGGGATCTAATTGATGTAACATCGACCACGGAGAGCGACGATCGGGGAGGAGGAAGGAGCACGAACCGTGGCACGTCGCTTCCCATACGCAGTCATAACCGACTCTGGGAGGCACTGCAGGCCGGCCAGTGCAGTGATATAACTTTATTTATCAGTGTGTTTGTTTTGGGCTCGCTGGCCGCTGCTAGTAGCAGCAAAACAGCGACGGATCCCAAACCGGCCCGTGGCAAGCACAAGGATGTCGTTGTGCTTGCTGTCCGCATCGGGCGCCTCGGTCCTCGGGCCTATCATCTCATGCCTCCGTCTGTCGCTCATCCGGTTTGCGCGTCGAGTGACATCGCGGGAAATCTGCCGCAAATTTGCCATATTAAAAGAAACTGCACTAAAATGTGCACTTAGCGTGCCACCGCTTGCCACGCTGCTTCCTTCCCGCGCCCCCCCCCCCCCCCTCCCGTCACGTGCATCCGTCCTCATCATCAACATCGTGGTTCTCGTCTGGTCAGGCCAAGCCAAGCCAGGCCAGGCGTGTGGATTAATACGCCACGCGGTTTCCTGTCCTCCGGCCCCGCGGGGTGCTACAGGGGATCGATAATGCTAGGCTTATGCTGCGCCGCATCCCGTACACCCTGCGGTGGCAAACAGCTCAAGAATCGAGTGGAGTCCCGGGGAAAACAAAATGCCGTCGACACGCGGGCTCGGCCCTTGGCCTGTGGTTCGCCGAGTTCGTTCCTTCGCAAATCGTCCCAAGATGGCACCAGAAATGTTGTTGACAGCATGCGAGCAGTCTCTCCTCCTTCAGTTGATTTGCATTCTAGTGCCAAGCGGTAGCACCTGTTGCTGATGATGCTGACCACCTGTTCGCTCCACGTCTCTCTCCTCCCGGTTGCTACCGATGAATGGCAAATCAATAGGCAAATGGTGCGCGTAAACCGATAGCTACAGCAGAGCCTAATTGCAGCCATCGACCCGATTCGCTAACGGTTATCCTTCTGAGGGCCATAGTCAGAGACTAATTATCAAATTACCTTCATTGCGTGCAATTGTAGGTTTGGTTGGGGCGAAGAATGACGTGAAGTCTGTTCAGTGACACCATATTTGCTCTTTTAGTCCACACTTTACCGTTTAGCTAAGAATTGAACGGTGTAAAATACGTTTATTAAGCAATGGACCATTTTTTGGTTTACTTTCCTAAAAGAATGGAACGTTTTACTTACTCAAATTATAATGGTGTCCGGTGGCTTTTAAAAAATCATCTTTGAAATGGCAAACCTACGGCACAGCGCGAACAGGGTTGCAATTGTCGGCCGAGCCTTTCAATGGTAATGATACAGTTTGGTCTCACCGCACTTGCTTCGCATTTTGCGTTAAACAGCCCTACAACCGCGCAACTAGATTTCACTCCTCCTATAGCACCTCCAACGACAACGGAGCGCGGCCACGAAGGTGCGGCAGCGGGCACCACGGCACACCACGGGCAGATCACGGGCTGTTGCCAATGCGGGGCCTTTTTGCAATTATTTCCGCATTTTATCGCGACACGCATAAAATGGCACCTCTCTAGATAGCGATCAATCCGGTCGGTAGAGCTGAGCTTATTGCTTTGCCAAACGCAGCGTAACCGATCGCTTGTCTCCTGGTCCATCGGAGAGGCGTACCATTGGGGGCTGACTCTGGGAGCAGATCGCTCTGCTCTGGTCTGCATTTGAGCGATTGCCTAGACACGGTTTGTACGGGCCACGGCACTACTCCACCGGAGGGAACAATGTGACGAAGGTGGTTGATAAATATTTACTCAGCAAAGCAGCTAAATTATTACCTCTTGTTTCTCGCTATCGTTTCGTATGCGAAGAGCTGCAACCAGCCTGTCGAAGCCGTTAGTTAGATGGGGTTTTGCTGGATATCCCATCGCTCACCCAGTCAGTGGACTCACCCCGTTGCGAATCTAACCATATATAATGTCATAAAGTGCAATCGTATCGATCGATTGGTCAGTGACAACAATGTTGTAGTTCTGGAGTTGATTTGCTAATCCAAAAGAACTCCCGGTAGCAAGCAGTAGCTTGCTGGCACATCCGCCTCAGGCGAACCCAGCTATGTTGCCTCGTACCACGTTGATGTACAGGATTTAGTCGGTGTGAACATGTGATCTATTACGACAACGCACCTGTTTGGAGTACTAATTAGCTTTGCCTTTAATGTCACACGGCATGTAATTACACACCTTTAGAGCTCATGTGCGTGCACACGACTCTAATGCACATTGAACAATTACATGACACTCGCTGAAAGATTGATACTGAGCGACATCATGGTAATTCTGAATCATTTTCTTGTTTTATCACAGAATACATATATGTGCACGTACAAGTCCCTTTTTGTACAATTCATTCCCAATTATCATCTATTTTAGAATTAGGCAGCGGCCTGAATATTCACCCGTCTCTAGTAAAGCAAGTCAACATTAATTGCCTCGGCTTTGTTAACAGTCTTTTACTAAGAGGCAACAATAATGAAGAATAAGCGTCATATAGCTTTCTTTCTGTTTTAACCTCCTAGCGGCCGAAGCGCTCATGATCGAATGTAGCCTTCTGGGAACCAGACAGGGCCACCATAGACAGGGGAGTGAATGATGTGTGATTTATGTTGCAAATGCATCGATTTTTTACTTTACGCACTCGAAGAAAGTATTTGTGAGAGGACAAAACAAACAAAACGGCAAGGGCACAATGGAATAAATCATAGCGCCAGCGATCAACATAAATTCAACTGCAGGACAGTAAATCAACAAGATACAGTAAATCACCACTGGGAAGTAGAAAGGACCACCAGGAATCATGAGAAGTTGGTTGATCCAACAAATGCACCGCAATAGTGCAATAGGTTGTGGTTGTACCTGCTGGAGAAGTGTTTGCAATGCTTCCGAATCGATCGTTTGTTTGCTTCACGCATGCCCTTTTGTCCATTCGTTCTCATCGCCGGCGATCTCACGACTCCAACCAGAATGCAATCCGCCATCGCCCATACCGATTGCATCATGTCGCGGTAGAACGGCGTAACGATGGCGCTAATTTGTTGACTCGTTGCTACTTCGCTGCTGTTGACAATCAACACGTCGTCCGGTCCGGCCCCGTTAAGCTGGTCAGTTTTGATTTACGAGCCCCTTGGCGGAACCATCGGCGCCTGCCAATTGCATCGACTTATTGACACGCTGCATCGAAGATCGAATGCCCCGATAAGCGTCCAGTGAACACTGGGACTCAGATACGGCGACAAACGATCGCATCTGGGCACAACATTGAAGGTCAGCATCGGTTTGAATCCGTGGCATTTCACAGGCGAACGACTTCAGCGTCCTTGTGTGGCCTCCAGCCACGGTGGCGGTGGCAGCGGCGGCATGGCACGGAGGGAAGCTGTGCTAAGAAGTGTGCTGTGCGTGTTACGTCAAATGTGAGGCGCCACTCTAATGAAATTGAAACTGAAACCTGATTCTGTGGCGATTTCCGCGAGGATCGACCGTATCTATCTTGCGAGCTAGGCATCTAGGCTGATACTACCGACCACACTGAGTAGCCAGTCTAATGAAGTGCAAGGATCGTTTAATGGACAACCAAGAAGCACCCCATTGATTACAATCCACTAATAGCTCTCTAAATCAAATGGCTCCATTCTCGTTCATCTAGAGGCGATGTAGAGCATTCGGTATAGTAAATTTTGTTATAAAAACATTTGTATAACACAGGGAGTGCAGTGCGTAATATAGCCTATTTGTTTATTAATATTTTGAGAACGTAAAATTCTGATAAAATGCATCTTTGATACGATGCATGCAGTAATGTACCGTGGAACATCGCCCTCCTTCGACCTTTGAACAATCGTTCTACTGGCTAGCGTTCTGATGGGAACAACATTTATGAAGAAATTAGCTTTCCCGCATTAGGACACCGTGTAGCGCCTAGCGTCGCAATTCAATGACACGATGCCACACGCCGGCTGGCACATTGGGCTAAGTGGTACGCACGGGCGAGCATGATCATTTCTCGGGATTTCATTCGATATTTGCCATGGGCCAGAGAGGGCCCCATGAGCCTAATAACAACCAGTCTATCCGCCGGTCCGCGAAATGTGGTGTCAGCGCCACATCGTATTTTTACTCCACCAACCCTGCCATGCGGGAGAGAGACCGTGGCGTGGCGCGAAAACGTGTATCAAATGCACACATTTATTCATAAAACTGAGTAATCATATATTGCCGGAGTGTGACTTCCAAGCAACGACCGGACCTCCGTCTGTGGGAATAAAGGTTCTGTAAAAATTGCGAGAAATTTGAAAATTTCCGAAACGAGTGCGTTGAACGGCATCGCC
Source organism: Anopheles aquasalis (assembly GCF_943734665.1). NCBI lineage: Eukaryota > Metazoa > Arthropoda > Insecta > Diptera > Culicidae > Anopheles > Anopheles aquasalis. Next base: position 49,363,161 of record NC_064877.1, read on the forward strand.
CGGACCCGCTAGCAGCAGCAGCAGCAGCAGCTTAACAGCTAACCGAATAGCCTTCATCGTTCGATCCGTTTACGACCCTCGCTGGATCGCCGATCGCGGTTGACAACAGGTAAACCCGGAAGCCGGTAGCTAGGTGTGGGCTAACTGTAGAGTAGAGTGATGCATGTCAACCATGTCGCGGTTGCATCGCTCCTGTGGAAAAGCATGCTCACTGATCGGCCATTAAGATTAGAAGTGACCTATGGGGAAGGGAATGATAGGACAACATCGGTTTTTGCATCGATCGTTTCGTATCGGACGCTGATGTCATCATGTCGATTACGCTAAGCTAGGTGACGGAAATGGCAGTAGGGCGGTTTACAATGGATCAATAAATTACTCGCTAATCAGTTCGAACTGTGGCGATGTTGTTGACGATCGATGCAATTGCTTCTGTGGTGGTGGTGGTGGTGTTGCTGGTGATCGCGTTCCGTTTCCTGTTTCATCGTCACGGATGCGAACCATGAACCCTAAGCAGGACAACCGCGCGACGCCGGCGTTGAACTTGTCTAAAGCGGTTTGTGATGCAAATGTCCGTATTATTGTTATTAAATTAGTTGCTCGCCTTCGGTCTGGCAGGTTGTTGCAGCTCTCGTTCTAGCTAGCTGGTGACGCAGAGATCGCTGGACGACGCTCGATGTTTGGCCCAAGGCATCGCAGCACGGTAAGATGTTCATTCGGCGTCTAATCGCGTATTGCTTCCTTTTCCTCCGTGTTTCTCAAACTGGTCATCTCGCAGCGACTCGCCACCGGATCGATTAGATGCACACCACCACTTATTGCTTGGCGGGCAAGAAGAGTTGAAGTTCAACGAATAGAGCAAGTTCGCCCTAAGGCGTTAGCACAACTGACCTTACCGCTCCGATGCCGTCTGGGGCCCCGTAAGGACGCTCCGATCGTTCGTCTATCGACGACCGTTGCGGTAATTTATGTACTAGAGCTCTCTTCTTCGAACACTTCTCCTCGACAGCGACAATTACTGACAGCGACAGCAAAACCACTGATGATACCCAACAGGGTGATAAGCATATCAAGCAGTTGGTGCAACGAGCCATTAACATTCTGTTGCCGTTCCGCTTCATCCCGGCAGACATCGTTCCGCGGTCGGATCCGCGGGGTAGCTGCTATTAGGATAGAGGTGGGCATGGGACAGCATAAATGTGCATTGTCTGTCTCGCACTCGGCACGTATTATGTACCAGCACGTATGTCTATTTGTCATAATATTTATCCCCTACCACCACAGACCATCCAATGGTCCTCCGGTGCGGTCTGGTCCACAGTCCACAGTGACTTCGAACGCACTGCACGGCTCCTGTGGACGTGTAGATGAAGCAGTTAATGGTATCACTTTAAATGATTGAGTGTTTATTAAAAGGCGCTGGGCTGGCACATGCGTGCAAAACAAGTGCCAAGTGTACTAAAGAATAAATAAGCGAGAACGAGGCAGGAGCAAGAGAGACAGAGAGAAAGAGACCGTGGAGGATCAATGTACAAGCATTCCGCAGAAAACAAAACCTAAAAAGATACTAAACACTAGGCAAGAGAGATAAACTACTTGCCAGCAGAAATCGGTTCGGTCCGTCAACAGTTCCAGCTACCGTGCATTTACAGTAGCGGACAGAATTGAAGCGTACGATCACGGTTCGGATTCTGATGAGTTGCACAGTCGCTCACCTTCGCAACAACTATTGATAACAGATTACCGATAGGTATACACGGCGTTGGAGGAAGACGAGAAACGATTTGAACAAAAAATAAAACAATCCACCCTCTACCCGTGCGCCGATATTGCGCTGATAAGTGTGCAAGTGCGAGATCAAGATCACGATGTGCGTTTCAGTGCACCGACTTAATTTTGCCGCCAGCCCTTCCACCCCCGGGAGGGGGGTAAGCGTGAGGATGCGTGGCCAGAACGGGTAGCTCGCGACGCGTTTGCATAATAACGAGTTTGGCGCAACGGCGATCACTCGGGCAGCTCCCGCGAGTTTCGCGTGCCGTGATCGCGCTGATTTGCCAGATCCTTGCGTCGTCGAACTCGCGGCATCACTCGGCGGCGTCGGTGTATCGCCGGTCAGTTGTCGAGGTTCTCACGTTTCATCGCATGCGATACGCGCACGAACCTCAGAAAACATTGCGTTATCGCGATCGGCGCATCATCATCATCATCGTCGTCGCCGTCGTCGTCGTCATTCTGTGGCGCAGTGTTGGCAGTTGGCACCCGCGCATCCCAGCGTAGCGGATCGCGAACAAGATTAAATTAAATGCAAATTTCATAATTTATAATTATCGATCATTCTGTCGCCGGAACGGACAACGTGCTCGGATTCTCGGATTTTGCTGCCAGGGCGTTAAACCAGATGAGCTACGGCCCGTTTGCAACAAATGAGACATAATTAGCGTACACGATCACGAGCATCCCCCGCCAACGGTCAAATCGGTGGCAAGTGTACGTGGATTGTGATGGATGTGACAAGGGGCCACGCCTGTGATATCACAATTTGGACGGGGAGAACTATAAAAGCGATGCCTAGATATCGACCAACAAGTGCGGATCACGAGAAATGCCATGAACGTTATTAGGAATTTACTGAATCCTTTGAGTGAATAATAAATGTGTTTTTCTTTCTGACAATTAAAATTAAATTAATGCAAGTGACTTTGTAATCAATTCGTTTTTGTAGAAAAACACTCATGCATTTTACGGGGGGAAAATCTAATTCTTCTAACGGTTCATAATTGATTGTGCTGATACTTGATATAAAACAACATTTTACCGAATTTCAATTGAAGTGTGAAACGTACATATTTAATAATTCAGGGTCCTATTTAACACAACTTCTTGAACACCACATGGCCATTGATGGATTAAATGTAAATGTATGTCATTCGCGCACTGGCCACGTTGGGACGATCTCTGTCGACGATCCGTAACCAACCTTGATACGTCGTCGTACGTCAGAAGATAAATTTCGAGTTCAGCGTGAATCCGATGACTCGCTGATCGTTGCCATGTAATACGGTTAATGGTAGCGATCGATCGATCGATCGATCGAGAGACCATCGATGGGCCATGTGCTGCTGGAAGCATGCGCATGGCCTGGCGTAAAGAGCAACTAATCTGTGAGACTGTGAACCGGCCAACAACACGCTTGTACACCGGTGCGGATGCTCGGTTGCTCCGGTGGGGAGCGATAATCCGTGCTCGGTATGCAATTAGACGTTAATATAATAATGAAAATGCAGCAGCCACGAAGAACCGCGATCCGGCGGCGATCGCGCTAAAGAGCACCGATTTATGGGGCAACAATGTTGTGCTCTAGGCGTACACAACACCTTCCCAGGGCCGCTCGTAGTACGTAGTACGTGCGCTACTAGTTGTGGGACAGGTTCCGCTACGCTTCCATCCAAAAGGGGGGCCAACAAGCAAACAAATATCGACCAGTACGCGGGCGGTCTAATGGACCCGGCTGCCCCGGGGGGTACCTGCCGCCGTTTGCATGAATGATGCACTTGCATGCTTTCAATCAAAATGGACTCTGTCCGTGGCTTCAAAAAGATGCTCCAGGGTTGCTGCACCAGAGGGTGGGCTTCGGTGGGGCCGGTAAGGCAAGGTGTCCGTCGTCGTCGCCGCCGCCGGAGAGAATGTCATGCTGGCATTGTCGTGGGAGTGCGCCGCCACTCGGGGAATTCATTGTAAAGCGTTTGGCTGGATAACTTGTCCCGATGGTCCGGTGCATTCCAGCGTCGTCGCTGCGCCACGTAAGTGTCCGTACGTACTAGTTGAGTGATCAGGAAATCATGGTGACCATTAGGCGAAGGCAGCTAGTCATCCGACCGAAGGATGACTTAATACACACCGAGCGCCTAGCCTAGCGTGAGCCTGTCGGCCGCTAGCAGTCGATTGATAAATGACTTCGAGACCTGTGGCGTCATCATTGCGGTACGGCATCATCTGCCTGCCCTTCTGCTATGCTAGAAGGATCCATTCGTATCCGTAATCGGAGAAACCTTCGTGAGCGAACGTTTCCGTTTGTCTCCGGTTCCTCGGTCCCCCCCAACCGGGTCGGTCGAAAACGAAAGGAACCGCACCGTGGCGGTAACGGTATTCCGGAATGTATGTCCTTTGAGTGACGCAATCTGCGCAAACACTGGATGCCGCTTCCGTTGGTCTAGGCGCGGGATGAAGGAATCCCGTTACCGCTATTTCCGTGCTAGCGAAAGCCCACAGGAGAAAGTCATTTTTCTATGGAGCGCAAACACTTTTTAGCATACCGGAAGACAAATAGCATCGAAGATTTATTTGCTAAAGACGGTTTTCTAGCTCTAGCCATACGTTTTCTATTGACACTGTGTCACTTCCGAATTTTGCCGAAAAAAGCGAAAAGAATCTAGAATGAAATCTGATACCGTATACCGGTTCCATTGGAGCAGCATCTCGTGCGTATTGCAGCCGGCGCCTTGGCCATCGGGATCGCGTACCGAAACAAGGTCGATCTCGATCTCGGCTGGGCCGTGGCGTCTTTGGCGTCTTTCTCAAAACATTTGCCGCTGGTCCATTACCACCATCTGTCACTACGGAACCACTACAATCCTCATGGCACTCATTGGCCATTCCGTGATCGCCCGTGACAGACCCATAAACAGACGGACGGACCGTGGGGATCTCTGACCTATAGGTGTTTAGATGCAACCACATGCGGCAACCACACCACGGTCAGCTTGAGGATGTCCTTTTTTATTACCTTCACAAACATTCCCCCGTCCCGGCACGATGCAGGACCACCGTCCGCCAGGCCAGGTCAGCTCAGTGATCGGTGATGACTACAGACGAGAGTCTCCTCCGTGCTTAAGTGACTCTCGCTTTCATTCGGTCGTAAAGTTCTCGGATTGATTGCCTCGCGCTGTCACAGAAAAGACAAAAAGAAAGAGCGAAGGAGATGAAGAAAAAGGGGGAAAGAGAGAACGAGGCAGCTAGAGCGAGGGTGGGATTCACGTCCACCACCGGGCAGCTCCGGGGGACTTCTGGTTTGCTGGTCTTCCAATCGTTGACATCGTGGTTCTCGTCAAAAGGAACCGACCCAGCGGTACTGGCTTGATCCTTGAGATCTATCGGTCATAAAAATGCCATTGTCCAAGCGCACTCGTATCTCGTAGGGCTGGTGGGAATTCCTAAGCGAAAAAACATCTTGACAAAAATGCAATTCTATCGAAAAAATCATAGAAAACCCCTATTTCCCCTTCAATAAATAAACGGTATTTGATTAGCTAATAACAGCACAAATGACCTTGTGTAATGCTAACTCATTCGATCTTGAGCCGTTAAATGCGAAATAAGAGCATAATACAGAGCAATTTCATACCAATTGTTTGAAAAGGAGTACATGCACCTATTACAATGTTCATTTTGCTTGTTTTCTTCAATTTTACTCATTAAAGTATGAAGATACACACTGACATCCAACCGATGCGATCATTTTGTGCAGAACAAAGCTTAAAAGGTCAAAAAGAAAACGAAAAAAAAACGGCGAAGAAACTCGTACCATTCTTTATAAGGTCACTTGAACGATGTACTTTGGCCTCGTCTGCAATGCAGGCCACGCAAAGTGGGAGCGAAAGAAAGAGAGAAGATCCAGTAAATCATGAAGCCGAAATCTTCCTTTATTCCATTTACAGAGATTAGAGTTGGGACGCACCGTTAGAGATTTCGCGGTGGCTCCCATTTTTGGAATGCTCCATACCATGCTGGTGCCCGATGCGGTGATATGAATCGTTCGACAACGGCAACAGGTTTTCGAATGCGAATGTCCGATTGATGATCGGTCCTTGAATAGGTAGCTCCTTGGCCTCGTTTTTGGGAAGCACGGAGTGTGATGAGCTGGAGCGGTAACGCATAAAATTAACCTCCAACCGAAGTCTCTTTGATGGTTTGAAATGCTTTACCGACACGTCAAAGGCTCGCCGGGAAGCTTGGCAGAGGATAAAAGACAAAGGACACTGGCACCGTTTCGCCATCACGTGTCAAAGTCTCATCGGGAGCCTGATATTGATCCTGGAACGCTCGCGGAATGCCTTACCATTGTTTAGAAAAGCATCAATCCGCCTCATCGCGTGCGCTGAGCGATCGTCGGTTTTCCATCCGCTACCTTAAAGACCTCTTAAATGCGCCGATGACAGATCCAATGTCTTGGCGTTGCTTCCGTCAAGTCTTGAGGTGCATTTTTTGAATTTCTCAGCTTTTTTGTGCGACTCGCGAGTGGCGCGTCCTCGCCTCACCACGATGCTTATTGGGTATTGTTTTCAATCAACTTTATCAGCAGCGAACATCTCAAGCTCAGCAAATATTTCCACTGCCGGTTACCGGTTACACATCGGCTGTCGTCAAAACTGTGTAAATCGTGCTTTACTAAGGCATTTTTCCGCATCATCGAACAAAAACTAGAAGAATGTGGAAGAATGTGTACTTCATCGCGTCATCCGTATGCTTTTTCTTTTGATTGTGCGCATATTTTGTATATGGTTTGATGGCTCTTAGATGTGCCATTGCCTTGCTTATAACATGCAAGATTTTGCAAGAAATACAGCAAATAATACCGTCATTTTGTCTATGGAGATTTTGTCATTAAAAATCCTTCAAATCAGTGCTGCACACTATTCGAATAAACTGATGAATATCCTGGAACTCAAGAACATTTATTTATAACACGGACATGAAAGTTATTTGCTTTGCAATGAAAATCGATGGGTTATTTATCGAATTTAGTCATTTTGTGCATGGAATAAACCACGATATTGAAACGTT
>NC_064877.1:49375000-49390000 GCF_943734665.1 Anopheles aquasalis
CAAAGGAAACTGCGACTTAGGGAGAATGTGCCGGCCAGTGAGTATCCCGCGAAATCAGATTTATGGGTTTTTGGGCAATGCAGCACGGAGAAGACCTCTGGGGACACAATAACATCATCATCATCATCATCATCATCATCCTCTCGTCAAGGTTCCCTCCGCTAAGAAACATTCGAAAGAATTCCATTCTCGACGACATTCGGAGTGGACATTGGCCAAATCAATGCACCAATATGCCTCAGTGGAGGGCTCTTGAGTGCACCGAAAGCGTATCGAAGGGCTTGTGAACAAATATGGCCTTCAAAGCACACCGCACAACCCCTGTAGGAAGTCCGAAAGCAATAGGGATGAGTAGGAGGACGTTCGTCCAATTCGGTCATCGGTGGGCCGAATCGCCAAAAGAGGCTTTTTGGTTTGTACGTGTACTGTGCTGTTCCTGATGCTGCTGCTTCTTCAGAACATTTCTGATCGTTCTAGAGCCAGGTCCCTTCGGAGTTCCCAGACACTGCCGGTGTCTCTTCTAGGATAAGCTGTCTAGGAGTGTTTCCGGATAAGCCGTTAAGCAAACTTGAACTCGAAACTCCAGTCGAAACTCCTTGAGTGACTTCTTGCCAGATGATAATGCACCGGTAAAGCATCACTTACCGCACTGCACCGTGCTCGAAACAATCGGAGAGGCCCCGGACCAAAAATCTTCAATCCAAAAATGGACAAACAACCCATATTCGGTATCGGCTGCACAGGCATTGGCCATAAACAAAAGGGCTCACAGACACACGCAGCTCCTCGGAACCGGTCGGAACTTTTGCTGCTGCGAATTCGGTAAACCAGAAACCGGGGAAAAAATGAGCAATTTTGAGTCAATATTTTTGTTTTTTTCGGGCCACATGTGTTTTAGCTCGTGCCCGCTGCTGACCATATCAGAAGAGACCGCTTGCTCGCTCGCTCGCTCGTTCGCTGTGCACCAATGCGGCCACACGACCAATCGGGGACATCCGATACCACCGGCATCTGAGTGAAAATGGCATGCTTTCCATTCCTTTGCTTTGCAACTCCGGCTCGCTCCGTTGGACCCGTGACCAAGCGGATAGATAGGAGTGGGCTCTCGGGCACAACTAACAACATTGTTTGATAATGTGAAGCTTAACAAATGATTGAAGGACTGCGCTCTGTGGTTTGATTGTTTGGAAATGCGATTTTTGCTGTGGCTACCTTGAGCTTGCTGTCCCATTTTACATTAACCGGAAGGCACCCGAGGACAATCTTTCTCTCCCATTCTGATAAGTTTTTGCAATTGAATGAAACGTTAAAAATAGATATAACGTCGCCAAATTAATTCGCTGTTTTCTTGGGCGAAAATGTAGCATTAGTATAATGATGATCGAAGATGAGCGAATTGAGGCGAAGAGACTGTCCATTCAGTCCTTTCCAAGTGACCATGAACCATTGAATGGATTGCAATATATTGACGAAATGATTGGGACACCAATCACGGCGTATCGGATGTTTGCATCGTTGATTGAAACGTATTATTTATTTATGTTGCGCCGATCCGTTGCCGTTCACTGGCCCGGGCCGGTTGAGATTTCGTAGTATTTTCGGGTTCGCTGGCTCAGCGCACTTGTAGCAAACGATGTTAACAACCACTCATTCACGAGAATTAAAAAACCCCACGAACCTCCCCACCAGTCAGCAAAACGTACCAACGCGTGACCAACCAATGCACCACCTTATTTTTCCCACCACCCAGGGCAGGGTTCTTTCGGGATCCTCGACTCCAGCTCGCCACCGAGCTCGACGTACCGTGGATCATGTTACGCGGGTCTTCCCTGGAATTCCGTGAACGCAAGCGATTGAGGTGTGCGATACACAAGTGTGTACGTCGCCCGCTGTGCGGTCATCACTATTAGCAGCACCCCCGCCCCGGTCCCGACCCCGTGGAAAATTGGACCGGAATTGCACTGCATTCTGTGAAAGTGCAACAGTTGCGTGGCGCGACACCCGCGACCCCTTCCTCCATTTCTAACACCGGTCATTTCCTGTCCCACCGGAACAATTGCCACAATCGCAATCGATGGCCGCTGACAATTTGAACCTTTTCCCCTTTTTGCCTTAGGATTGCATCGGTTTGCGCCGTGCAATATGCGAGAACTTGACTTGTGTTGAAGGTTCATTGTACCGGGCCTCGGCGACGTGTGTCATCTGCATCCGGACGCCTTGGACATCCATTTCATTAACCGGCGTCATCAATGGATTGGCGCGATGTGACCACTTCTTTTGAAGGGCGTTCAATGAAGGCATTCCCCTCCCTCTCCATCGATCGTCTCAAGATGCTCTGTGGTCGATCGAAGAAGAGTCCTGCTTTTTGAATCACAAATTGGCCACAATCCTGGCTGTGCGTATGGTAAAAAGCGCGAACGAGGATGACCTCTGGAATCATGACATGACACCTACAATGGTTATAGCACTCGCCGCTGAAGTATTCCGTGAAGTTCATTGGTTAGGCAGCAGCTTATCCCATTCGTCGCTATAAGTTTGCATTCGTCAAATGAAATGTAAATACCATCCATCGATGCATTACGATTGATTGAGGAGGATTTGCTGTCCGTTCACTAACAATCACTTGCACTTTTTATAAAATACCTTCCCGATATCAAAATAATTGCCAAAAAGTTATTGTGCAACTAATGAATTAAACCACTACGACAGCTAATCTCGTGTGGATCTTGTGAAGTTTCAATTGGCCGTATCAAAAAGGGCCGTAACACTGTTAATTGATCATAAATATCGTAACTGGATGCTCATTTCGCACCTTTCTACTTATGCGAAATTTATGCGATAAACCTCCTCTGGGCGGAGTTGCACCAAGTCCACCCCGGGATGGGTTGCAACTGATTTGAAATTCCAATCAATGTGGCGCGTTCTGTTCGTGCTGCCGGGATTCCAGCCGGATGCTGCCGTATCTTCAAACACCCTGCATGACAAATGCCGTTCAATCGGACGGAGATGCTCCCCAATTGCTACAATACTCCCTGCTCGATGGGCCGTTGGTTACGTCGTCGCACTTTATATTCATCCACATTTTCAATCAATCGTAAGCTTTTTTGTAATGTAACATTGTCTTTCAGGTGGCAATCTTCGGCCTCCGCCAGACCAGAACTCGGAACCTTAATCTAATGCCCTTTCATTCCTGTCTAAGGTTGATGAGCAAACGAAATGTCGAAGGTCCCTTGGTCGAGGTCCGTGGACGAAACTGCTGAATGCACGCATCGGCCATGCCAATGGCTGCGGAAAAAAAAATTAGTCCCCGGTTGAATGCACCTTCGATCGGGCAGGGTGCGCGTTCGGCTCGCCGGCCGATGCACCTCCGCTCCGGGCCCGTTGAACGAGGTTGCTGGAACTGGAAATGGGCGCAATTATCGCCACTTTCATTGCAACACTTCCTGATGGCATACCCGGCATGACGCTCACGGGAATGGAGAACCATTTTCCGGCTCCACGGCGTTGCTCCCACCTCTTCCGTCCTTCCTACCTTCCACTAACGATCAGCGATGCCTCGAGTCACTCATCGGGTGCATTCAACTGCTGCGCCAGGCCGCGAAGTCAACCGATCCGGTTCGTGATCGCACCGGACCTCCGATCCCCTTCTCTGATCCCTCTGAGACCCGAAATGATGATGCCCTCGCCGATGACACTGTGGCGGGGCTCCCGCTGGGAAGAAGTGGAAAATTGGTTGTTAGTTTTTCTTGTTCGCAGCCTCTTCGCCCCCCCCCCCCCCACCCCTCTTTGCGCTCGCTGAGGCTGGACATTTTCCTTGGTTCGATGTTTGTCTCTCTCCCTCTCTTCCTCTCTCTCTCTTCATCTCTCTCTCTATCTCTCACCTTCCTGTTGTCTGCTGTTCCGTCATGCTGCACTCCGACACCTCTCCACTTCTGCTCATCGGGTCACAAAGATCGGAGCAAAAGAGTGTGATGGGGAGGAAGTGATCGGAAGGGAAGGGTCACGAAGCACTTGAAACGAACACCTAGCGACGACGATGCTGGCGGCTGATGGAAATCGCGGAAATTTTACGTAACCGTTCATTGATCTCGGTTCCACTCGTGATCCGTCGCGTAACTCATTGGACGCCGTCTAATTATTTGATGGATTATGGGGTGACGAGGAGCTGCTTTCTGCTTTCATTAAGCTTCCGCATTCCGCACTTTACATGATCCGCATTGCAGGTAATTCCTACTCTTGTCCGCTTACTAAACTTCTTTAAACTATTTTTAAAATACATTCAAACCATTATTTGTGATAGCGGCGAGTGAAAAGGGCAAACATTATAACAATCACGCTGTGTGAAGGCTGAAACGGACGTCGGTTGGAGTGAAATCAAATCAGCAAGAGGGATAAGTGATGGGATAAACATCATCATTAAGCCCGGTAGGCAAACAATAAATCATCAGTCGCATTAAGAACCGCTCACGTCTCGAACGACTTCCCACCTCGCCGGGGCGATATCATGCCCCGATATGTACTGGCCGTGTAGAACGGAACGGAACGAGTTGCAAATGATTCGCTGGCTCGTAGGAAGGAAGTGGAACTGGATGTATGTCGGCGACCGGCCGACCAGTCGACCCACCGACATCCCCGGTGAAGTCTGTCTCGGCCGGCTGGCGTGGGGGTGGTAGTACGACGACATTGAGTCACTTTCGATTTCACTTCAACCACCTGTCTCCGGCGGTGCGTCGACGTCACCGTTATTGAAAGCGTCTTACGGAGCGGAAGCTCGTCGGGAGTGTCTAGTGGGAGGTGTTACTAGACAAATGGTTAGCTGTTTCCGGGACTGTGGATATTAATGAAGGGGGCAGAGAGCAACGATTGACGAACGAATACTTAATCATGGGAGTCATAACGGGTGAATGTACTAACATCCTTTTACTGCAGTTATACTGTTTTTTTTTCTTATTTAGATAACTCAACAAGATTTCACAACAATTCACTCTCATCCAGAAGAGTACTCAAATCATGTGACTATAGAGAAAATCAGGGGTATCAATAATTGTGGATGTAGCATGAGGTCGTTAGGAAACTCATGATCGATTTAGAGGAAAAGTTGCTTGAGACCGTTCTACATCATCTAGTAATAACAGCAAAAATATACAACACTCATGAATGTTTCAAAGTACATTTCCTCGGTTTATTTACAAGGCCTCTTTTACTTCCGAAGAATTTGGACTCACAACCTCGTACATTTCACAATACGTCGGATCACCAAACAGCAAAACTTTATCAATTATCTCGAGTGGAGACAATCGGTTCGCTAGTACTACTAGCTGCCTCGTGCCTTGATTGTCGTTCCCGAAACTTTTCGTCCGGAGGGCAAAAGATTTGGCAATCCTTTAAAGAGAAAGATTAATGCAAGAGATATTTAAGTTATTTGTGTCTGCTGCTTGATTGGTATAAGATATGAAATAAATAGTGAATATCTGGCTTGTTGTGCGTTACCTGTGAATTACTTCTCGATCCTCCTTCGAAAAATCGACACTAAACACTAGATCGTACTCCATGTGTGAGTTTTTGAAGTTTCTCAACACTGTTTTGATAAACTTTGTGTCTAAACCGCTTTCATCCGCTTTCTCCTGGTTGCCCAATCCTTTGCGACCTATCTTGATCTGCGCAGTAATAGGATCCACAATTCCATCGTCTTTCACTCCCAATCCACCACCCTTCCAGCCAAGTTTTTGCATCAGCTTGAAGCCAATGTTTTTGGTGTCTAGCTTGGGCTCCTCTGCAACTTTCGATGCAGCATCTTCCGAATCCTTCTTTTGTACTATATTGGCACCGCTCATTTGTGTTGGCAGCTTTTTGCGCTGAAATATTCATCAGTATTTATAAAATCGGTCATAATCAATTCTTCCAAATCATGTTAAAAGTATAGTTACCGTTAAAGTATAGCAACGTTGGCCGAGATACTCCAAAGCCTGTTTTACGGCCAGTTGTCGTGCGTTCTTCTTGTTCGCGTGAACTGCTTTACCGAGTACCAACTCTCCAATCATCACCACGGCCTCGTGGTCACCCGTCTGTAGCTCTGTACAGGTATCGGTCATAGAGACGCCACATCTTAACCGGTTGAACTCGTTCGTTGTTTGTATGATGCAGTTGTTAACAATCACTATCTTGCTAAATATCTCGTCCATTGTGAGCGATTCGTTTCTCGAAGGACCCCGATTTTGCGCTGTGTCTTGTTTAACATCGTTTGTTGCATAGCAGGGGGCCCTCCTTTGTACTTTCGATGCTGCAGCATCGCTTGCCGATACAAATGTTCTTTGCAGCATATTCGAGCGACGAGCGCGATATTCTTTTCCGATTCCTTCCGCTAGTTCCGCCACGCGTCGCATCGTTTCCGGAGGGTACCGGCAGTGCAGCAACTCTATGTTCAGGAACACCTGTGCGAGACAAACGAGCTCATCCTCTGGCAGAATGTGGTGGTTCTTCTCCATAAACATCCGGCGCAATTCCCAGTGTTCTTCCGTTTCGTGGTGCGAGCGATAGGTTTCAAACGAAAATGCGGTGTTTCGGTTAGCGCCCTGCTGCGAATTTTCTTGTAGATTCTTTTTTAATGGAGGCTCATCTATTGGTTCTATATTCCATCCACCTTTGGAGGTGTTGGATGTATTTTTTGCCCTACGTTTTCCCATTTTTGGTGGCTGTTATTCGATTTCTTCTCTCTGACAATTGAAACAGAATGCTTTCGCTGCTGAGCTGGTGATCGATTAAACGCTCCAGATCGGAACTTTCGAGAGGGCTAGTGCTGTAGACTGGATTTTAAGTGCCGCTGAACGCTATGATACCAACAGAGGACAGAGGAGACCGTGTGTCGTTGCCGATGTTGCCCGATGTATCTAAAATAAATCAAAAACAAGAAATCAATTTTTTAATCGTTCACAAACGGAAATCATTAAAAGATTCGGGAGATCCTTCATATCATTAAACACATTTCAAACACACGGGCATTTTTATCAGAGTTTTAGTTGAACCTGAGTTAGAAAGTTCTTGTGTATTTTTTGCAAATTCAAGCTATGCGGTGTGAACGTGCTGGGTTTAAAGAAATCGTGGCTTCGTGATAGATTCCGCACTTGCACCGCGAAAACACAGGTCTGAAGCGGCGATATTTTTGGAGGAACGTTGTTCAACCCACCCAAAAATAATCCCAATAGTCATCTAGTTTATAGTCAATCCAAAAAGCCAAATCACGGGCGAAGGAACGCAACCCGGAGCCCCAGAACTTATGCTGCACAGCGTCGAATCCACTGAGCTGTACTATGTTCCGGATGGGACCTAGTCCCATGTAAAGCAATCTTTTCGGTCCATTCGGTAGCTCATTATTTGTAGGAGACTTGCCGTGGTGATAGCTGGAAGGAGAATTCGATCGTAAATACCACAAATTCTTGCCGAATCACAAACCTTTTCGCCGGTTCCCAGTGAGATCCCCTGATCGTGGGATTTTGCGTCGCGGTTTTTCTCGGTTTGCACTTTCCTGCTCTCGAGTCCCTGAGCTTTTCTAACGAGAACGATAGCGAGAGTTGCAGCCGTCTTGAATACACTCTTATCGCGTAGGAAATGGTTTAGAAAAGTTAAGAATTTTCCATTTTCTCACGAAAACCACGACTCCACGCGCCCGCTTTTGTTTACGTTACGCGTTGGCCAGGACCCGGACGCATAACGCATAACGCATAACGCATAACGCATAACGGTGGTATTATCGTTTGGAGTTTTGAACGGAAAGGTCAGCGGAAAGGTCAAACGGGGAGCCGAACGGTCAAAATTTAAAAATTCGAAAATAATTCCGCGCAAAATTTCGAAAATTTCGAATTCCGCGAAAAAATTTGAATAAACGGTTGGTTGCATCTTTTATCCTGGCTTCTGTGCTGTCCGGTGCAGCTAAGATCGTCATTTGGAGCATTGTTGCGATCTTACGCCACCGAAAAATACGCAGAAGATTCGGAACATTCCTCATGCTCTTCTGGATGCATGAGGCTGATCGTTGTTGGCCTGAAAGATGCACGTTCGCGACAAGTCGGACAATTATTAGGCGTAAAATTGATAGCTGTCGGTGTTTCTAAGTAGCCGAACAAGCCAAAAAACAGACAAGTACCCCTTCGCATCCTTTCAGCTTTGCGTTTTCAATTTGTGTTAAAATTCATTCTCAGTGCATTTGTATTGTTTTTTTGCAATACTGTTCATAGAATATATCACGCAAAATCTACCGGGCCGACCTTCTTACCAAACTTGGCACAAAGATAGCCGATATCATCCCGGATGATATCATCGGGGGTCCTTTTCTCTGGATTCCTCACCCTACTCCCCCCCCCCCCCCCCATTCCAAATACCAATTTGTTAGAAAAATGCATAGCTCTGGTGGTTTTCAATCAAATTTCTCCAAAACTCACACCATTATTGCTGTTTGCTTTAGATACCATGTGACAAAGTTTGTTTCTTGCTGGGTAAGGGGAAGGTTGGCATACACTCCCTATCCTGAAAATCTTTTCTAGGGCAATATGGGTATCATTTCCAATGTTTTGGGGTCCCTAAAATGATTGGTTGCATCAAAGAGGAGTTTACTTTGTAGTTGTGGATTTTACACCCTCCGCTTTCCTCCATGCCTCCCAATTTGAAGCAGGTAGATGGTAATATTAAATCAACCACTTGGTTTTAAATTATTTTACGGTAATTGAAGCCAAATTTGATCCAAAAACCAAAGAATGCGGGAGAGATTGAGAGAGAACGAGAGAGAACGGGGAAAGAGAACCGCTTCAGCTACTAAGATAATACGATTTACAGATATTGCCTAAAAAGTTCGTTTCAGAAAGGAATTGTCCATTTTAAATAGGACTTTTATTATGAAATCACACTATTTTAAGTTGAAAAACATTAAATGCTGCATTAAATCATCTTGAGAATATTACAACTCGAGTTCAAGCTGTATTTCAATCTACTCGATAAACAGCTCGGTCACAGGGCTATGCACAAACACATGATATTTAGATTTTTGTTCTGTTTCACCAAACATACAAAAATGCTCTTCCATGCCATTCTTATTTTATCCATGTTGTCCCCGTTTCAATTTGCCAAAAAAGAGGTTTTTAAGTAAATAATAAAAGTACAGTTGGTAGTAGCACTGTATATTACAGTCACCGTACTTCCGATTCCCTCCTTCCCTTCCTTCTTCCTTAGGTTGCCCATCAAAGACGATTTCCACTCCCACAGTACAGTACTCAAATGATGATGCTTTCGGTTGCTTTATTGAATCTCGTTTTTATTTCAACATTTTAATAAATTACGCTCGCTGTGGAACAATAAATAATTCGTAGATTTTCTTTTAAATAGACCACACAGCGTTCAGCGTGGGGCTGGACTCGTTTGGATGCGCCATGACTGAGCCCATTTCCTCTTTGCAATTGGATTGGAAACGGTTGGCCAACCCCAGGATTGGGTCAATCGATGGCGTGTTTCGTAGTTTTCGAGCGTCTGGTGCGGTTCCACGTTCCTTTGGTTTGATGACGACGACTGGTGGCGGTCAGCGATTGAGCTTAGTATGCATGGGCAGCATTCGACGACGATGATGACGACGATGAGGCCGATGCGCCAGCAGCGGAAGAGGATGAGGAGGGTGAGGAAGAGGAGGATGAACCGGAGCTGGATAGGGAAGAGGAGCCCGAGTTGTAGGCTGTGTACGAACTGCTCGAGCTTGGGTAGTAGGAGCTGTAGGCGAGGTTGTGGGACGATGCGGACGATGATGGCTCCCAGACTCGGGAGTATGGTCCACCCGACTGCGGTTCCCACGAGGATGGATCGTAGCTAGAGGTAGAAGTGGCCGGCGCTGGTGCACCATACTCGGCAGCCGGAGCAGACGGCATCATCGGCATCATGGACATGGGCATGCCGAGGCCCGATTTCTTCACGAGCTGTGCCACCAGGAATCCGAGCACCAGCGTGATGGCAAGCTTGGACAGGATCAGAGCCTTCATCGCCTTCAACCCAATCAGTCCCAGGAAGATCGGCATCAGGGCCTTCATTTTCAGCTTCAGCAGCAACAAAACTGGAAGCAGGAGTTTCTTCTTCAATAAATGACCACGGGCTTCTGTGGAGGCGATCGAATGGAGGGTTTGGAAGATGGCAAGGCACGGGCATGGGGATGGAGTACGGAAAGGATGGAAGGAGTCTCTGGTTAGTTCTAAATGCTCTGTTTGGAATGTGTTCGGTTGTTGGTGTCGGTTGTTGGTTAGCGATGCGACCCCCGATGAGCCTGCATCCTTCTACTCACCAGTGGCGAGTCCAGCCGGCAGCACATCAATGTCCAGTCCCTTGTCCGCCCGGTAACTGACGACGGTATCCTCCGGAAGCTGCACACGAATCTCGTGGGTAGCCAACACACGGGCCACACGATCAAAGATGACTTTGTCAACATTCGTCTCATCGAAGGCACGGGCCTGCTCCTCACGGAGTCCCAGTACGCCGTCGAGGTACAGTAACACCTTGCCCTTCAGGCATCCCATCACTGACGCGTCGGCAAAACATTCATTTACAATCGACGACAACAGCTCCTCGCTGCTCGCGATCCTTGGTCGTTCCTCGACTAAATTCGATGCGATCGAGGCACAGGATGCCACACCAAGGAGCAGTGCAGCGATGGCTACCATCGGTAAACAGGATCGGGATCGCATCATCATGTTGCTCTGTCTCGAACACACTAGTACAAAAAGGACACTACTCGATCACGCAAGCACACATACACCACGTGGCTCTCTCACACAGACACACGCACTGTCTATTTCACGAACCCGTCGATCGACTCCCGGCACCGTATGTTGATTAAGCAAATGACGACGGGCTAATGATAGTGTATTTGGAACGCCACCAGTGTTTTATACACTGGCGAGACTTTCCAACTTCATCAGCTGGCCCGTGAACGTCATGAATGCGGCCGCACTACGGTACAGCACAGTGCCAAATGCGGTGGACTGTTGGCCGTTTTTGGTGGACCGAAGCCAACCCCACACGCCCTCGGTTGCGACAGCTTCGGCTGGTGCTGGTGTGCGACACTCCTTTTGCCCGAGCATTTCAATTTTCAGCTCTTCATGCTTTATGCTGCGGCCATTGGACCAATGGAATCACGATGAAGCAAAGCGGAAAGCGGACATCGGTTCGACCGGTATTAGGTATTCATGGCATGGCGACACATCGATCGACCAGCACGAGCTCGTTGTACGGACACCAGGTCCCTATCATAGGAGACGAAAGAATTTCGACCGCAATTCCCCCCAAAATCCACCTACCGTCGGTCTCCTGCCGATGCGTATGCGGGTGTAGCTACGCCTAAGAATGATCACTTTCTCCCGGAGCCGTGTCGCCACGTGAGCTTTACCATAATCCCTTCCCCAGCTGATTTGCGTTGGACACTTCGCTTTGCTACCTTGGAACGGATGAATCGATCAACGAACCGATCGATCGAATCCGTCCTGAAACACCTGTGTACTTCCGGGCCTTGCAGCACTCGAAACCTATTGGCCCCGTTGTCTGGTCCGGGTCCGCGATCGCCACTTCCGTTCGGGTCACGCGTCCGATTTATTATCTTTTTGTTTTCATTGGAATGCCCCAAGTAACACTTTCCAGGCACTCCGTCTCGTTTTATGCTGTGTCCGTAGGGGCATTGTGCGTCGATTTGGGTCTTTTGTTTCTCCGCGATTACAACAGTCTTGCTTATCTACCACAAACCGTATGGGATTACAATGCGAGACTTTGCTGTTGCTGGCAGAAGCACCATTTAGCCATTTGCGATTGATGGTCAGTTAGAGCAGTGAAACGGAAGTGTTACAGTTACAGCTGTGGTGCGCCAATTATGATTACCATAATCGTAAAAGGTGAAAATGAAAGTTAAATTTCGTGTCGTGGGAAGTCACTTTATGGCTCGGCTACTTCCTCTGGTCTTTGCAATTGTGTACTCATGCGATTGCCATGCGACGATCAGCTGCAATGCAGAGTTTTTGTTGGTTCAATTTTGATGCAAACAAACATTCACAAAACAATAGCAGATTATCAATTCAGAGGACATCGTGCGCGATTGCCCGATTGCCCGATTGTGATACAAAACTACGCAAATACATTTTTATCTGCGGATGTGTTTGGATAACACATCGTCCAGTTGCATAACGAAAAAGGACATTCATGGAATGTGAAATGAACTTCCATAGTTGTTGTTTTAAGAGTGCAATCAAAATGCAAATGGATTGTTTTGCGTCTTTCGAATTAAAACGCAAATCGCAATACGAAAATACAATTAGTATTGATTTCAGTGTAAGACACATACATCTTTCGGGGTTCAATTTATTATCCATTTCAAAATTACTTTTAATAAATAATTGATTGATACTTTACCATCCTTTTAAATGAAGCTTAGCATACACCATGTACACAGAATACATTTGAAGCACAATAGTGTGTGATATGAACGCAAATGATAGAAATCATAACTCTGATCACTAGAAAGTATGCCACCTTGACAGAAAGTGCAAAATAGAAAAGAAAGCAACCGCCCCTCCATTCTCTATGCGTGCTATGCGTATTCTATTCGAAATGATCCATGTGCGATCGTTCACGTGGAAATGGAAGCTCGCAGTATGGAGACGCCTGGAAAACGTGACTTGGAATTGAAACAAGGGTCTTTACGATCGAAAGCTTTGCGATGAAATCAAACGAAGAAGTCAATCGATTTCGAACAAATCGAACATTTGATCACTGGATGAACCTGGATGTGCATTGCGGAATTCAAGGAATTCTTCCAGGAAGGACGTCAGTGGATGTATATGGGCGGAACATAAGAACCTTCAATGATCTCTAGTTAAACACCAATGATTTCGTTTTCGTTTCGATAGTCATTTTTCGTTTATTGGACACTTTTGCTTTTGTATCTGCTAAAGTCTTTCGCTAGTTTCGCTGATGGTCGTAAGAAATAAGTTAAATAAATTATTTCATCCTGTGCCAAGTTAGGATGATCTCCATGGCGTATGTGGGATGCTCTAGGCGTAGGCACTGTAAGCCATATCCTGACCCTCGAAGGCTGGCTGTTCGACATTGACGAAGGATCGACCAGCATCCCAGGGTCCATGGGCGGCTATGTGAGGATGGTGGCTATCGGCAGCAAGCTGTCGGGAAAATGAAAATTCAAGAGCATAAATAAGCGGTTGAATCTGAGCTACTCTTCGTACTGATAGCTTACCTTTTTGCAAAGCTGAAAGATGGCCAAACCGACGGACACGACGAAGGAGAAGAAGGACAGCTGCAGCGAGTTCCAGGCCTTCAGTCCAAGCACACCGAGAGCCATCGGGATCAGGGTCATTGCCTTCAGCAGGATGAATACCATGATCGGGATGACAATTTTCTTCAGCTTGGACTTGCGAGCTTCGACCGCGCTACGTCCGGTGCTCGAGCTCGGGAAGTTGAAGGTTACGCTCATCTCATCGTTCTGCAGATTGCGCTGGGACACGGTCACCTTAGCATCGGCGATCGGCATCTTGAAGGTAACGTCATGGCTGCGCAGGTAGTTCTCAACTTGGTCCAGCACGCCGGTTTCTCCTCGAGCATCATTCGCCACAGCTCCATTGCTGCGCACCTCCACATCGTTCGAAATCTGCCGAAAACGAAAAAGACAAATCGATCGATAAATCGGGAAATAGATTAAGAATGCCGATCTTAAGGACCTCTTATGCGCGAGCTTACCTGGAAGTTGTCTTTCTTGAAGATCGTGTCGAGGAAGTTCATGATCTTAAACTTGGTGCACGCAACAGAATCGTTCTCGGAGCTGCAGAGTGATCGCATCTCTTCGACCATACCATCCATTGGTGTTCCCTTCCAAAAGGCAGGCTTGTTGGCCGGATTGGCGGCAACCATTCCGGAGACCACGACAACCACCGCGATCACCACGTACTTGAATGCCATGTCTGTCGCGATGCCGTACTCTACAGTAATACCGTTGTCTGAGCAAACAATAGTCGATGTTGATGCGACCAGCAAACTGTCAGGTGTGATTGGAGAAATTTCACCGTCGAGTGCTTTTATACGCCCTTCTAACTGCCTCCGAATCCTCGCCTCGCGCGACACCGACCATCGGTTGCCGATCGTGGATCCGTTATCAGTGACGGCCACTAGCGCCAGCGCCACTACTGAATAGTAGTGTCCGGTAGTCCGCAGGACGCATGTGGAACATTTAACAATGGCGATCACGTACGGTTACTTTGGTTTTTAAATGGTCAGTAGCGCGTGCTACGCAGTGTCTCGCGCCGTTCCGAATCGCACTCCGTCCGGCGCACTTTGGTCTGCAGTACATTTAATGCACTGCCGCCTGGTTTTACGGGTTTCCTCACAAAGTCTCCACTGGCCTGTGTGCTGATATTATGAGGTTATTATTACCATTCTTGGTAAATTGAAATTAAGCCACTGAATGTATGTCGAGCTCTGTATCCTTCCAGCCAGCCAGCGACATATTTGCTTATCCGATCCGAAGTTCACTGGCTTTCACTCGGGTTTACTTTGCCCGGGATGCCCTGAAAGCGCGGCCGACGGTCCAGTTGTCGACATGGGACACATGTTGTTGCGTATCGTAATCCAAGATACATCACGCATTGAATCGATAAGCTCCTACACCAGGCGGAGTCGGTGCATAATTTTATGAACTTTTCCAAAGCGATAGTAAAGCAACTTCCGGTCACGACCTCGGCCAAGGAAGGGACTAGTTACGAGGATGGCACATATCTGCATAACAAGTCACGAAATAAATCTTGGGCGAGACAGGCTCGCCCTCGAGGCATGGAATGAAAATCGATAGCGCTTTTGCTCATGTTACGTAAATGAATTATAATGTTCGATTTGCAGATAGTTTTTATTTAATGTTGTATGCCTAGATGTTATTCCTTCCACTGATTTTTTATTGATAATAGCAATCAACTAGCAATACAAAAC
>NC_064877.1:49400000-49407500 GCF_943734665.1 Anopheles aquasalis
GGCAATCGAAACAGCATCACTAACCGCCTCTGCTCGTATTTGACACTTTTTTACGGACTCGAAACTGTTTTGAGTTCCCCGGAATAGTTGCAGCACGAACACTTTTTCACAATCTTTTTCACTTACTTTAGTGTAAAACCGTGGTTTTCTCCTCTACAACGAAAGAAAAACACGGGATAGACAAATTCTCCTAGCTTGACCAATTGTGTGCCTAATGGCACATGATTCCCTAACCACCCTGTCCGACCTTTTTAAGTACTCTTTCAATGGCTATAAAGTCGATTGATATCCGTAGCATCGGCCTGCTGAACGCGGTTGTCTCTTTCCGTAAGTGTTTCTTCGCTTGATCCGATCTTCGGAAAACGCCGAATCGATCGATGGTGAACAAATTGCACACCGAGTGGAGGGTCTTTGATTGCACAAAGTGGTCGCAAACGGTGGAGAGCCCTTGGTGTGTGCTTGATTTCTCTTCAACAACTTCTTCCGCTTCTTCGCCCATCACGACAATCCGTCACCGAAATTTAACTACTATCCAGCTAGATCTCGGTTTCACTTTTCATCCCGTGAGTCCCATTCGGTGCTGCGGTCAACGTTGCGGGAAATTCCGATCGGAAGTGTTCGATCAATCGCGGTAACTTTTCACTCTCGGAGTGAAGAACAAATGTTTCATCCGGTGGATGATCCAAGGGTTCCAATATGTCTAATAACACACCTGATGGTGGCCCCTGCCTCGACTGAAGTCGTAAACGTTAAACATTACATTCTTCACCAGGGGCCACGGCCACAGTCTGCCCTTATGGAGGTCAGGGCATATCGCTTTCATCCCTTGAAGCGATGCGCCGATCAAGGAAGAGAGCGATTATCAACATCCTACACAACGTGTCCCGCCGCTGCTCCACAGCTGAATGGAAAGTGCATCTCATTTGCCAGCCTCTGCCGTGGCCGCCCATCGACCATCATCCGGCTTCTTTCGCTGCGTAATTCATCGAAGAATTGTGTTAGTGTGGTGTGGTCGAGGTCCATCTTCAGCGTTTCTCCTCCCGGAACCGGTGATGCGGCTCGTATACGCGATTTGTCCCATCAGCAGCATCGTCCCTGCTCAAATTCCAACCACTGTTTGCATGCACACTCGCACCGCTTATCGGGATTTTCTCCACCGTCCGGTGGCCCATCGGAACGCGAAACCAGTTCTCTCCGAACCGAACCGCGTCCTCAAAGTGCGTACCGCCCGGCGAAAGAGCGAGTCTCTCGCCACTTGATCGGTCGTCTTTTCCCTTTCCATGCAAAAGGAAGCATAGGCGTGTGAGTGCGTAGTGGCCGCAGTTGTGGTCCATGCGTAGTGCCTATTTTCATCCCATCGACACACATAAATCAACTTCTCTTCTCCCGCCATCGGGCGCGCCATCGAGTCGAATCGAAAGTGTACCTTGTCTCGCACTTTCTTTCTGGCGGCGTAATGTGGATGATTAGGTCCTAATTGAGACGGCCTGAGCATGCCCTTGTAGGTCCTTGTCGGGGAGCCCGGGGTTTCACGATCAACGATCAGCTTTAGATGATCAATCGACAATGTGCACTACATTCAACAATTACCCCCGCTGTGCGCCATTTGGGTCTGTTTCCACACACCATCACCAGCAGCACTTTCATCAAGAAATGAGCGTTGCATTATAGAGTAATTTCAACTACGATAGCACGATCCAGTCACACTCTCCAAGTGTAATAAAGTGATCTACTATTTGCTTTCATTCAAATGTCATGCTGTACCAACAAATGAGTCACAGCACGTGCCAAGAGTAGCTACCACGTGATGATGACCCTCGTAAAACGGGGAAAATACAATGTTAGAAGCATAAAGATAATGCTCACAAGCAGCAAAGGTTGATACGAATGATCAAAACGCCTGCTGGCGGAACCAGCTAAATAGTCGCCACAATGGAACACAATAGACACAAAGAAGACGCTTCACGTGTACAGCACTAAACCAACTCCCATAAAGATAACTTACCACCACGGGCGTCGGGTATTTCGTTGTCAATCTCTTCGGCGTCCGCTTCATTTGCTTCGCGCGTATATTTCGAGAAGTCCACCCGATTCCTCAGGAACTGGACTCGATTGGTGAAGTTCATGTTTTCCACCTCCAGCTGTTCGCCGAGAAAGTTGTAGACGTTCTTCTGGATGCAGGCGAAGGTCGGTTTGCGCATACACTCCGCTATCAGTGCATCCCACAGATGGTTTCCGGTCGAAAACATGGGTTTCCCAGTGCCTCTGCTCGTGATGTTCCCTTGCACCGTCTCACTAACCGTCGGGGCCATACTCGTCGCAACAACCGATTCACTCTCACTACCATTCACTGAGGTCGCCACGGAGGAAGACGCTACAGTCGACCGCGTCGCCACCAAGAGCATCACCAGCATCAGAGACATCGATGCCGTTACCCTAGTAACCGGTGATACCTTTCTGCGGCCATTATTGGTGTTGGTATGGCCACCATTTCCACCACCAAACATTCCGTAACTTCCAATATTGCCGGGACCAACCGACGGCGACACCTTCATGATGATGGCCACTAGTCTCTGTGTGCGGTTTTGTCGGATATTCACTGAGTTCTTATTGCACTTCCAAGTCCACGAGCACTCCCGAGCGTGCACCAGAGTAACAGTGACCTACTGGTGGGAACACCGGTGGTTCATGGCAAAAATCCTGGCTGTAACGGATTCCTCGCTTTGAGCGAATCCACGCGGAGGCTGCAATGAGAGCACAGAAAATGAAAACGGATGTATCAGCATCAGGGATTTGCAGCGTCAGCGGGGAGCTAGGGAGGAAAGTGAACGTCCACAGCTGATGTCGCGAATCGAACTGAACCGGTTGGCCGCTGCACGCCGTTAGAAAAGGTCGCCGTCCACCACATTGCGCGAAGGCCTTCCGCGCCACCACATGCCGCGCACTTTCGCCATGATTCCGTCTGATGATCATCTTCCGGCGTTGCCCATTGCTGTCTTATCTTCTCTTTTTTTTTTTTTTGCTTTTCCACCCAAACTAGGAGCACTCAAGGGCTCTCGGTTTGAGGAGGATCTGCGCGCAGGCTGGTCACGCGATGAGAGCCACCGGAGAGATGCTGTCCGCTTCACTCCCATTTCCCGCTACTGGACTCAAGATGTGCAGGCGCATTCTACCATGCCGAGCCGAAATTCGAAAGTTTTTTTGTACGTGCCCGGTCTTACTAATGATACCACGGGTGCGGCTGTGTCCCGTTACCGGTTTTTGGTGGATTCGTTTTGGGAAGATGATTTTGAAACCCTGTTTTTCATACCAGGAACCACCTACCGGGCGGGCGTTCCACCCCGTAATCAATGGTGATTATGTCTCGCGTGTAACGTGCCTTATGGGCTCGCGGTAACAGGTGACGAACTATGGCCAAAAGGGTTTTTTTTGTCAACCTAGCTTTTAGGCCACCTATCTTTTGATAAGGATACTTTACGGTTCATAACACATTTAGAACACGAATCGACCGCGAAAGTGATACCTAGCAGCAGTACAATGTAATCGCTGAAAACGAAAAACGCAATTGCTATTGATGGAAATTATTGTTTGTTGTGGTTAAGAGTGAGTGGAGCTTTTCCCTCTCGAGTGCTACACCCATTTTCAGTCTCTATGTGATTATTTGCATGTTCGTTTTGTTCGTGCCATAACTGCGTTAATGTTTTCAATTAATTTTACAAATTTCTAGCACAACCCAGCAGGTGCCACTGCACCTTTGGTAGCATTTCGGGGCGTTCCGTGGTCAATTACTAGCCTTTCCCTTTAGCAAAACGAATCATTTGCTGAATGTGTAGAGAAGCGTGTCCGGCGAATGGCCAGCACCCCCTTACCCCCTTTAACGGTTCCGATGCGGTGTCAGAGGCCGCAGAGCATATGATGGCCGCTCTGTAGAGGTGAGCGGATGAAATGAAGGGAATAATATTCCATTTCATTTGCTTACCTCTCTTCCAGAAAAAAAGTGAAACCCACCGAAAAAAAACGGTGGCTGGCACACGCGCGCACATCTTCAATTGCTCTCCGGTGAGGCGATTGAAGTGAAACCACCAGCCCAACCGGGCCCAGCCCAGTCACCACCACCGGAACGTCCAGCCCAATCCCGCGGTGTTTGAGCTTTTCGGTTTCTCTGTCAACAACAACAACAACGGACAACAATTGTCGTACAGATGAGAAGCATACGCGAAACGATAAGTACGACTGGTCGGGCGGGGTGGCTGGCTTCTACCACCAGTACCTGAGAGAAATCACTTTACTGCTGGAGCAGCAGTACAGTGAAGTCCAGTGCACAGTTTTCCGACGAGAGAAATGTGATTTGGACGCCCCGATTGCGTCTCGGTTTGATTCGCAACGGGAAAGGGGATAATTCGGCACCGATCTCGCCCAATTCAGTTCGCCAGCGCGTTGGTCGCTCGAGTCGCTGACTGCAACAGTCCGATGATGGCCAGACGACCGTTTCACGGGTTTCACACGCCGATGATTTGCCTGACCGCCAAGGGCCGCTGATGTTTTCGCTCCAGATTTCGCTCTACGCGCACGCACGCACGCTGAAAGCTGATTAGCATCAGCAAGAGCCAGGCCAGTGTCCGCCGTCAGGATGGCTTATTAATTGATTAACCACATACGCCAGGGAATCGTACGGAAGAGTACGAAGATCGAGTACTACCGTCCGTGGTATCATTAATATTCACCTACTTCCCCACTAAGCGGCAGCATTTCTCCTCCTATCGGGGGCTTACATCACCTGGACATTTCACGCGATGGCCCACCGATGGCGGTCCGGCGTGTCTGGTGATAATGACCGTGATTGTGAATGGGGAAACTTTTCCCGCCGCACTCGACGACCTAACACACGATGCACATTGCCACAAGGAAAAGCAGTTCGACTTGAGCGAGCGAGCTCCCGCCCGTTCACGGGAAATTTTTATAGTCAGCCTTTTATTGCGTCTATGCCATTGACCACCAGCATGCCAGCCGGCCAGCCGGCCACGAGATATTCAAACCACTGCACCCCGGGGGGGCTGGGTGAAGTAACTTTTTCCGCCCGGCCACGTGTGGTTTACGCGTATCACGCACTGGTTAACGCCTTCACTTGGCCACCAATCAGCTGAACACGGCGGATTTGCAGCTTTGAAAGCAAACCATTCAACTCGCGGGCTGTTCGCGCTCATGTTCGTGGTTCGCCGCTTTACAAGTTTGAGCTGGAAAGTCATTCCTCGCAAAAGTCAATAATCCACTCCATCCAGCGTACCGCTCGCTCGCTAGTATGTATCGATCGTTGGATAATCCAAGCAAACCCCAGACGTAAGTCGGTAAATTTCTCCTTTGATCTGTTCGCCCATCGATACATTCTGCATTATCATGCTCGAGTCGGACGGAGCTGGCTCTTTTTTCCATGGCGGTCATGGCTGAAAGTGATTTTGGCTTACACAATCTGCTGGTATTGCCCATCCAGAAGTAGAACATTATTGCTTTTCCGGCATTTCCAGCAATTCCGCGGGAATCGCACAGCACCCTGGGGAACAAATGGAAATCGAGGCATATGATCTTTGTAGACAGTGATTTTATATGAAATGTATGCTCTACAATTGTTACAATGATCATCCACAAGTTGCAGTAAATTTAACATCTCGTGTCATCAGCTCTGTTGTTGGATTGGAAATCCACGAAAAGCTTTTCCCCGCTCCCGCCCTATCCCAAACCTACACGAAGAACAGTATGATTCCCGTTTAGATGATCGACAGAAGCGCAAAAAAAAAGAGTCCATCGTTGCAAAAGGAAGGCAAAGGTGTTAGGCAAATGCGTTCCTGATGGGCGTATTAAAAATGGATGGTAATTTTTGGTTCATCACACCCTCCACACATTATCGCCTCCCAAGAAAAGGTGAGCCAGCGGTGCTTTACCGTTAAATATTTAGAGTAGCGAAACACGTGCGGTGCGGCGCCCAGGGGAAAAAAATCGATCGAGTTGATGATAATCTATTAGCGGCTTCTAGGTGGGTCATGATAATTCGAAAATTCTTCATCGGAAATTGGTTCTTCAACGCGCTGGCTGAAGAACATGAAACTCTTTTAGGGGGGGAAATGCAGGAAAAGAACGAGGAAACTGCTTTCGGAAGTTTCCTTTCTGTCGGCCGTTGAGCAATAGATAAGGCATGAAGAAAAAGGCAACCTTTACGTAGAGGAACTCGCCACGAACATTCCAGCGTAATTGGTGCTCTCGAAGCAGCGCAAATCGAATATTTTGTACGATCGGTCAGTAATCTGCGCGTGATCAGGGTCAGTGGAGTATGTCTTTTCGGGCGGCGTGCCCAATTCGTGGCGGGATCCATCTGGATTTGGTTCGGTTCGACTTTGGGAACCGTGTTCATGCTTGTCAGTGAGGTAAGTAGGTTACTGATTGCCTTATTAGATGAAGGCGCCAGAGGCTTGATAACACCATTACATGACCAGTTTGATAATCCAGCATCTTCTTATCGTGTGCTGTGCTTAAAGATACATTTAGAAGATTAAACGGGGATTTTCCTAGAAAAAAACAGAACAGATGTTGACCGAGACGCTCCGCTTTGTTGTGTCGCCGGGAGTCGCCGTGATTTGAGGCCAGTAATTTATTATTTTACGCCCTCTCCGTCACACGCCCAAGGAAAAACAATCGTTGCCGCCTTTCCAAATGGTGACCAACGGCCGTAGCCGTGAAACAGTCCAAGTCCTACCATCCTACCGGGTACCGTTCTCCGTGCGTATTGGTGGCGCTGTTGCCCGAAAGGGTTCCGTTAGCATCGCTTATCAACTGGAATTTGGGTGAATTAATTAAGGAGCACAGCAACCAGCTCTCCCCGGTT
The DNA here is from genome assembly GCF_943734665.1 of Anopheles aquasalis. Taxonomy (NCBI): domain Eukaryota; kingdom Metazoa; phylum Arthropoda; class Insecta; order Diptera; family Culicidae; genus Anopheles; species Anopheles aquasalis. The sequence goes on from NC_064877.1 coordinate 49,406,875, forward strand.
CCGGGACAGCAACGCAACCTTTGGAGGAACGCGGTCATCAGACAAATATGCAACCAACCACGGGCGAGTGGCAATTTCTCCTGCCACCCTCCAGACCGTCAACTTCTGTTGACGCTTCTCATTTGTACGTCCTCCACACCGGTGGCGGTGTTTGTTTTCGTCGGTTATCCCACCCTCCCACCTGATCGTCGTCCCATGTCTCCGTAGCACCGAAAGCCGCTCGACCAGATATTAGCATCGAGTCATGGTGAACCTTTCTCTCTGCGCTCGGCACCGTAAAGTTGCTTGGGCGGTTACTCACGAGATGCAGCGCAAAATCCAGCGCAAAAACGCCGCAAACATTCACTGATATCACAAAAAAAATGTATCGATCACTAAACTCTGTTGAGCAACACAACGACCAAAAAAAACCACCCAACCATTAGGCTGTTGCCCCAATGTTCACCGGTCAGGCGTAGCTTAATCCACTTAGAGCTCACTAATTAATCACCATGTAAATACACTCTTGGAGGTTCAAACGCAAGCGCCTTCAAACTTCACCGCTAGGGGAGCGAATCTCTACAGCTCTCCAGATCCGTTCAGACACACTCGATACGACAGATCGAGCGTCATCCATGGGCTAACAG